>NC_047663.1:78642766-78972766 GCF_011762505.2 Arvicanthis niloticus | reverse complement strand
TCCCTCCTTTCCTACCCATGCAACACTGTGATCTCCTCTTTTTTATTTTTTTAAGACAATGAATTCACTCAGTGCTGCCCATGTATTCTTGGATGTGTAGCATTCCATTGAAGCTATCAGCTGCCAATAGCTCCTCAAATATGGATTGGACTACATGCTGACCTCCGCTTTCCATGGTGGTTTTTTTTTTTTTTTCTGGCTTTAGCCTGTGCAGAGTTTGTGCATGTCTTATACCATGTGCGCTCAAATGTGCATCTGCACGGCTGTGTCCAGAAAACACTGTTTCTGTGCAGTTTTCATTGTCTCTGTCTTTTTCAGTCTTCCTTCCCTCTCTCCTAAAAGGAACCATTATAACGGGGAGGAGGGATGAAGATATAAATGTCCCATTTAGGGCTGAGTAGTCTACATGAATCTAAAACCATCCTGCAATACAACAAACGCTTTAACAGATTTTACTAAATACTTGCCTCTCTCCTGGTGTTCAAATATATTTATATAATTCAGAATATAACCAGCCTGGGTCCTTGTGAAAAGTAGGTTGATAATTTATTGACTCAACAAATATCTAATAATAACCTCTAAAGTTCACACTTTTATTCATAACTCATGCCCAAAAACTTAAATGTGTTCCACAGCTGTGAGCGTATGTGTGATGGCTCTAATCATAGAATTGAAAACTCTGCCTAGAACTTAGGAGAATTTCTAAGTAACACAAGGACTGTTAAAAAGCAAAACCAGGATTTTGACAGTAATGCTTAGTCTAAAGTCAATTATACCCAGTTCTGGCTTAAAATGATTAAGAATTCTATAGGCCTTTAGAAAATTATTACATTCTGAATGTGTCAATGTGATTTAGAGTTTTAAAGAGTTTGCTTTTCCATATTTACTTTACATAAGACTTAACCTTTTATATTCCCAGGGAACTTGAGGCCAGTTAGTATTTTATACTATAGGATTGTCACTGAATTTTAAGAATCACATGAGTTGTCTCTCCCTGTTGCTATAATCATGTACTTCATTATGTAGACTGTCAAAGTTTTCCATGTACCAGAATTTTTTAATGTGTGTGTGAATATAAGGTATAATCATTTTAGTGCTCTCAACATAGTGTGATCAGACATGTCTTCTTAATAGATGACAATAACTCACAAACTTGTTTGTTTTCTCAATTTTTCATGCTCAGAAATAAAGATAATGGCTTAGTATTGAGAGAGAGCTCAACAATACATCACTGGCTCTCATTATCCTTTATTATCAGAAACTGCTTTTGTAATATTTTGTTTAGCATTTTATATATAATACACTGCATTCACATAATTATATCCTTTGATCTTCCCACTGTGACTCCTCCATGTCTCCTGCACCCTCCACTTAAGTTCCTGACCTGTTCTTTAATTCTTATTCACACACACACACACACACACACACACACACACACACACACACACACACACACAATTAGTGAGCCATGTATGTACATAGCTTTAAGTCTGACCATTTAGACTTGGCATATTTATTAGGAGGCTTTTGTGGTAGTTTGAATATGCTTGGCCAGGGGGTGGCACTTTTTGGAGTAGCTATGGCCTTGTTGGAGAAAGTGTGCCACTGTCAGGGTAGGCAATCAGATTCTCCTCCTAACCACATGGGAACCAGTCTTCCCCTGTTTGCCTTTAGAACAAGATGTTAAACTCTCAGCTCCCCCTTGCACCATGCCTGGTTGGGCACTGCCATGCTCCTGCCTTGATGATAATGGATTGAATCTCGGAACCTGTAACCCAGCCCCAATGAAATGTCCCTATAAGAGTTGCCTTGTTTATGGTGTCTGTTCTTAGCAGTAAAACCATAACTAAGACAGCTTGTCCCTCCAAGCAGGTTCTCCTTCCTTCAAAAGACATTAACTGCCTCTAGTTCTTCATCTAGAAGTTGGACTTGGGGAACTCTATCTGTATATATTGGTCTGACGTGTCAACTAACACATTCCTATCCCTGTTTTGTGTAGGCCCTGTTGTGTCCATGAGATACTATTTCACAACCATTGTCTCTGTCCTCTTACAATCTTCTGTCCCCTCTTTTGTGATGTTCCCTGAGCCTTAAGTATAGGGGTTGTGTTATAGCCATCCTATTTGGGATAATGGTCACCATTTCTCCCCATTTTGAATAATTATAGCTCTCTGCAATAGCCTTCATCCTTCTGTAAAATGAAGCTTTTTTGATGAGGGCAAGTGAGAGTTGCTGTTATCTTTAGATATAAGGATAAGTATTTAGAAAACAGCTGGAAACTATGTTAATTTAGCAGAATTAATAGTCTTTTCCTCTCTAGAGTCTATGAATTTTTCCAGCCATATGTTCTTGATTGGGTTGACAGTACACAGCATGACTTTCCTCCCAGTGAATGAGCTGTAATTCCAATCACGTAGATCTTCTTTACTCCAAAGATATAAGTGCCATTACTGCACCTTTGGAGATACCTTACTGAACTGCTTATTGTTATGGTTTCCTTATTTTACAGTCTGGTGAAACTGTTGTTGACCTTTTTTGTTTTTCCCTTGAGAGCATGCACAATACCTTCCAACACTGAGAACTAAGCTCTCAGGAAGGAAACTTTCAGGCCAATACCACATTGATTTTTCCTTTTTCCAAACTAGATCACATATTTGCTGACATGTTCATTTCCATTTCAATGTCTTAACTTCTCCAATGCTGGGTTCTTTCAGGCTCTTTGTCTGAGATCTTGTGTGTTCTCAAGAGCTTTTTAGAATGCTGAAAGTTTGGCTTCCATCGGCTGCCAAGTGACTTCTCTGTAAAACTTTTCTCCTAATTCCACCTGTCAAACACATGCTTCATCCTTCCCCATGCTTCTCCCTCTTGTAGCTCCATAATCAGTGGAAGCTTAGTTTTGACAAAAGTTCCTTGTCCTGTTTTCTCCAACCTGTGGGTAGTCATTTCTTACATTTCTTGTTTAGGTATTGAACTGTTTTATGCCAATAATGCATTGTATATTTTAAGGTTAACCAAAGAATTAAAAGTAAGATTAACATACAGTGCATTATAGAGTGGCCCATTCTTTAGGTTTTGAGCAAAGGCTCAGTAATGGTTTACTGACTAAAATAGTTTACTGCTGATTCAAGAGCTCAGTGGTATGTAGGTTAAATTATACAAATTTCAGGTTGGAAATAAACAAGGAGGGCAGAATAGGCGGTGGGCAGAGATAATTATGGAATATGTCAAAATAAATCTTTAAGTTCAGTGAATTTTTTTAAGAACCCTTTTTCTGTCAATTAGTCACACAGACTCATCTCAGCCTAGAACAGTCTCTGGCTTTTATTCATTTACTGTTTTATAACAATACATCTTTTATATTTTGTGTTTGGCTTCACTCCTACTTTTTATGTGGTTTATGCATTTATGTAATCAATAAGATCTTGAAGCAAGGGTTATGTTCTGAATGTTTCTACAATGATGAGTCTTATTTTTAAAGTTAAAAATGCAGATTAGAAGATAATGAGATCCACAAAAAAGTTTATTTTCAAGAATACTTATGCTACCATTTCCTTTAAAATCAGCCATTTCAAATATGTGGCTTCACAGTGTTTTGAATGCCAACATGTTTTAAGTTAGATTTTCTCTTTTAATCATATTCCGGCTGATCTAGATATGTCAGCTAAACACAAAACTCCCTATGGAAGCTGTTGTCACCATAGCAACTAGATCACAGTTTCCAATATCTGTGTAATGAAGTGCTGACATGTTTTCTGCACTGGGTGCTAAGTGAAGGTTTGTTTCACTAATTAGGTGGCAAAAACAATCAATTCCTTCATGATTAACAATGTCACAAACTCTGCAATAGACAAACCTGAAAAACTTTCTCAACTTGTATTTTGTGCTTCAGAGCTGCAAAAGAAAAAGACATTTGAAAATTCTTTTATCTAACTAGTAGGTAATTATTGAACCCTCAAAATCATACCCTTAAGATGAATTGAATATTAGTCTATATTTTATTTGAGGTGAGCTTATAAGACATGCAGACATAAAAAAGAGTTTTAATGAAATCCTTATAGCAAATGAATTAGATGAGAGGAACTGTAAAACAGCTCATATCCTTGGTCAGCCTTGGTTTAGTGACTTACAAGTGATAAGAACAGTTGGTATAGAGGCTTATCTACAGGTTATGTGTTGCCTCTTCTCCAGGAAAAAATTGATCTTTTCACTCTAGTTTCTATATTTAACAATTGAAACATCTTTATTCTTTGGTCAGTCAGAAATCTCAGCTCTTGCCCTTTGGCTCATACTGTCTTTTTCAACAATGATGCTGTAATAAAATCTCCAGATTGATAATCAGAAAAGTAAACAAAATGGGAGTCTTTGTATAAATGCTTTATTTTGTATTCAAATATAAACATAGCCACTCTTTAGTCTGAGATGTATGCTGAGACCAATACCTTGATTGAGCCTTTCTATCCACCTTGGTTGAGTTTTGACTTTAGAAACAAAACTGTACTTCCAGGTTAGGCCCTGAAATTCAAGTAAGTCCCCATATATACACTTATAACACACCTAAATGGTTTCTAGTATGTAAAAAATGGCAATTATTACTGTAAATAATAATAATCATGCTGAGATATTATAAGTCCATATTATTTGCTGTTATATGAAATAAGGTAGGTAGCAAAAGAACACAGGACACTACATGACAAAAAAATGTGTATGACAGGTTATCTGATTCAGAAATCCAGGAGAGGGAAAGATTATTTTAAGTAAATTCAATGGATACATGATTGTGATAAACTCAAGAGTTTGGAAGGCTATTCTTGGAGCTCTTGTGACTAGGGAGTTGGAAACAGGGCATTAGCAAACATTTTATAAACACAATATGGTTTGTCTAGAAATGTTTTTTTTTTTTTTCTCTAGACAGACTAGGGAGAGACTCAGGAACATCTGGATAGAACGTATCTTGGGACAGGGTGAGTTTTTTGGGTGTATGAATGGTTAAGATCCTCTTATTTTTTTATTGCTTTTCTGTTGTTGTTGATTTGAAGCTGTAGACTTAGATAAAATGGCCGACCTTACCAAATACAAGTTCTCTCTCTCTCTCTCTCTCTCTCTCTCTCTGTCTCTCTCTCTCCCTCTCTCTTTCTCCCTCTCCCTTTCTCCCTCTCCTTCTCCCTCTCCCTCTCCCTCTCTCTGCACACACACATACACACACACACACACATACACAAAGGTCCCCCTCACCAATACTCTTTTCCCAGGTAATTAATTCTAAATTGTGTTGAGCTGATGATTAAAACTTAATCAAAACATGTCTCATCATGTTTTAAAACAAGATTTTATTTTTTAATGTTAAATATATGTGCGTGCATGTCTCCATGTGGATCTGTGCACATGAATTCATGTGTCCCTTAAGTCCAGAATAGGAAGTCAGGACCCCCCAGAGGTGGGGTTGTAAGTGGTTGTGAGTTAGCTAATTTTGGTGCTGGGAACTGACCTCAGGTGGTCTGTGGTTTCTGAGTCATTTCTTCAGCACGATCAACATGTTTTATGTTGTTTGAAGGATAGATTTGGAAAAGCAGAGAGCCTATTATTTTGAAAAGCAAATAAAGAGAAGCCAAATTTGGGAGCATGGCTAGCTTACTCATCGGCTCTTCTACTTCATCATACGGGCTTTCACACATTCCTGAAGCACTGTCTTCAGCATTCCTCACAGTAGTAGAGACAAAAGTATGATTAAAGGAAAGGAAAATGATAGCCATACGTTTCCTCTATCACCAAGGACAAGTTTGTCTTAAGTTTATCTCTGAATAAAGATAGACTAAATTCACTAGAAGAGATATCTGTACCCATTCTTTTCAGACATTGTATGGATACCGAGTTATGTTATTTGGGTTCTTATTATGTGGCTTATGTGATGGAGCATTTACAGTTATATATTGTATATATACATTCTAATAAACTCGAATAAATTACTCTCACAAGCAACTCAACTAAGTAGAGATAATGTGAAGCTTCAGAAGACTCCTCAAAAACCCTCACGCTTGTGTGTTCCTGCTCATGTGTTCATGGGTCTCAAGCTTCATTATCATGGTTGCTTTCTTAAGACAACCAAATGTTTCTAGAGGTGTCAAGGCAATAAAGGCCAATAACATTGTATAATTAGCCTTGAAACACACACACACACACACACACACACACACACACACACACACATACACACCCTGGCCTGAGCCTACAGGAATCTACCTTAGGGATCAACAAATCAAGCAGGTTGTAAAACTTACTCTCTTTGCTCCTAAGCTTTGTCCCCCTTCTTCTTTGATCATAATGAGTGTGACAAGTACTTAAACATGAACATGTAAAAATATCTTTTATTATTTCAATTAATCTGCCTAAGTTCAAGAACAAGCTTTCCAATTTTCAAAAATTTAATTGCCTATTGTTACTGCCATAAAGTGGTATATCACACTGGGAAAAGGAACTGCCACTACTTTACTTGGGAGAAAAGGAAATAAGATGAATTCCTAGGCTTCCTCATGTTACTGTTCTGTGTCAGGTGCCTGGGGAGCTGAGTATGAACTAAAATGTTCTCAAATACTTCCAGCACAAAACTCCATCAGCCAAGGCTTTAGTATGAAAGGTACTTTGTGTGCTGACAGATTTGCTGGTTGGCAATTGCAAGGTTGCTGCAGAGGAAACTGATGCTTCTCTGCTTTTGATGCTCTTGTTTTCTTTTTCTTTCTTTCTCTTTTTTCTTGCATGACTGGAAGATGAAGGTAGCAGCACTCTGCCCCAGATAAAAGGGTTACCTTTGCATGCTTTTCAAGGAGGCAAACCTGTACCAGCAAGCACCATAGAATTATCGTCTATTTTGCAGCCCCAAATTGAATCACTTATTTATTCTAAAACAAATTGGAGGTATTATTTTTTATGATTCACTCCGCAGGGCTGGGAACATGGTGGGTTAAATAAAATTACAATTCTGTAAGGTGGGAAATAAAGGGAGTTATAAAGGGGGGGATTACTGTTGACTGTTGGGGTTCTGTTATAAAGAAGTCTTTTCTTAACTTTCATGGACTTAGTTTCTTATATTTATCTAATTGTTATCAAAGAACACTTGTGCAATTTTATACTTTTAGTGTTAATACCTGGGTTGTCTCAATTGTTCTTCCCACACACACTTATTTATTGAAAATAGATTTTTCTCCCATACAATACATCTCAACTATTTCAACCACGGTTTCTTCTTCCTCCTTTTCTTCCTTCTCCCTCAGATACACTCCACCTCCATTTCTTTCCAGAAAACAGCAGGATAGCAACCAAATGTGATAAAAAAAAAAAACCCAAAAAAATAAAAAAATAAAACATAAAAAACAACATACAGTAAGACAGGGCAGAAGTGCTCATGTTCAGGTTGACATGCAACCCATTAGGACAGAGTCCCACAAACAGGAAAGTGAGTCAGAGATATTGCTTCTCCCACTGTTAGGAGTCCCACAAAATCATAAAGCTAACAACTATAGCATGTACACGGAGGACCTGTTACAGACTCAATGGGGGGCCCATAGCTCAGTCTATGTGAGCCCATTTAAGCCCTACTTAATTGATTTGGTGGGTCCTGTTCTGATTTCTTCCATCACTTCTGACTCCCACAATCTTTCCTCCTCCTCTGTGGGCTTGTCTCATTTGGTTTTTTTTACAACCACTCAAAAAAGACAGCATTTCTTTTTAAAAAATTAAAAATAGATTCTTTTTGTACACAATATATCTTGATCATAGTCCTCTTCTCATTCTTTCTAGTTTCTCCCCCATCTCCCCTGCCTCCTTTCCAGATCTACTCCCTTTCCCTTTCTGGCTCATCCTCTATAAGTGGCTCAAAGTACCTCCTGCCATTAACCAGTTTACCCAGGCCCTAGACAGGCAAATAGCTATGCAGCTTCTTAAGTTGTCCCCACAAGTACAGGGCAAAAACAATGCAAGAAAAGAAGCAAAGGCTATTGGCCCTTGCTGAGAAGAAAGCTGCTGGCATAGAGGACATCCCAACTAAAAGATCACCTGTCCTCCAAGCAGGAGTCAATACAATCACCATCTTGGTGGAGAACAAGAAGGCTCAGCTGATCATGATTGACCATGAAGTAAAACCCATTGAGCTGGTGGTTTTCCTGTCTGCCCTGTGAGGAACGATGGGGGTGCACTACTGCATCATTAAGGGAAAGTCCAGGCTGGGGAGCCTGGTCCACAAGAAGATGTGTACCACTGTTGCTTTCACACAGTTTAATTTAGAAGAAAACGGTGCTCTGGTTAAGCTGGTGGAAGCTGTTAGGATTAATTACAATGATAGATAACATGAGATCCGCCTTGTCTGGGGATGCAATGTTATGGGTCCTAAGTCTTTAGCTCACATTGACAAACTAGAAAAGGGAAAGGCTAAAGAACTTGCCACTAAAGTAGGTTAAATGTACACTGTTGAGTTTTCTATACATAAATATAATTACAAAACATAAAAAGAAAAAAACAACTGGATTCTAAGAGATAGTAACCATCTTAGAAAGCCAGTCATGATGACACTTCTGTTTATCAATCCTAGGACTGCTTTTTCAAGATAAATTGGGAATCATTTTTCTCTGGATTGATTGACATCAGCAGGTAGATACTAGTTTTGAGACCTATGACACAAATACACAGATAGTTTTAAATATTTATTTTAAATATTTTAAGACAGCAAGAAAAAGTTGTTTTGTAAAATAAATATTTTGAGAAAATCTTTATGTATTTTTCTGAAACAGATAACTGAAGTCATATATATATATATATATATATATATATATATATATAACTGAAGTCATATATATACAATAATGCTGGTTGCAGATCTTTTTAAAGCTGCTTCTACTTAGTTAACTTCTCACTTATGTCAAATAAAATTTAAACAGTAGAAGTGCATAAACTCAAGTGTGGAAGGTTGGGGAATGCATATATATATATATGACTTAAAAGTGTGTCACAATTGATTTGGAAACCCAAGACAGGAGAACTGAGAGTGTAGACCATTGCTCAACAAAGCAAAGACAACATTAACAAACAAAAAATTCAAATTTCTCATCTAGATAAATTTGAAAACGTGGGAACACATGAAAAGTTGTATGGATATCTACAAACATTCTACAAGTAGCACAGACTTATATTTAGAAGGAAGACATTTAAATTAAGTCCAGAAATCTACTTTCAAGCTTAACCACAACAGGACCAACTGTTAATAACGCTCTTTCAGAGAACATACTTTTTGCCATTGTACTTCATCATGATCTCTTATATTCTAGTTAGCTGACACATTTATTTAGAACATATTTAACCAGAGAAGCACAGTCACAATGTCCAGGGTGCCTTTCTAAGTGTTCAGTAGATCATATACTCCTGACTTAAATTTCCCAAAGAATAACCTGCAAGAAGTGACATTAACATGAAAGATAGAGAATATTTTTGTCCATATTTTCCTTCATAGATCCTACTGAAAGAAACACTTGGATCCCCCAGTAGGAAAGGCAGAGACTTTCCTTATTGTCTTTTGGCCAATGGCTGGTGGCTTTGTGCTGTCGACTCCCACGGACAAAATTTATAAAAGGAAAATTATACTTTAAAATATTATTCCATTATTATGTGGACATTTTCTTGAAATTCACTTTGGTCTGTTGGAAAATTAAAGGATGAGAAAAATTGAATGAAATAGATTAAGATGATTTTCAGATTATAAACATTTTCTGGGAAAGGATTCAAACCAATTCAAGTACGAAGCACAGAGGAGAACAAGCAGCACCCAAGGACAACTGGGTAAAACTAAATTGCAGGGTTAGGTTAATTGGTATGGGCGGGAAGGCTTCCTATCAGGTGTAAGCAGGGAGCATGTCTAAATAATGCTGAGAAAATTGAGTTAGAGAGTGTACACACAACACTTAGGAACCATGATGATTGCATTTCTGCTTAAAGCACAGATCGAGCTAAAGGAAATCATTTTCCTATTTATTCACATGTGCAAGAGAGAAAGGACATCTAGAATTAAATCTGAAGGCAGACTCAGAAGTCTGAACCAGTTGTCTGCAACTCTAATACAATAATGCTGGTTGCAGATCTTTTTAAAGCTGCTTCTACTTAGTTAACTTCTCACTTATGTCAAATAAAATTTAAACAGTAGAAGTGCATAAACTCAAGTGTGGAAGGTTGGGGAATGTAAACATAATCAGTTTTATAAAATTTTGTATATAATCTTCATGGCAGTCAAAGTTGATTTTATAAATTTTTCTGTTTATTTTTTTTTCATTTTCTGTTTGTAAAGGGATATATATCTGATGCTGTCGCACTTTAAACCTGATGTTTTTATCTTCACAAAATGAAATTTTCTTGCCTAGACAGAAGTATGTATCTAGGATTTTGTTTCCTGTTATTCTAAAAATAAAAAAAACAAAAGGCAGGGTACATTCAAATAATCACATACCATTTTTTAAGTTCTTCAACTCTACAGATAATTACTTTCTCTGAGAATCTGAGAGTTTCCAAATCAACTCTGAAACCATGTAGTGCACACGTCAGAACTTCTGAAAATTTAATTATTTGTGGGAAACAACTGAAACAGTTTCTAGATTCCTTGAAAGAATGAAATAGAAGTGGGGTGTTCAAAGCCAAGTTCAGAAGGGATCTTTTCTTCTTGTTCATCTCATGACCAAATCAATAAGATTAGGTTTGGGACCACTAGTAGGTGAATTTGAGGACTTACATATGGTCATTAGCAAAGTGCAAAAAATTATTATGGTGTCCTTTCCCCAGCCTAGCCTGCTATGTAGAGTCATGCTGTACTATACTACCTTAATGCAGGTTCTCATGGGAGATATCTGGATAGGCACTAAGTGCTGTTCACATTTATAGATATTCTAATACATACATACATACATACATACATACATACAATTATCTAGCATTCATAAAATACATTTGAAATATTCCTTTAAAGAGATTCAAAGTCAAATATCTGTTATTCTACAAAATAGTCAGAGATAATGACTTGACAGTTCAGATTTTTAAATCTAGGATCACATTAGAGCACAACTTCTGGAATCTATATTTTCTATGACTTTAACATTGACAAAAACTGTGCTCTGCAAAGTTTTCTTTTGAAAGGAATAATTACACAGATGTCATCTTTCAAAAGATTGGTTGTTAGTAGTATGATCCTTAAAAGGAATCGAATAATGAACCATGTATGTATCAAGATCACCCCAGGTTGACTTCAGATCTAAATTATGACTTTTTCCAAGAAAGGATATAGAGTACAAATGGGTGTTATGGGTACCTTCATTGTTTTCTATTTTTGGTGGTAGCATTGTGTTCCCTCTAAAATTTATGTTGAAACTTTATATCAATTGTGATATTAAAGAATATGGTGTGGTTGGGGGTGAAGACCTAATGACTTCTCTCTCAGGATAGCATCAATCCCTCACAAAAGAGCCAGAGCAATTGTCTTGAAACACAGTGAGGACACAGTGTTCAGGGATGTAATTGTGGAAGCACACCTGTGATCTCCAGTAGCTATAAAAACCCAATGATGTTTTGATCCTGGACTTTCCAGTATTCAAATCAGCAAAGGTAATAACCCTGTATTTATTAATTACTCATTCTCAAATATTTTTTATAGAAATATAATAAAACTAAGACTATTCCATCAATATGTATTTTTATGCTTTTTATTTATTTAATCATTTTATTTTTATTGGTGTTTATGTCTAAGAGATACATACCTCCTACTTTATCCATCATACAAGGGTTTGAGAACAGGTTGTCATATTCAAATGGTTGGTTCTCTTAGTTTCATGTAAGATGAGGGAAAATAAAGTGAAGAATTGAAAACTAAGCAGGGTGTGTGTTTACTGAGATGCCTGGCCTGTTATTTGTGCTGTGGCTTTTCATTATTTCTCTTACTTTTATTTGAAATTACTTTCAAGGATGGCAACCAAGCATGCACAGTTTAATCTTCTAAATGAGAAACTCCATATTTTATTAAATGAAAAATATGCATGGTTTTCTACCTGAATTACTGTGACTATGAATGAATTTTCCTAGAATGTAAATTAACATCATTACACTAATTTCTATGCAAATGTCTGAAAATTGACAATTTTTATGTTTCTTATAACTCATTGGATGCTTAGTCATGCATAAAGAAAAATGAGTTGATACCACAGCAAAACCACAACAAAACCAAAGTAGGACACAAATGGTAATTTCCAAAAAGGAAAGCTAAAATCCTGCAGTTTAAATTATTGAATGAATGGCATAAATATGTCTGAATTGGGCAGTATCCCTCTCTCCAAAGCTATGGTTAAAAGAATAACAAGTGTCATGTTTGTCATTGGCTCCTTGGACATTTCTCTTACCATTTTTGATACTGTAGCTATTCATCAGTGTCCTTGGATGAAGAAAACCAAACCTGATTGTGGTTAATTAATACAGGACAAGCTTGTATAGCTAGAAGCTATGTCCAAACTGAATTAGAGAATTGTTCATTAATACAATTAATAATATTGATGCTCAGACACTGCTTCTGTCACTTTAAGAAGAAAGGAATTTATTCCCTCCACCTTTTATATCAACCTATTTGATGAAAAAAATAGATTAAGTAACACATCCATGTCACCACCACTGAAGCTGAGGATATCTAACATTTTCCACATCTTATGGTGGAATAAGCCATTTAGAATGAAGGGGACTTTAAACTTTCTGTGTTCTAAAGATGAATTACAGAGTAGTGATGCAAGTGGAAAACACAAAGATTCTGTAATCATAGAAATGACATCGTTTAAAATATGTTCTTAAAAGGGCTTGAGGAAGTTTTTCTTCATTCATATTTCCGTTACTTGAACTTCTTAAATGTATTAAATGCATTTTTTGACAAATTTACTGAAGCCTGTGCACCCCACACAAATACAAAATACTTATACATCATTACACACTTATATACAGAATACATATTTTAAAATATGCTTCTATTAAATTGCTAAATCTACTAGTTTTATATAGTGGTGTCTCCCTGGACCCGCCTGATATATAATAAAATACACTAGTAAATCACTCATGGCCAGTGGCTCAAGATCTTCCTGGTCTGTGCTGGTGTCCTGAGTAGTCCTAGGGCAAGAGCTCTGCACATAATCTCCCAAAAACCCAGAGGGACTTGGACTCCCAGGAGCTCTAACATGTCCAGGATTTTAGGAGAGGAGGCAAAGACAAACCCTGCCAACAAGGAGTAATTGGGAACCACGGGAACCCCCCCCTCGGCCCCAACAAGGAGTAATTGGAAACTCCCTTACCACCAGTGGCTCTGGATCCTTCTGGTCTGTGCTGGTGCCCTGAGCAATCCTAGGGTGCCAGCTCTGCATCCAATCCCCCAAATCCCAGAGGAGGCTGTAATCCCAGGAGCTCTAACACTACCAGAAACATGGGATAATAGGATCACAAGATCTCAGGAGCTTGATCACATCAAAATTTCAGAATCTCAGAAGCATCCTGACTTCCAGTAGCTCTTACACCCAGGATCTCAGGATCACAGGATCATAGAGAAAGCTGAACTCTGACACAACCAAGATAACAGGGCAGACAGGCTCCAGTCAGAGATAGTAAGTGAAGGTAGCACTAGAGATAACAAGATAGCAAAAGGCAAGTGCATGAACATAAGCAACAGAAACCAAGGTTACTTGGCATTATTAGAACATAGTTCTTTCACCATAGCAAATCCTGAATATCCCATGGCACTACAAAAGCAAGATTCTGATTTAAAATCACTTCTCATATTGATGATAGAGGACTTTGGGAAAGACATAAATAACTCCCTCAAAGAAATATAAGAGAACACAGGAAAACAGGTAGAAGCCCTTAAAGAGGAAATTCAGAAATCCCTTAAAGAATTACAAGAAAACACAACCAAACAGGTGATAGAATTGAACAAAACCATCCAGGACATAAAAATAGGAGTAGAAACAATAAAGAAATCACAAAGGGAGACTACCTTAGAGATAGAAAACCTAGGAAAGAGATCAGGAGTTGTGGATGCAAACATTACCAACAGAATACAAGAGATAGAAGAATCTCAGGTGCAAAAGATACCATAGAAAACATTGGCATAACTTTCAAAGAAAATACAAAATGCAAAAAGCTCCTAACCCAAAACATCCAGGAAATTCAGGACACAATGAGAAGACACAACCTAAGGATAACAGGTATAGAAGAGAGTGAAGATTCCCAACTTAAAGGGCCAGTAAATATCATCAACAAAATTATAGAAGAAAACTTCCCTAACCTAAAGAAAGAGATGCCCATGAACATACAAGAATCCTACAGAACTTCAAACAGAATAGATCAGAAAAGAAATTCCTCCCATCACATAATGATCAAAACACCAAATGCACAAAACAAAGAAAAAATATTAAAAGCAGTACAAGAAAAAAGGTCAAGTAACTTATAAAGGCAGACCTATAAGAATTATACCAGACTTCTCACAAGAGACTATAAAAGCCATAAGTTCCTGGACAAATGTCATACAGTGGAGAAGTGCTTCAAACACATAGGCACAGGGGAAAAGTTCCTAAACAGGACACCAATGGCTTATGCTCTAAGATCAAACATTGACAAATGAGATCTCCTAAAATTGCAAAGCTTCCTTAAGGCAAAGGACACTGTCAATAGGACAGAACAGCAACCAGTATTTGGGAAAAGATCTTACCAATCCTACATCTGACGATAGATGGCTAATATCCAAAATATACAAAGAACTCAAGAAACTAAACTCCAGACAATCAAATAACCCTATTAAAATGGGGTTCAGAGCTCAACAAAAAAATTTCAACTGAGGAATATCAAATGCCTGAGAAGCACCTAAAGAAATGTACAATATCTTTAGTCATCAGGGAAATGCAAATCAAAACAACTCTGAGATTCTACCTTAAACCAGTCAGAATGGCTAAGATCAAAAACTCAGGTGAAAGCAGATGCTGGTGAGCATGTGGAGAAAGAGGAACACTCCTCCATTGTTGGTGGGGTTGTTAGCTGGCACAATCACTCTGAAAACCTGTCTGGCTATTTCTCCAGAAAATTGGGCATACTATTACCTGAGGTTCGAGCTATACCACTCCTGGGCATATACTCAAATTGCTCCAACATATAACAAGGATACCTGCTTCACTATGTTCATACCAGCCTTATTTATAATAGCTAGAAGCTGGAAAGAACCCAGATGTCCTTCAGTAGAGGAATGGATACAGAAAATGTGGTACATTTACACAAGGGAGTACTACACAGCTATTAAAAACAATAAATTCATGGAATTCTTATGCAAATGGGTAAAATTAGAAAATATTATTCGGAATGAGGTAAACCAGTTACAAAAGAACACACATGATATGCACTCACTGATATGTGGATAGTAGCTCAAAAGCTCACAATATACAACATGTAACTTACAGACCACATGAAGCTCAAGAAGAAGATATACCAAAGTGTAGGTGCTTTGGTCCTTCTTAAATGGTGTAACAAAATGCCCAAGGGAGACAGTGTGTGGAGCAGAGACTGGATGAGGAACCGTCCTGAGACTGCCCCACCTGGGGATCTATCCCAGGTACAATCACCAAATGCAAACACTGTTGTGAATGTCAGGAAGTGCATACTGACAGGAGCCTGATATACCTGTCTTCTGAGAGGCTCTGCCGGAGCCTGACATATACAGAGGTGAATGCTTGCAGGTAACCACTAAACTGATCATGGGGTCCTCAATGGAGGAGTTAAAAAGAAAACAGAGGGAGTTAAAGGGGCTTGCGACCCAATGGGGAGAGCAACAATACCAATCAATCAAAGCTCCCAGGGTCTAAACAGCAAGCCTGGGAACATACTTGGAGGTACCCATGGCTCCAGCTGTATATGTAGTGGAAGATGGCCTTGTCAGGCATCAGTGGGAGAGGGGGGCCTTGGTCCCATAAAGGCTGGATGCCCCAGTGAAGGGAAACTTGAAGACTGGGAGGTAGGAATGGGTAGATGAGAGGGGGCACACCCTCAAAGAAGTAGAAGGAAGTAGATGGGATAAAGGTTTTTTTTTTTTGTGGGAGAATGGGGAAAAGGATAACATCTAAAATGTAGATAAATGAATTTGCCAATAACAATTTAAAAAAGACAGATAATGGAACAGGCTATCACAGTCTACCATTTGAGACTTTTTGTCAGCAATTTACTATTACCCATATTACTGGGATTTCTTATAATTGTCAAGGACAAGTGATTGTGGAAGGGGTCTATGAAACTTTAAAACAGCATCTTCATAAAATAAAAAAGGGGAAGGTATATCCCTGTACACCACAAATTTATTTAAATTGTGTTCTTTTTACTTTAAATTTTTAAAAAATTTTGCAAGCCAAGGATCATTCTGCTGAGTGTTTATGGCACTCTACAACTAGACATACTTATGCATAGGTGAAAGTGAAGGATCCATTTACTGGCATATGACACAATCCTGATCAGGTATTTAATTTGGGAAATAGGGCATGTTAGTATTTTGTCTGCAGAATGCTGAAAGAGCATGGTGGCTGCCAGAGCAACAGGTGAGACATGCTGATGCAAGGACAAAGAATGATGCTGACCTGTGAGCTTGCTGTAGTTAGCTGTAGTTCTCTATGATATTTTGTTAGTAAGAGATAAAGTTCGGACAGGATCTGAATTTCCAACAAATGTTAGTACATGTGTTAAGGCTCTTTTAATTTTCAAGTTAAAATTACTTTTGTTTCTTCTACAGTATTTAATGTAAGTTGCATTGGTCGTACATTTTCTAATTGTGTTAGTGTGTTGAAACCCGGCATATCTGTTATGGAGGTCTATCAACCAGCTTTTGTTTTACTGCCCTGAGTGTCACAGAACCTTGGTCTTCTGAAAAAAGCTTGCAAGTACTGGAAGAAGTGAATCAGGCTTTAAACAGAAGCAAAGGGTAGTGGGCTTGATTATTGTTGGTATAACAGCTTTAATTACATTAATTTCTAGCACCACTGCTTCTATAATTGCTTTGATACAAGAAGTTAAGAGCTAATTTTGTTAATCATTAAGCAAAAAGTGTTACTAACATGTTGGATATACAAGAGGATTTAGATAGGCATTTGGAACAATAGATTGATGCTCTTTATCCTATTCAAGTTATTGAAAGGAGGTTCAGAGTTTAAGAGTAAGGAGACATCTCAAATATCATGCCAAACACCACTGGATTTGTGTTAGTTCTAAAATTTACAGTGGTAGCCATTATATTTAGGAAAAAGTTTAAAGACAGTTGCAGTGTATTTGGCATAATTCTAACATTGCTCTGGATGTTTTAACTTTGCATAGTGAGCTTATGAATTTAAAGAATTCTGCTCTGCTGAATGTTAATTGGCAGATACTGCTGATAAAAATACCCATGGCATGAGGTCAGTATTTCTATTTTGGTCAAGCTTCAAGAATGGCATATATAGCTTAATCATGCTAACCCTTTTTGTCCTGGGAATACTTTTATTCTTGTCCATCATGTAGAAGCTTGTCCCTAACAACATCAACATTTTGGCAGCCAAAATACATGACTTGAAATTGAAAATGGGTCTCCTGACAGAGTTATTAACTTAACAATGTGGCAAGCCAAGGATGGGTAAGACTCTGCAGAGAGCCTTACCAATAAAAGACAGAAGTGCATTGCTTTTGATAATGCATATTCCATGACAGGTAAGGAAGACATTCTTGACAGAATGACAGGCTCAGTCTTGTTTAAGAAATAAAAATTCATTATTTTCAATAGCTGAGTAATATTCCATTGTATAAATATACCACATTTTTTTGTATCCATTCCTCTGTTGAAGGACATCTGGGTTCTTTCCAGATTCTGGCTATTATAAATAAGGCTGCTATGAACATAGTGGAGCATATGTCCTTGTTATATGTTGGAGCATCTTCCGGGTGTATGCCTAGGAGTGGTATAGCTGGATCCACAGGTAATGCTATGTCCAATTTTCTGAGGAACTGCCAGACTGATTTCCAGAGTGATTGTACCAGCTTGTAGTCCCATCAACAATCCACATCCTCTCCAGCATCTATTATCGCCTGAGTTTTTGATCTTAGTCATTCTGACTGGTGTGAGGTAGTATCTCAGGGTTGTTTTGATTTGCATTTTCCTGATGACTAAGGATGTTGAGCATTTCTTAAGGTGATTCTTGGCCATTCAAGTTTCCTCAGTTGAGAATTCTTTGTTTAGCTCTATACCCCATTTTTAAATAGGGTTATTTGGTTGTCTGGAGTATAATTTCTTGAATTCTTTGTGTTTGGAACTAGAAATTATTGTCCTGAGTGAGTTAACCCAATCACAAAAGAACACACATGGTATTTACTCACTGATAAGTGGATGTTAGCCCAAAAGCTTGTAATAGCCAAGATTCAACATACAGACCACATGAAGCTCATAAAGAAGGAAGATCAAGTGTGGATGTCTCGGTCCTACTTAGAAGGAGTAACAAAAATACTCAAGGGAGCAAATATGAAAACAAAGTGTGGGACAGAAACTGAAGGAGAGGCCATCTGAAGACCATTCCACCTGGGTATCCATCCCATGTACAGTCACCAAAGGTAGACACTGATGTAGATGGCAGGAAGTGCATGCTGACAAGAGCCTGATAAAGCTGTCTCCTTAGAGGTCTGCCAACAGCTGACCCATTCAGAGACCGACACTCACAGCTAACCACTGATCTGATAAAGGGTCTCCCAATGGAGAAACTAGAGAGCAGACTGAAAAAGCAGAAAGGATTTGTGGGCCCATGAGGAGAGCAACAATACCAACCAACCAGAGCTCCTCAAGGTCTAAACCACCAGCCTGGGAGCACATAGGGAGGGACCCATGACTCCATATGTACATGTTGAGGAGGATGGCCTTGTTGAGCATAGGTGAGAGAGGAGATCCTTGGTCCCATGAAGGCTGAAAATCAAGTGGGGGGGAGGAATTCGAGGGTGTGGAGGTGGGAGAGGGTAAGTAGGGGGCACATTCTCATAGCAGCATGAAGATGGGGATAGGATAGGAGGTCCCTGGGTGGTGGGGGGAATGGGGCTAAGGGGATAAAATCTGAATTGTAAATATAATATCCAATAGAAATAAATTAAAAATAATTAAAAAAATCATTTGGTAAAAAAAATAAAAATAAAAAAATAGAAAATAGAAAATAAATAAAAAATGGGGAGAATTGGAGAGCTTTTGGGGTTGTTTGTCAAGAATCTGACATTGGCCAAGGACAAGGAAATGGGCTGCTTGGCAGGAATATGACATTGGCTAAGTACAAGAAAGTGGGCTTCAAGCAGGAATCTGACATTAAGCTAGAACAAAGAAGTAATTTCAGGCAGGAATCTAAATCTTAGGCTAGAACAAGGTTGTAGGCTTCAGACATGTAAATGACTTGGGGCTAGTACAGGGAAGTAGGCTCAGATATTTTGTTCTTCCTCATAAGCCCTTAGAAACAGTGACCACATCACAGGAGTGTTCAAGGAACTTTGTTTATTGCCTTGCTTGTTCTTTGACTATTTGTGTTTATTGTCTTTCTTGTTCCTTGACTACTTGCATCTATTGTATTGTTTGTTCCTCAACCAAGAACTGACCTTAATACTTGCATGTAGTTAAAATGGTATAAAAGCAAAAAGGAGGTGTGAGGATGGGATGGGGGTTTCTAGGGAGGGAAATATGGGAGGGGGATGATATCTGAAGTTTGTTTCTAGTATTGAATTCAGGAATTATTCTTAGGCTATGTTCTGAAAACACAAAACAGACTACTTTGGAAGTTGAATGGGGATCACATTTGGTCCTTGGCTCTTATATTTGTGGCCAGGTTAAGCAATGTGTTCAGGCTCAAATCTATGGAGTTAGAATAAGTTATGCTACATGGAGAAGTGACAGTGTCAGCAGGAAACAAAAGGACAGTGCATCTGGCAAATGAGCTGACAATGTTTACATGTAGGTGTATATTTTTTTAAAATCTACTTTAATAAGGGTTTTTAAATGCTTCAACCTCCCTTATAGCCCATTGGCCAAAGCTAGGGGAGGATGATGGTTAATAGAACAAGGGGAAAATCCACCTGATTAAAAGTAGTTCTTTGGGACAGTTCCAATCTTTATTATTAACAGGCCTGTCTGTTAAAAAAAAAATACCAATCATGAAGGAACAGCAGCAGCTTGATTCAGAAGAAACAATGAGGTTCTACCAATCATGAGTCAACTGAAGCAGCAAGAAGAAGCCAGGACTCCACCAGAAGTTCTTTGGTGTGTTTCTTTCTACAATTATTTCAGAACTCTTTCTCATAGAAAAACACCAAAAATTTCCCAGGTAGCTTGGTAGCTAGGTAGCTCCTCTCCTTCTCAGAGGAGAAAGGAAGTAGGGCACAGGGGAAGGTGATATATGAGACAGGACTAGGAGGCATTCTTGCCCAAGTAGTTTGGTACCTAGAAGGGCTTCCTTTTTCTCAGTGGAGAAAGGAAGTGGGATATGGGGCAGCAGATATATGAGAGGGGACTGGGAAGAAAAGGGTGCTGTAAATAGGAGGTGAATTAATTAATTAATTAATTAATTGGGAAAAAGCAACAATAACATTGGTTGAACTCTGGATCATACTTTTCTATAGCCTCAGAGGTAGTGAGATTCCCAAAGTAGAGAAGAGGATCTTAACAATCTACCTTTTTAAATCACAAAAGTAGACACTACTCAGGAAGAACAATTTATGGAAGTTGAAGATAGTAATTTTAGTTTCCACAAACTGCGCATTTTAGTAAATTAAAAATTATTCCCATTCGTGTGTTTTAATGACATTCCATTGTAAAATCCATTTCTGTATTAAAGTACTTTAGGCAATGAAACGTCTCAGATTATGTGCAGCAACTGGTCACATATAATAATTTTTAGCATTATCAGTAAGTCTGAACTATATGCAGGCACTGTTTTGTTGTCCCTACTGTATAGAGTGGAATGTGGAGAACTAAAAGAAAGAGGTAGGATTCTGTTGGCTCCCACCCCTACTGAAGTTCTTTATCTCTTGTTTGGTTGTTGCTTTCTTGTCTCAGTAAATAGTGCTATATTTTCACAATAAAAGTTTGTGATTCTTTGAGCTAACTCTATAATAAGTGAGTATGTAGATATATACTCAATTGTATAAGATTTATGGGTTTAACACTAGAAATCTATCTCTTAGTACTGGTCTTATTTTTTTTCTAATTCCATAAGACATATGAAAATTTTTATGTATTTTATATCTGACATAAAATAATCAAAATAGTCTCAATTGTAGGTATGTGTCACACCTTGGCGAATATTGTTTCTTTTGGGTTAAAATCTATTAATAGAAACTTTTCTGCATGGTTTGTAATTCAAATCACACAAGTTGCACAAAACAAAAATTTGGAGGTTCAGTAAAACAACTCTAGAAAAAAATCAAGCTTTTGGAACAACTGAATGTAGTCATTCAAGTAATATCTTTGGAATTGGTTATCTATTTATTGAATATGATAATTTATAGACTGATATGTCTCTGGCAACCTGTCCTCTAAGGTATATTTTCAACAGATTCAGCCTGTATACCCAACTTATCAACCCCTAGAACTACAACTGAATACATAAAGTGATCACTTGTTTTAAAGAACTAAAATTCTATACATTTATCATATACAGAATGATATTTTGAAATATATATATTCCATACATATACACATATATATGTGATTTCCATAGACATATGTGCATATACATACACATATATGTGTGTGTTTGCTTCATGGAGTTTTATTCTTTTTTTAAAGATATATTTACTTATTTTACATATGGTTACACTGTATCTGTCTTCAGACACACCAGAAAAGGACATTAGATTCTATTACAGATGGTTGTGAGCCACCATGTCATTGCTGGGTATTGAACTCGGGATCTCTGGAAGAGCAGTCAGTGCTCTTACCTGCTGAGCCATCTCTTCAGCCCATACTTTTCCTCTTCAGGGGAGTGAATTGTGGAAATGTTTAAGATCTAAAGTCTTTAGTAACTTTCAAGCATACATTTAGAATCTCTCATACACACTATGGCATGCTTCAAAAAGAAAATGGTGCTTTAACATGCAATATTAGCTGAGTTGAAAATTCTTATCTGATGTTATAAATGGGGTTTCACTTAAAGTATAGGTACAATAAAATGTAAAATTACCTGATGAGTCTGCTTATAAGGTATATATGAATCAAACACAATTTATGCTTAGATTTGGATTCCTACCCAAGATGTATGTAGAGATAGTTAAAAAAATTAAAACTCTGAGATCCACATACTATCTGGTTGTATCCATTTCAGATAAAGTATGGTTAAATTTAAGGCCATGCATTATTGTTATCTGAAGTAACCATGCCAAGTATTAGCCTTGTAGAACAGACTAATAGCTGAAGTTTGTGGCCTTTAATGAACCTCTCTCTTACTTCCTTCATACCTCCCAGTGCTCAATAATTACCTTTCTACCCACTCTTTGTAATAGGTCAGCTCTTTCTGCAAATTTTACTAGCATGTGCCACCATGAAGGACAACAATATCAACTATCCCCAGAGCTCCCACAGACCAAAACACCAACCAAAGAGTAGATTTATATGTATGTAAATACACAAAGTTTTGAGAAATGAGACGTTTCATCATGAAATATTAGATTTTCTCAGATGTTTTTCATGCATTTATTATTATGATCTCATGATTATTATCTTATTTATTAAAGTTGTAGATTGACTTCCTTATTTAAAAGAGAGTCTTCTTTACAAATTTTACCATAGAGTCCTGGGTTCATCAACCTATATTAGGTCATTTGACCATAGAGAAACTGTGGTACGAATGTCCAGTTTTGAGTGGCCATATAATTAAACTTCAATACTGGGGCTGGTCTCAGACTCTTCAATAGAACTTTTAGTATTTTTTTCTTTCTGCTGCTCATAAGTAATTCTACCACTATGCATACACATTTTTTGTTTTGGGGTTTTTTTTTTTTTTCTTTTTACCAAGTCTTGTGCTCTGAAAAATTCCAGAAACTTTTATTTGGGTTTTTAAAAAGTTTGAATTTTCACATTTGCTGTGCAGACAAGTGACTTCATCAAAGATGCATCTCCATGAGTTGGCACTTCAACCATCTATGGTCACAAGCCAGAACTGTTTTGCAAGCAAAAGAGTCCTGGGTGAAAATTACTTTCCTCCAATCCAGTCAGCATGCAGGGTTTCACTGAGCTCAGTGATTGAGCAGAGCCTCTCATCTACAGTGACAAGGCCACAGAGTCAAATAGAAGTTGCCTGACACAGCTTTATTACTTCCCAGTTCTATTACTTTGTACTATTTCCTTCTCTAATCCTGAGAGGTCTCTGTTTGAAATGGAGAACAAATGGTATCCGACAAAATACTATTAGATGTATGAGCTAAAAACAATTGGAACATTAATTGTGTTTCCTTTTGAAAAACAAACACTTGGTTGGTCATTCGATCATCTTTTTATTGGAACACAATGGTAACTACTTCTAAACCACAATGAATCAGATACAGTCTTTCTCAGAGAGCTTTCCAAAAGTGTCTTCACTATGCTGAAGGACTATCTTCTTATTACTGAAATGCACTTTATATATTTGGAAATATGGTTCTCGGACATTACACAAATAAATTAAACTTTCATTATCTCAAGTGTTCACAGAACTGTTTATTAATAAAAAAGAGTGAACATATATAATTTACAGTTCATTAAAGTATGGGAGAAAAAATTCATTTGATCACAAGTAAGACTCTCTTACTGTTTACTAGGCAGATGACAGGAAATACTTCACCTGTCAATGTGTTAGTGATTTCAGATGAAACCCTGTGTTCTTGTTGCCTCTGTTAGGAAGGGACATAACTAATATCAATCAGAATATCTGAGTGCTTGACGTGAAAGCCTGTGAGTCAAGAATAAAATCCTTTTGTATGTTTTGTTGTGACTTGTTTGATTCCACCAGAATATTGTGTTATCATATATTATTTGTTCTTTTTAGGTCATTATTTTAGCAAATTGTTTCTCTAAAACATCTTCAAAAGGAAACATCCTGAAGAGATAGTACCTTCATCTCTGTTCCAAGTCACCAGAAGGACATCAGTACTTTTAAAGAGATCTGGATGTTGTTAAACTAAATTCTATATCTGCAGTATTTGAAGACTGACATTCTGAAGTCAAATGAAATACAGTAGTATTTTAAGCTGGAAGAAAACCAATCCCTACTGACTAGGACACACACACACACACATACATGTGTCTATGTACACCCATGCATGAATACACACACAAAGACACATAAAATGACAGGACAAGAGAGAGAGAGGGAGAGGGAGAGGGAGAGGGAGAGGGAGAGGGAGAGGGAGAGGGAGAGGGAGAGAGAGAGAGAGAGAGAGAGAGAGAGAGAGAGAGAGAGAGAGAGAGAGAGAGAAACTAGTCATTACAAATAGTTTGGAATGCAGAACAAGAATATATTTCTATTTTTTGCAAAAGCAATGGCTTTAAAAAAAAAAAAAACAGAGAACTTATTATGATGACTACCTGAAGTTAAACTTCACAGGTTTCTCTTATATTATTTTTCAAAAATGCACAAAAGAGGGGGAACAAATAAATAATTCCTTGTTAAAAAATCTATCTAGTAAACTCAAAAGTCCAAATTTATTTTGAGGACCTGATAATTACTGGACATTGATGTGTATTGATGTGGGGAGAATACACAGAGGGTCCCCACTGACTCACAGGAGGAGAGGTTGGATTGGGGATGGAGTGTGGGAAGTGGTGGCCAGGAGGGGGGGCAGTGAGTGGGATATAAACTAAATAATTAAAAAAATTAAATTAAAAAAGAATATGTGAGAGAGCACAAAGTATTAAGAAGCCTAAATGATTCTATGAATTTATCTATTTTTAAAGGAACAATTTTGGAAGCATTTCTTCTCCTATTATAAAAAATATTTGCAATGATTTGTATGTGTGTGGCACTTCACTTTTGTCATAAAAATTTAGCCATGTGTCTTTTATTACATATTAACCAACTTCCAGAAGAATCTACTTTAAAGTTAAATATGTCTATATCATTTTCCAAAGCAAGCAGTAAACATTGTTTACAGCGCCCCAGCAGAGATCAATGCCAGAACTCAACTCTCGGTTAGAGCCTCTGGATGAACATTTTTTTTAGATCCACTGTGCACAATCTGAAAACCAAGAATAGCATAAAACCATTATTTTGCAGGCTAAAAACTGAGAAGCAGAAACCTGCTGGCTTCTAAGCTGCTGGCATGGTGAGAGTTAGAATTCCTCCATCTGTGTAGTTGACTTTGTTTATTTTAAATCATATCAGGTTGTTTGTACAAGTATCAGAATAGCCTTATAAATCTGCATATCTTATATATTAGATAAATGGCAAACTGTATTGTACCAGTTAGGATAAGTGGAAAAGAGGTCATCAATGCAGTATAAAATCACAGAAGATGATATCTGGGGGACCCAATAAAATGTTTAAAATGATTTCTAAAGGAGGAAAGATAACATTAGAAGTTCAGTAGATAAGAACACTTTTATTTACATTGCAAATGAATCATTATGGCCATTGTGCTGAGATTTTCATGATACTAACGTAAAAGAGTAGAACACAATGCTATTATAGCATCCTGAAAGTATTCAAGATGAAAGGTGGGGTGATACAAGACAGGGGAGTAGAGTATGAAACACATGGTTTAGTATATACTCTAAAGATTGTGGTAATAAATTTCCTTGTGGGTTGGGATATAAAATAAAGTAAATAATAAAAAGGAATATAAAGCTGAATTTTCTTTCATTGACTACATAAAATACACTATCCATTTATCTGCTAATGAATATTTACGTTAAATCTCATGAATGTAATCCTTAAAAAAAAGAAAAAGAAAAAGAAAAAGAAACAGAAAAGAAAAGAAAAAAATGTAACCTTAAAGGGGTCTAAGTGATGGAATTCTTTATGGGACTAAGGGTTCATTTATATAACATAATTATGTTCTGAAAATCTTCTATATAATCTTATTGCTATGCAATAAACTAAATTCTTCTTCAAATTGATTTTTTATAGATATTCTTTTGAAGTAACAAAAAGCTGCCTAACATACACATATATTTATAATGTTAATTGTGGCTATACATTCTTAGATATATGCATATGTCCAAATTCATTAAAAACATAAGGAATTTATGCAGCTGTTTCGTACATCAAATGTACCCCAGTAAATGCTTCTAAGTGATACAGAAAAAAACAAACAAACAAACAAACAAAAAAACCTCACCATTAATTTTACCAAATGAACATAAGATTTCTATGTTAAGAATCAATAAAAAAGCATTCATTGAAGTAAGAACTAGAAAAAAAGAAAGTGTGAAAGCAAAAAAGAAGGCCAGCTTGGGATGAATTAACTCAGGCTTCATGGATTCCTTTAGGAGACTAAATGAAGATGAATGTGACTTCTGAGTTCAAAGGAGACACAAGGTTGAGAAAGAAAGCTGTGAGTCATTTATATAAAAATAATATAAACAATAGGTCACCTAAGGCTAGGATATGGAGATGGAAAAATAGGCCTAATAATAGACACTTGCTCCACCTTTCATTTCGAGTTTAGCAAGAAAATAAGCACTGGACTACAGACAATGTTGGGAAGGAGACAAGAGTTTGAAAGAGTGAATAAAAATGGGGTGTTTTCCCCAAAGGTTTCACATGAGTAACAAGTTGGAGATTGGGTATATGTTAAGAGAGATCAATCCCCTCAAGCTCAAGCTCACCCACCTTTCTGCAAGACCAGAGAAGCCATGAGATGGATATGGTGTATCTTTCTTCTGGTACTGAACATCAGCACCCCTCATGACCCTACCAAAGTGACTTGGCAAGTACTCTCAGCCACTAGGGATATAGCTTGGTCCACTACAGTAGAACTCCTGCCTTATGCCTGGTGGCCAGACCTCTGAGTGTAGCCCCAAGATTGAAACTTGTACAAGAAAAAGGGGGGAATGAAGGGCCCTGGGGACTTTTGCCAGTCTTACACACACCTGCCTCAGGTCAAGGCTAGGCCAGGTTCCATTTTCCATCCATAGGAACATTCTTGAGTAAAAAATTCTCAGAATGTACTGACTGATATCACCTGACCCTCTGGAAAGTCTCAGGTAGAATTCAAATGCACGTCATATTTGCTAACCAATAGATTTAAAGGTCAATATACATAGCCAATAAGTTTGAACTGTAACCTTGCTGATGTAACCTACACCCCTAAAAAGTATAAAAAATGCTTGTAATAACCATTTAGGGTCACCTTCTTGTCACTTGCTTTGAGGGACTGATTGAGGGTTGACCCTGGAAAATAAATTTTTTGCTTTTTCACTGAAAAAAAAAATGGGGTATTATATAAATCAAACACTGAATTTCTAAAATAAGCTAGTTATCAGCCACATTGAATGTTGATTAATCAGTAGAATGATATATGAGTAGTTATTGGCAGTATTGATTTTTTCTTGGAGGGATCACTATTAACCTTGAAAGGAATGGATTTAGCAATCAAACTGTATTAAAACAGATTGAAAGAATTATACAAAAGACAACCTTGCAAATTATTGTGATGGAATCGATAACTGGATGCTAACCAAATATGAATGAGGCACCTGGGTTGTCATTAAATCCAGAATTATAAAAGATGTTTGAACATATAAATAGTTTAGGAAAATGTGGTAACGCTGAATGAGACAGAAGACAACTGCAGGAATCATGTTTGTATGTCAACACTGGTGACTGTTCTCATAAAGAAAAGAGTGAATAAAGGAAGGAGAGTAGATGAAGTGGATGAGGAACTTTTTAAAGGAACAATAAAAAAAATCATAGATTTGAGATCTAAAGTCACCAAAGAAGAAAATGAAAGAAGAAGGTTAAGCTATAAGAAGTCACTGAATAAAAAGTGTGTTATGAGACCATTGGAAGAAACTTACTACTGAAGAAGTTTACTATAATATATACATGGATGTGTATAAAAAATTTTAAATCAAATTAAGCACTAACAAAAAAAATCAATGCATCCAGTAGACACCACAGACTACCACATAAAATGCCAGGATCAGCTTGCTACTTTTTGTTGTTGCTGATTGTTGAAGTCTTACATTATAGGCTATTACCAATGTTCTTGGTTATTTACCATAACTTGATGGTAAGAACATATTGCAAAAGACCATACATGCTCAAGTCATAAAACACAGTGTTCATCTAGAGGCTTCATCCATTCTGACTAGCTTTCATAGTTCTAGAGCATTCTATACACACTCTACACACTGCACTAGAGAACAAAGTTAATATTCCCTTATCCAGCTGTGAATCCTGTGAGCTACAGTAACTACTGTGCTGGCAAGACTCGCTCACTAGTATAACAGTGACAGAAATGTGGAAGTAAACATTCATTTTAAGGCTGGATTTAAGGACTACTTTACAATGTGAATATTACATTTAATGGCATTATTGAGACCAAGAACCTGTGGCTAGACAGATTATGAGCCTCCAAAGAACTACTGCTGGGCAGTTGTGGTGCATGCCTTTAATCCCAGCACTTGGGAGGCAGAGAAAGATGGATTTCTGAGTTTGAGGCTAGCCTGGTCTACAGAGTGAGTTCCAGGACAGCCAGGGCTACACAGAGAAATGCTGTCTCAAGAACAAAAACAAAATCAAAAAACAAAACCAAACCAACCAAACAAAAAACACCCCAAAAAAACCTACTAAAATGGCATAGTATTAACACAACTCTTCATGACTTATTTATGCCCATAGATTTATTATTCTTATGACGCTCTTTGGAGAAGCTTCTGTTTTTGTTTTGTTTTCAGTAGCCAATGATTAACACATAGATACACAACTGGTCAAGATGTAGGGGAATAGAGAATACAGACTGCTCACTCCTAAACAAGACATCTGTATAATAACCCCCCATTCCTAGGGCTCAGAGATTATTGTAGAAGAAAGGTGAAAAGATTATCAGTGATTGAAGTAGATGACTCCAAACAAAAAGTTTTCCAGACATAGTAGAGCTGTTGTAACAACATGTACAAGGCACAAAGAAGCTAATACTGGGCAGTATCACAGCAGGGAAAGTAAAAGAGGCATGAATTCTCACCCATGGCTAAAAAACTATTGGCCATTGATAACTGCTGTGAAATGGAGAGTCAGTTTTTCTTAAGAGGTTGGACACTTTTAGGTTGACTGGGCTCCAGTAGAAGGCCATATGTCCAAGATATAAGGGCAGCAGAAACTGGACATGGTAAATTCTTTTTTAAAATTATTTTATTTATTTAAATTCCCTCCTTCCAAATGTTGCCCATCCTCTCAGTCCCTTCTGATACAGTTTCTCATCCCATTTTACCTCCCCCTTCTCTCCAAGAGGGTGCTCTCCCTCTCCCCTTATACCTTCTCAGACATCCAGGCATCCCCTTCCCTGGGGCCTCAAGTTTCTACAGGATTAGACATTAGGTATATCCTCTCCCACTGAGGCCAGACCAGGCATTTCTCTGCTATGTATGTACTGGGGGCCTCGGACCAGCCCAAGTATGCTCCATGGGTGGTGGGTGAGTCTCTAGGAGTTCCTAGGGGTCCAAATTAGTTGAGACTGCTGGTCTTCCAATGGGGCCACCATCCCTTGCAGACCCTTGAAATCCTTCCCCAAATTTTACCATAAGGCTCCTCAACTGCAGTCCAATAATTGGGTATAAGTAAATGTGTCTGTCTCAGTTAGCCTGCCAGTAGGACCTCTCAGAGGACAAACATACTAGGCTTCTGTCTATAAAAACATCAAAACTTCAGTAATAGTATCAGGCCTTGGTGACCCACCATGAGATGGATCCCAAGTTGGTCCTGTCACTGGACAGCCTTTTCTTTAGTGTTTTCTCCATTATTGCTCCTGTAGTTCTTTTAGACAGTAACAATTCTGGGACAGAATTTTTGACTGTGTGTCAGTAACCCTGTCCTTCTACTTGAGGCCCTGTCTATCTACTGGAGGTGATCTCTTCAAGTTCCCTCTTCCCACTGTTGGGCATTTCTACTAAGGTCACCCCCACTGAATTCTGGGAGTCTCTCATATTCTAGGTCTCTGGGACTTTCTAGAGAGTCCCCGCCCCCCAACAGGCCATAACCCCAGAAGTTGCATATTTTCATTCATTCTCCTGGCCCTCTGGGCTTCTCTCCTTTCCCCCAATACCAGATCTTGCTCCCCCTTTCCCTTCTCCTCTCTCACTCAGATCTCTCCATTACTCTACCTCCTGTGAGTGTTTTATTTTCTTTTATAAATAGGATTGGAACATCCTTACTTGGGTTTTCTTCTTCTTATATTTCTTATGGTCTGTGAATTATATCCCGGCCCTTCTGTAATTTTTGAATAATATCCACTCTTCAGTGAGTACATACCATGCATGTCCTTTTAGGTCTAGGTTACCCCACTCCAGATTATATTTTCTAGTTCCATTAATTTGTCTTCAAAATTTATGATGTCTTCCTTTAATAGCTGAATAGTATTCTATTGTATAAATGAACCACATCTTCTATATTCATTATTTGGTTGAGGCACATCTGGGTTGTTTCCAGCTTCTGGCTGTTATGAATAAGGCTGCTATGAACATAGTAGAGAGCATGTGATTGTGATACTCATGTAGACTGCATGGTATTGGTACAGAGACAGAGGCAGATCATTAGAACAGAATTGAAGACCCGGAAATAAGCCCTCACATATATGGACAATTGATCTTTGACATGCGATCCAAAACCATCCAGTGGAGAAAATAGAAAGCATCTTCAATAAATGTTGCTGCTCTAACTCGTGGGCTGCATATAGAAGAATGAAAATAGATCCATATTTATCACCTTGCACAAAATTCACATCCAAGTGGATCAAGAATCTCAACATAAAACCAATTACCCTGAATCTAATAGAAGAGAAAAATGGGAAAGAACCTTGAACTCATTCGCACAGAGGAAATTTTCCTGAACACAGCACCAATGGCTCAGATTCTAAGATAAACAATGGACAAATGAAACCTCATAAATCTGAAAAGCTTCTGTAAGTCAACAGACACTGTCAATAGGACAAAAGGGCAAGCTACAAATTGGGAAACTATCTTCCCTAACTCTACACCCGATAGAGGGCTAATCTTGAAAATATATAAAGAACTCGAGAAGTTAGATTCCAAATAAACCAAATAACCCAATTAAAAATGGAGTACAGAGTTAAACAGAGAATTCTCAACAGAGGACTCTTGAATGGTAGAGAAGCACTAAAGTAATGTTCAACATCCTTAGTCATCAGGGAAATGCAAATCAAAATAACCCTGAGATTCCACCTCACACCAATCAGAATGGCTAAGATCAAAATCTCAAGTGACAGCATATGCTGGTGAGAATGTGGAGAAAGAGAAACACTCCTCCATTGCTGGTGGAATTGTAAACTGGCACGACCACTCAGGAAATCAATCTGGTGGTGCCTCAGAAAATTGGAAATAGTTCTATTTGAGAAAACAGCTATAAAACTCCTGGGCATGATAGACTTTTTATAAACAAAGAAAATACAAAGTTTGATGGGTAAAGAAGAAAGGGTGTATTTGGAAAGAATTGGGGAAGGGGTGTGACTGTGATCAAAATAAGTTTCCTAAATAAAGCAAATCATAAAAATGACTTCACGGAAAAATTAGGGAGATATTTCAGAGAGCTGAAGCTACTGATAATTTAGAGTTCTAGAAATGAATTTTTATCCTTTCAACCTTTGCTCATAGAATCTCTTAAAAATCTTATCTATCTATCTATCTATCTATCATCTATCTATCAATCTATCATCTATCTCATCTACCTACCTTCCTAACTCTCTATCCATTCATCTATTTATCCATTCATGCATCCATCCATCCACCCATCCATGCACCCATCCTTACATCTATTGATACACTCATGAATCTATGTATCCATAAATCCATCCATCCATTCATCCATCCAGCTATGCATCCATCCACCCATCTATCTATCTATTTATCTATCTATCTATCTATCTATCTATCTATCTATCTATCTATCTATCTATCTATAAATCTATTTATCTAAGTACTTACTTAACTATCTAGTATCTGCCATTACCCATTTGCATATCTCCTCCTTCATACCCGTGTCTATTTCTTTATTATAAAAATCACTGTTTTCTGCCCCTATGCTCTAACATGATGGCATTGATTGGTCTGTGATGGGGAGCAAGAGTACTCATCTTTATCAGCTTCCCAGATGCTGTTAGTTAGGAAAACCACTTATTTACTACACTGGCTTATAACTTAAGTCTTGTACATAAATTTATATTCATACATTTGTTGTATACCTAATGATTTTCGGTGATAAAGTTATTTGTTGTACTCATTTGGGTATGAAAGATAAACAATTTTAAAAGGAAATGGTGCCACCAAAGCTGGGACATTTCATCAGAGAGAAGAGAAAACTGTTTTTAAATCAGAAATTAGAGTTGAAGCCACATTTGCATGACTTTTGGGTGTAGAACCAAGAGAATTCAGAAACTCCAATAAAGTTACATTTGTTTTAGTAGGACAAGAAAATTCCAGAATAGTATTTCAGCTTTTATAAAATTTGAAAATCAGAAACTTAAGAGCTTAGTGAATATTAGTTGAGAGAACTAGTAACTTTGACTCATATTGATTCTATGGATATAAAGCAATGACTATATTGTATGAGATTAAAATATTTATTTAGAAATCTCTTTACTTTTTAAAATCATATTCATATATCACAGATCAAGAAAGCATTAGGCATTTGTAGTGCTCAAGACAGAGTTCATCTTTAACTGAAAGTGGAGTCATATGACCACATAAAAATGGTATTATTTAATATCACACAGATATGCTGATATTTTCATTTTGAAGGTCATCTTCTTTGTCCTCTCTGTCCTTGATTCTGCCGATAACAGGAATAATCATTGGTTTTCTTGATGTTGCTACTATGAATAGACTACTGCAATATGATGAGTCTTATGTTGTAAATGTTTATAAGTCCATTCAGAGTTTTATGTTATAAACCTAATCCCTAAAGATAGTACTAAGAACTAGTATTATTTGGAGGTAAAAATTTCAAAGAGCCATAAAATATGGATTGATGGTTTTCTTGTAGAAACCAGAGTTCTGTCATGATTCTCTTACCACGTAAAGATGCTGTGGGGTACCTTTTATGGACTTGTTATTGGAGCCTCAAGAAACCAGTTTGTCAGCACCATGGTTTTGTAATGCTCACTCCTTAGAAATAAGAGAAACTAACATCCAGGGTTCAAACTACTTAATGAAATTTTATTCTAGAAGTTAGTGAGGGGAAAGGCAGATAACCTTTGATTACTTCTACTATTAATAACACATCACACATGTAAGTAATCATAACAGAACCCATAAAACCATTAAAATGTTCAGCATTGAAATATTTTAAGAATTTAACAGAGGTAATCTTCTGAGTAAACTTAAATTATGATAGCCATAAAATTTTTTCTGTGATCAAAAAGACTTCTAAATTATTAAATATTAATGAGACCATTAATGGACATTTTTCTTTTAGAAATAAGTTTAGATGCTATATCCAAGGTAATTAAAAGTACTAAACCATGAAGTTGAGGATAGCATTGTTAAATGCAGGATGATGACATAAATATTATTTTTTAGACTGTATTAGAAATTTGAGAGTTTGAACATAGAGTTTAGTTTGCTTTCATATCATTAATTGTGCAGTAATTTTCAAGCTTGGTCTTAAATGAAATAATGTTAGACTATAAATTTCTGTTATATAATATGTGCTTGAAGTCTTGCTCTGTGTATTACAGGATGCATAGTGACATTCCTTAGTGAAGTACATAGTATGCAGTGTACACACTAGATGCCAGTAAAAGTCAGCACTCACCAAATACCACTAAAAACCAGCACACTCATCTTGAGGACAAACTCAACAGAGTTTAAAAAGTACTGATCAAGTGAAATTTCTTCACTAACCTGAAATTCTTACTCGCTGAATAAATGGGTTATTGCATGCTGATAACAGTGTTGATAACTTTTAAATGTATCATAATCATTGCAGGCAATTGTTGAAGGTTGGTTTTCAAATTATGAAATGCTCAAAGGCTATAAATGAACTGAAATTAGATAGCTTTCAGAAAAAGGTTAACTTTTTATTCCATTAAGACAAAAGCACAGCTTTTAATATGATAACTTGAATGGAGAGTTTAAAATGCATTTGAAATGTATTAATCCTACAGAACATAGCCCATAGGTGCTAAAGAGATAGCTCAGAGGTTGAGAGTTTACATAGTTCTTGCAGAGGACCTGAATTTACATAAAGTATTTGCATTGGCATATGATCAGTCTCCTAGGTGTCAAATTATTAAAGAAAACTGATTATCCCTAGTCTAATAGATATACAATACCAACAATTCCTCATGTAGATGTAGAACATCCTACCCAAATTCCCTACATATTTTGTGTAGCTGAAATTTACCCAAGTATTGTGCATAGTGTCACCATCTCTGTGAGTTCATATATTGTTGTAAGCAATTTCCTCTAAGACCAAAGTCTTCTACCTAGGAAGAAAATTTCTGAAGATGTAAACTGTAAAGGGAAAGTGAACCAAGGTGATATTTTAGGGCTTCATATCTGGGATAAGTAGATTTATGTTTACTGTGACTCTAGGTAAAGGTATGGCACAGCACATATGGCAACTGCATTTTGGTTTGGATGATATAGTATTACAAAAGTTGAGTGACCAAGTTACTCACTGTATTGTAATATATAAATTGTAATATATAATTCCCTTTAAGTTATATTCATCTTATAAATCTGGGTGGCTCAATTATTTTATCTTGTTAAATTCATCCAATTATCATTTTATAATGGCATATATATATGTATACACACACACACACACACACACACACACACACACACACACACATATATATATATATATATATATATATATATATATATATATATATATATGTCAGCTCCTTACAACAGACTTTCTTCACATCTAAGAATGAGATGGAAAAAATAAAATTATTTTCTTCAAATGAAGTTAAAGAGTAAATGATACTATTGTAGTGTATCAGAAGCAAGAGTCGTGAAATCAAATGTAGCAGAGTCAAGTCAGATGTAGTGTATGAATTCTCAAGTCAGGTGCAGATTGGTAGAGCACTGCACATACCCAGGACAGCTCTTAGCGAGCACAGGAGGAGTAGTACCACTCCCTACCCAAGTCAGGCTTGGGCTTACGCAACTTCATAGAGACAAATGCCATGTCATGATAAAGCCAGTTAGGCTTTTGTTGTTTCTCTACCAGAGAAATGGCTTCTAGGAAATCATAGTAGCACCTCCTTCCATTGTCTCCCTGTCAAACCTCCTCCCTTGTCCAGATTTACAGTACAGGAACCCCTCAAATTCCAGCACTGGGGAGACAGAAGCAGACAGGTCTCTGTAAATTTTAGTCCAATTAGTTCTACATAGCCTACGTATGTTCTACACTGTTCTACAATTTTTCTTTCTAAATACACTCAACTATAGTTGGTCCTTTAATTAGGGAATTTATTCAGTTTACTTAAGTGGATTATCAGGAGGGAAGTTCTTCTGGTTACTATTTCATAACTCATGTACATCTATTTTTTCTTTTCTCCTTTCTCCTACTAGTCTTCATTTTCAGTTGTCTTAGGGACAACTAAATTCTACCCATATATACGTGTTCTTTCCGTGTGTGTGTGTGTGTGTGTGTGTGTATACTCAGAGTAGAGATTTTTAAGTGGAAGGGTGATCTTTGAAATTAGACTAAAGCTTCCAGATGCCTGCTGCATTGACATTGGGCATATGTTAAAGGTCTTCGGGTCTCTTTCTAGTACCATGTTGTAACACTTTGTGGCTGGTTCTAGGCTCAAAATATAAAGGTTTTTGGTTAACTCTCTTTATTCACTATATAGAATATATCTGTCTGCATTTTGCATGCTTAGAGTTGAGGAACAATTGTCACAGACAAGTCTTTCTTTCCTGACTCTTCTAATGTGGCTTTTATTGTTGTTACGATAAAACCAGAATCCTTTATTCTGATGATGTTGTTAGCTTTGATGAACACCCTACTATGTAAGAGAGGTGTTATTGCTGGAGAGTTTTGCTGGAGCACCATCATCCTCTGAATGTCAGCTATCTCTGAATTGGGATTACTAAGTGTTCCTAGTCTTGTATTTTTTATTTTTAAAAAGAGACATCTTTTCCCAGAATGTTAATTTTTCTGGCTTTTAATCAGATGGTTACTATTTTATACAACATCTAATTATTCCCTGAAAACCTCATGATATCAAACATCCCAATTACTTAAAGCAGTTTAATCACAGGATACCTTACAAAATTGTTCTTTTGTATTTTACATGCCTTACCCACTGTACTTCCCATTAGGGATATCCTTTTAATGTGTTATACAGATGTACTTTTAATTTACATACAACTATTTTGTTAAGCAAAAGAAACTTTTTGCGTTGCTAGTTATTATGCAGTTCCCTTCTAAGTTTATAAAATAAAATTTTATATCCTAGTTTTCTATCTTACCGAGGTGCGGTGAAGCTTAAATAATTAAATTTTATAAGATGCTTTGACAGATCTCTGTGGAAGTTATGAACCTGAAATAGAATTTTAATTTTTCGTCTTCTTTTTTTAATCCCTTTTGGGAAAAGTAATATTTAAATGCCACACTTAACAAAGAAGCACTTGCCACTAAGCCTGATGGAACAAGTTCCATTCCTGAATCCTAAATGATAGAAATAGAAAAATAGGAGAGAACTAAATTCTCCAAGTTGCCCTGTGACAGCCACATACATGGTATTACTCTCTCTCTCTCTCTCTCTCTCTCTCTCTCTCTCTCTTTCTCTCTCTCTCTCTCTCTCTCTCTCTCACAAACACACACACATACACACATGTGCGCACATGCACACACACACACACCTTTTATTTTACAGATTATTTTCTATTTTTTACAATAGCTATGTCTCATAATCAAAACAGATAAACATACATAATGAAGTTTCTTCTTAATGCTTCATAAAAAAGCACAGATATTTGGAGCACTGTACCAATAAAACAAGGACTGATTGCAGAAGTAAATTAGTATTGAAATTATTTTTCCTGCTCCTAGTAAATAAGGTAATTTTATTACCACATTTCCCTAGATGATAATACATTTACACAATATTAAATATTTCAGACTGTGATGCATAATGACTAATTATTATGCTGAAGATATAGCTTAAATAGATATGTGCCCATATCTTTATAGTGACATTTATTTATACCATCTTTGGCATTCTATTTCATTTCATTTCTTAACTACAATTTTAGTGGGATATTTTCTACTATGGTACTCAGATATTTTTTCTTAGATTTGTAAGAAATAATAAATTTTAAACACACAAATAAATCATTATCAGAGAAATGAAACACATTCAAAACAAAGTAAGGCCACATAGAAAACAATGTTTTTGAATCATTTTAGTTTTAAATGTAGATATTTATTTACTATATGATTTATTTTCAAAGCATGTCTATCTAACAGTGTAGAAATATTGGTGTGTGACAAGTTGATGAAATTTCAGGAATCTAAGGTTTCAGAGGAAAGTTGTTTGGGATGTTATTAATGATCTCTAGAGTAGAGGTTCTCATTCTGTGGGTTATGATCTTTTTGTACTTGCATATCAAATATCCTGCATATCAGATATTTACATTACAATTCATAACAGTAACAAAATTACAGTATGACCTAGCAAAAAAATAATTTTTTGGTTGGGGGTCACCATAACATGAGCAAATTTATTAAAGGGTTGTAACATTAGGAAAATTGAGAACTTACTGCATGTCTAAAGTGAATTAATTACATATCTCATAACAGTTTAATATAAAAAGTTAAAAATTATAGTTTCTATATGTGATTAATTAAAACAATAAATGTAAGAGTAACACATTTGAAACAGGTACATTAACTTAGGACCTAAACAGGGGTTCACCACTTACTGTGGCACTTTGTTCTTACCAGAAAACTTAAAAACTTACATATCGTAAAGGATCTGATGTAGTTCTTTACAGGGAATGCTTGGCTTTCATATGATAAAGCTGTTCTCAGGGTTTCCAGGGCATCTCTGATGATAGTGAGTAAAATAGGTGAAACTATGAAAATATGATCACATGATTCCAACTGCCAATTTGGCATTTTTGTGAATTTAACATTGAAGAAATCATATATTTTCCCTCTTGTTCTCTGTTTCCCCCTGTAGTCCTTGACCCTTCTAAACTAAATGTGAATAGACTTCCCACGACCATTGTGAGGTGGGGAAACTAAATAGGACTTTTCAATAACACTGTTGAATTTTCATATACAGCCCAGCCTTAACTGAAAACTTAAGTGTCAGATTACCTCTGTGTCTAAATTATTTTTTCTTGTTGATTTTTAAAAATGTATATAAGTTGATTAGTCTGAACAATTCTCCTACCTCTTTTGATTTGACTTAATATCTTTTTAGGACTTACACATCTCCACATTTTTGAATTCCAATTCACTTTTATTTGTGCATGCCTGAGAGTTTTCTGTCCTTTTAAAAAACAGATCCATGCTTAAATCACTTTTGCTCAGTTAATAACAAAGAAACTGGATGTACCTTGCTATCTACCATCTTCAAGCTAAGAAACTATATTACACTTACTTACTACCTTAATGTCATTTCTGTTTAACACTGTGGCTTTGAAAAGAATGATAAACTAACTTATAATTGAGCAGAAACATTTCAGACAACTCTAGATATCGTAAACCAGAACCCTTACTTGTTTTTAAAAGGTGCAAAGGAAAATGAATATTTTTATATTCATTCTTCTGCAATCCAATCTTGTCAGTTCATGCTCTAAATACATTATGAGGCTTATTGCTTATTTGTTTGGACATGTGTCTGAACTACATTAACCAAGCAAACAATAAAAATAAATAACATTGAATTTAAGAACACATTCATGTAGAAATGGAAAGCTGATATAACCATGATTTTTTTCTGTAATTGTGCTGTAAATTAGATTTAAGTCTTTCATGATAGGTCTGTGATTAAAATTTAATAACTTCTGTTTTGTTGACATGCTGCTGTCTTTATTATATAAAACTGCACAATGAATTATATTGTTGTCAAAAAATAAAGTTTTATTTATCTGAATGGATAAAGAAAATGAAATAATATAAATGGAAGGTTCTCTTAGGGACAGAAGACAGGGGAGTTTTGGAAAAGCACATAAATGTGGGGATGAGATATGAAAAAAATGGTAGTTACTCTATAGGGTCAAATTCTGTAGAAAGAGAAGTCAGTACAGGCACAGTAATGAACACCAGGTTAAGAACTCTGTAAGACAAAGAACACTGTCAATAGGACAAATTGGCAACCTACCAATTGGGAAAAATCTTTATTAACCCCACATGAGCTAGATGGCTAATATTCAAAATATGTAAATAAATCAAGAAGCTAACCTCCAAAAAACCAAACGACCCAATCAAAAAATGGAGTATAGCTTTCTTCTCCCTCCCCAGTGGGACTAAGGTGTTCTCACTTGGGCCCTTCAGCTTGTTGACCTTCTTGAGTTCTGTGGACCCTATCTTGGGTATTCTGTACTCATTTTTTGCTAATATCCACATATTAGTGAGTACATACAATGCATGTCCTTTGGGGTCTGAGTTACCTCACTCAGGATGATATTTTCTAGTTCCATCCATTTGCCTGCAAAACTCAGGATGTCCTTGTTCTTAATAGCTGAGAAGTATTCCATTGTGTAAATGAACCACATTTTCTGTATCAATTCTTCCGTTCTGGAACATCTGAGGTGAGGGAGAGCGGGACTTGGAAGAGAAAGTGAATGGAGGTGGGTGGGAGAGGGGAACCTAATCTGGTATTGGGAGATGTAAACTAATCTGGTATTGGGTGAGGGAAAAGGATTGAAGCCCTGGGGGCCAGCAGAAAGAATGGAAACAGGCAACAGGGGGGGTGGGAGGTTGGGGGGGAACCTCCAGAAGGCATCAGAGACCTGGGAGATGAGAGAATCTCAAGACTCCAAGGGAGAGACCTTAGATGAAATGCCCAACAGTAGGGAGAGGAAACTTAAAGAGACCACCTCCAGTAGAAAGACAGGGCATCAAGGGAGGGAGGGGGTTGCCTTCCCACAGTCATAACTCTGACCCATAATTGTTCTTTTTTGAAAGGACTACAGGGATGTAAATAAAGAGAAGCCTGAGGAAAAGAAGACCCAGTGACAGGTGCATAGTGAGATCTAGCTAAAGGGGAGGTCCCAAAGCCTGACACTATTACTGAGACTATGGAGTGCTCACAAAAAGGGACCTATCATGACTGCCCTCCGGAGGACCCAACTAGCAGCTGAAAGAGTCAGACACAGATATTTACACCCAACCAATGAACAGAGGCTGCTGAGCCCTGTTGTTGAATTAGGGAAAGGCTGAAAGACGCTAAGGAGTAGGGTGACCCTGTAGGAGGACCAGCAGTTTCAACTAATTTGAACCTCCAAGATCTCTCAAACACTACACCACTAAAAAAAGACAGCATACACTGGCTGATTTGAGGCCTCCAACACACATACAGCAGAGGACTGCTGGGTTTGTGTTCAGAGATGATGCACCAAACCCTCAATAGACTGGAGGCCCCAGGGAGTTTAGAGGTCAGGTGGGGTGGAGTGAGGGGGGTGGAGACATCCTCGTGGAGACAGGGGTGTGGGATGGAGGTATGGGATATGGAACAGTTGAAAGGTAGACGGTGGCAGGAGAATAAAACCTGGAGTGTAAATAAATAATAATAATAATAGGGTATAGAACTAAGCTGAGAATTCACAACTGAGGCATCTCGAATGCCCCAAAAGCACTTTAAAAATGTTCAAAGTCCTTAGTAATCAGGGAAATGCAAATCAAAACAACCCTGAGATCCCACCTCACACAAATCAAAACAGGCTAAAATCAAAACCTCAGGTAACAGCACATGTTGGTGCGAATGTAGGTAAAAGGGAACACTCCTCCATTGCTGGTGTGATTGTAAACTGGTACAACCACTCTGGAAATCAATCTGGAAGTTCCCTAGAAAGTTGGAAATTGATCTACCTGAAGACACAGCTATACCACTCTTGTGCATGTACCCAAAAGTTGCCCCACCATGCTGCAGAGGCATGTGTTCCACTATGCTCATAGTGGTCTTATCTGTGATAGCCAGAAGCTGGGAAAAACCCTGATGTCCCACAATTGAAAAATGGATACAGAAAATGCAATTGATTTACACAATGGAATACCTAGTATTAAGCTATTAAGAACAAGGACATCATGAGTTTCGCAGGTAAAAGGATGAAATTAGAAAATATCATCCTGAGTGAGATAACTCAGACCCAAAGGGTATGCATGGTATGTACTTGCTAATAAGTGGATGTTAACCAAAAAAATGTACAGAATACCGAGGATACAATCCATAGAACTCAAAAAGGTTAAAAAGCCAAAGGGACCAAGTGAGGATGCTTTAATCCCAGTTGGGAGGGAGAAGAAAGAAATCATCAGAGGCAGAGGACGGGAGCAGCATAGGTGAGAAAGGGGAGGGGAGGGGAAAAGAGAACATGATCAGGTATTGGGGTGGGTGGGGAAAACAAGAGTGAAGACCTGAGGGTCAGCAGAATAAATAGAAACAGGCAACCTTGAGGGGGGATAGGAGTTGGGGGACTTTCTAGAATGTACCAGAGTCCTAGGAGACTGAGGTGAGAAACTCTCAGTACTCAAAGAGAGGACCCTTAGATGAAATGCCCAACAGTGGGGACAGGGAACTTGTAGAGTTTACTTCCAGTAGAAAGACAGGAGATCAAGTGGAGGGATGGGGTTGCCATCCCACAGTCAAAAACTCTGACCCAGAATTGTTCCTGTGTAAAAACTGCAAGGACAAAAACAGAGAAAAGCCTGAAGGAAAAGAGATCCAGTGATCAGCCCAACTTGGGATCCATCTCAAGGGGAGGCTCCAAGGCCTGACACTGTTACTGACTCTATGGTGTGCTTACAGACAGGAGCCTAGCATGGCTGCCCTCTGAGAATTGTAACAAGCAGCTGATGAAGACAGATGCAGATGCTTACACCCCATCAATGGACTGAAGTCTGGGACCACTGTGGCTGAATTAGGGAAAGGCTGGAAGAAGTTGTGGAGGAGGGCAACCCCATAGGAAGACCAGTAGTCTCAACTAACCTGGATTACTGAGATCTTTCAGACACTGAGCCAGCAACCAGGCAGTATACACTAGCTGGTCCGAGGCCCTAACACATGTACATTTACTGTCTTTTCAGTAGAAGATGTAAAACATTCGCTGTAGTGCCTGTAAAATGTAGGCATTTCTATTATATCTCTAGCATTACTTTAAACTTAAATAAAAATCTTGTCCAATAAATAAATCTGAGTAAGAGCTCCAGACCCAAGGCTGCAATTTCATGTCAGTAGCTCTTTAACTGAAAATGTTGTCAAAGTTTTTATTAGACACAAAATATACATTTCAAATATATGAATCACTTGACAATTTTAAAGGTCCTGAGATTCATTTTAAGTCTAGTTTTCAATATTCTTTTGTTTAAAAATATCATCTCACAGCATCAGGATGTATTTCTACAAAGCAAACATCAACTGAAAGTAAGAGGATGTTCTTATCAGTCTGGTCCTTATGGAGCAAATGGCCTCTGACTTTCTGAGTGGCCTTAATTGTGTTGATATTCCTGACTCAGAAGCAAATTTGACATGAGTGTGACAAGCTGTTATTCTAGTCTAGGCTATTCCTCAAGAGATTTCCCTTGGCAGTTCTGATCTTAAATACAAGCAATTTTTATTATGAGACTAGGCTGTGACTTGAAGTGTACGATCCTACTTCATTGAAAGGATCAGAAAGGAGACTATCTAACACCTGGGTCCATTAGTTGATCTCTTTTCTTATACTCAAAATCTACTTTGGCCTCACTGCAGAGAATACTCGCTGAGGTAGCATCACAGTAATGATGCCTTATGTTTTTTTTTTAATTTTATAATTGTATTTCAAGAAATATGAACAAGGGCTTGAGAGTAAAAACAGCTTAAAAATCTAGTTGCAATGTGAGGTTAATGATCTGTTCTGGTGGCTTGAAGCGTTCCAAACATTTGTTGTCCAGAGATACACTAAAACCAAAGCCCCAAGAGAAACTAGAAACGGAGATGCACACACACTCTCACAAACAAAATCTATATTACACTTTAATTTTGAAAGATTTGTAAAGAGCAATTTTGTTCAGTACAATGATATAGGAGCTTCATATAAAAGTTAAATCTCTTGAAGAAATGTGCTAAGGACTGAATAAAACCACTAAGGCATTAATTCTAAAGAGCCCAGTGGGACAGCTGTCAGGAGATATAATTAAGATGACCTAAATGAGACCAAATAGTAAGATATTTAAGCAACTTAAGCAAAACATATATGCATAAATTGTTTTGCCAAATCCAGTAGGTTAATTAACTTTGCCAAAACCACAACCAAGTCACTTTTCAAATTATTTACTGAAAAAATAAGAACATTTAATGGAAATGGGGAAACAAAGTTTACAGAAACAATAGCCTGAATGTGTTAGATAAAGTTTTAAGCACTTTGTAAATGTATGTAACAGCTATGGTCTCCTAAATGTATAGCCTCAAGAGATTCCTGCTAAGTCATCTACACACAAACACACACACACACACACACACACACACACACACACACACACGCACGCACACACGCGCACACACACACACACACATACACACACACAAAGAGGAAAATTTAGGATTCAAACTCTCTTTAACATCCTCATAGTCCTTAACTAGAGAAGAAGGAAGTGGTTAATTAAACATGCTGGTGTTTAGCCTGGGAGGACAAAGGGAGGCACTCATGACTTCAGCTGTATAATTAGGGGAGGATGGCCTTTTCGGGCATGGGTGGGAGAGGAGATCCCTGGTCCCATGAAGGCTGAACACCAAGCAGGGAGGAATTCGAGGGTGGGGAGGGGGGAGAGAAGGTTGGTGGGGGCATACCCTTGTGGAGGCAGGAGGGGGGACAGGATCGGGGGTTCCTGGGTGGTGGGGAAATGGGGTGAGGGGATAAAATCTGAAATGTATTTTAAATAAATAAATAAATAATAAAGTGAGAAGGTAGACACAGGAATGGGACTTACATGGCAACTATAAAAATGTCTTATGAGATAAAATAATCTTTTTAATCCAAATAAATAAATAAATAAATAAGTGTCTTTTGAAACAACAACAACAAAAAAAAAAAACATGCTGGTGTTTAATTAATAATTTTTTTTTTTCGAGACAGAGTTTCTCTGTTAGCCTTGGCTATCCTGGAACTCACTCTGTAGATGAGGCTGGCCTCGAACTCAGAAATCCCCCTGCCTCTGCCTCCCAAGTGCTGGGATTAAAGGTGTGCGCCACCACTGCCCGGCTAATTAATGATGTTTAATCAATGGAATTTTAGTACATTCAGTGCATTTGAATATTCCCAAACCATGGTGGTCCCCACACATTAATATACAGTGCAATTCATGATGGACTGATTGGTACTCTCAGGCATGACCACTTTGTTCTTTTTGACAACTGTATTTCCCAGTTTGCTAAACGTTTTTATTCTTAGTAAACATGGTAGAATTTTGCTAGTATAGCCGTTTAAATGGAGGAGACATGATAAATCTAAGAATGCAAAACCAGTTAAGTTTTAACACCCTGACAAATCCTTATAATATCACCAATAATGACCAAATGCTAATAAAAACAGTGTCAATGAATTTTCGGCGAATACTATATTCCAGATTCAATGATGAAATTTTATTTAAAAACTGGAGAGCGTTAAATTCAAGGCAAGCAATGACAGAATAAGAACTTCAATAGATAGTATTTGTTTTTTCTTGGGGAAAATGTTCATTATGTTTAGGAAATGCTATTTTGGTGGATTCACCATATAATTTTCATAAAATATAAATGAACATGTAAATAATAAAATTATCCTAGACAATTTAGAATACAAAGAAGCTTGATTAGGATCTTAGATTTAAGAAACAACAACAGAAAAACAGTACATTTTGACTTTCAAATAAATGCGGAAGGATAAATTTCATGTACTATGTTTTTCATGCTATGGGCATGGCTTTAAGTAAGTCATCCCAATCTCAGTTTCCCCATCTCTAATAAAGCACCCATCTGCACACTGTAGAGTTAACTAGAATTGTAGATGTGAGTAACTGGAAATACCCACTTCTCAGTCTGTCACAGGACAGGCAATCAATAAATAGATAATTCAAATACTTGAAACATGAAATCTATAAAAAAAATAAGAAGTTATTTTTCAAAATTACTCCAAGCTATTTAAATAGGTTATTGTTATAGGGAAGTAAAATAAAATAACTGCCACATTCTGAAATCAAAGAATTTTAAAACCCAAGAGACTATTGATATTATATTATCTAAACTTTTTATTGCTAAAAAACAGCAGGAAATTAGATGAGCTTATGGGCAATATTAGTATATGAATGTCTTATATATTCATCAAGAGTTCTTTTTAAAGTGGAAAATCTCTTCGTGAGGAGTTCTTTTTAATGTTCTTCTAAAGCATCTTACGACATACACTTGTACGAGTGTACACGCACACACACCACTGTGCAATTGTGTACTCATGGCCACACAGACTTGGATATGTACAATGAGCAAAGTTCTAACTTTCTGTTTGTAATTTACATAGCATGTTTGGTAGTAATTAATAAACGTTAACATTTTAATTGGTTTTGAATAAAGAATTTCCAAGTTCAAGTCCTCTTCATTAATCGCCATTATGCAGAATGTGAGAAATATGATGAACTTTATCTACCAACTCAGCAAGCTCCTTAAATAAATTTATCTTCTCACTCTAGTGCACAAAATAACTTCCTTCATCACACTGACTTCATCTCTTGTTGATGGTTTATTTTTAATCCAAACAAGTGTTAACATCTTTCCTAATGAATGATGTACATGTACCTGGATTTTGCTGATGCCAAGCTCTTCAGTAGATACTTTTGAAAGTGAGGCTTATTTTCATAAAAACTCATATCACTCTGCAAGGTGTAATTTTCAATTCTGACCATGAGTATAATTTTCTGTTAACTTGTGGCAATATAGAATATAAGTATTTAGGGCATTTTAACTCTAACCTGTTAATTATTATATGACACAATTTTCAATAAGTACTCCAGATTTTTACCTGGAAGTGTGAATTATAATTTTTTTACAGCTATTGGATGATATTTACTGTATACAGAATCAAAATAATTACTCATACATCAGAAAACTGGGTCTGTAACTCAGGCATAACTCTGTAAAAACAGATTTTGTAAGATCAGCTATTTAAATACTCTTAATATCAGTGTTCTCATTTTTAAATGAGCATACGGATGGTATTTATGCCATACAGATTTTTGCCACATTTAAATAAAATTGTATGAAAAGCACACTGGACAATCAACAGCAGACAAAAAAACTGAACATGAACAACAATAACAAAACAGTGCTCTTTCAGCTATTTTTTTTTTTTTTGCTTTTCTTACTTTATTGTTTGTCATGTTCAATGTTTTATATTTAGAGAGGATTATTTCATAAGCACATCTGAGAATCATAGAGACAGGACACATCTCTATGGAATGAGATAACAAAGGCCCTTAGGCAGAGGAAAGCTTATGGAAGACCACATCAGTAAGATCTACTGCTGCTATCATACCTGAAGTTTTATGCTATCTAGGGTCATAGTTATATGAAAACTCATTTGGAAACTTTAGACATCAAGGACAAGCAAATCAAACCTATACTGGGATTCTATGGCACCCTAGTCAGAATTAGTATCATCAAGAACACAAACAAGAAACGCCTGTAAAAACGAGAGGCTAAGGTACTCTTACTCAATTCAGATGGAGATGTAAATAAAAATAAGTACTGAAACTCAAGTTGAATCTCCTCAAACACTAGAACCTAACTACCACATGATATAGCCAAACAACTTCTAGCTATATATGCAGGGGAATCTCACTTAGCATGACACAGAGGTACCTGCACTCTCATCTGTATCATGACCTTCATTGTGATAACTATTTTATAAAATTAGACAAGGTATCTACCAATCAATAGATGGTAAATAAAAAGTATATATATAATTTAGTCATAGAGAAAATCACATATAACCAGGTATGTTGGTGTACACATTTAATCCCAGTAGTACGGGGGCAGAGGCAGGTTGATCTCTGAGTTCAAGTCCCTTCTGGTCTAATGAGTTCCAGGACAGTTGGAGTTTAAAAGTCTATACATCTCAATGACATCATTTACAACACGAAGGCAACAATATTAGTCATCGATATGTTAGTGAAAGGATTAAATGCATTAATACATATTTTTAGAACAGAAACCAAGAACATCATAACAATGTTAATTTTTAAAATCATTGGGTAGGGTAATCTAAGCTATTATTTCTATTGCAAAATGTGTATTAACCATCATATCTATAAACCATACATTGAAGAATTCTCTAATATATTGTTTATCTCTCAGATTAGACACTAAAGCATTGCATAAGAAAGCATGTATAACTGAGTGAATAAATACCTTTTGAACGTACATAATTTAATCAGAGATAATAAGCAAAATGTTATGGATATATCTGTTTATGATGCAGTTCTTTGTTTTAATCCTATTAAAGATGAAACACTGTACTTTGCAGATATTTGTTAAGATTATTAAGATGAATCTTTTGTTCTTATTAGTTGAGTCAATTCCAGGGCTTAGAACAAAGATTTAAATATACAAGTATCAAATTTTGATCCGAGACACCACCGTAATGATCAGCCTAGCCAAAACGCCATTACAATGTCGATGCATGCAGATTCACACTAGAAACCAATATAAAAACTAACAGTGTATCCTGAAAGAATTAAGTAACTCCGAAGACTCCAAATTCAGTCGTAAAATGCATCCTGTATTTTTCAGTATGATGCAAATCACTCATTTATATACACTGATCTTTCTGATAAAAATCATACTAAAAAGTCTTTAAAAATGTACATCCTTACTTGTCATTTTTTTACCTTAACTTGTAGATGAAGATGAGCATTCATTTGAAAAGTTGGCATTTTTAGTCTGTAAATAGTAATCAATACTACTCTAACTTCATTTTTGGCACTTAACGTGTACTGTTTAACTTATTAAATCATGCCTGCTACTTTTATTTAAATATCTGTACAGCTGGAAGCATAATTATATGTTTATTTCTTTATTATTTTTTGTACTTACCAGACTATGTAGCTTAAGTTACTTGATTAAATTCATCTTGTTAATACCTAGAACTCATTTATTTGCACCAATTTTTTTTTGTTTTTTTTTTTTTTGTTGTTGTTGTTTTTTTTTTTTTGCTCAGCCTCAGCCTCTATAGAGTGCTAGCCTCAAAACAATAGGGTAGTTGTTGACATCTGGTTCACAACTAACAGACCATCTCATCTGTACACTGCCCTTTGATTTACTTCTGTTACTCTGTGTATAAGGAATGCATTTGAAATAATTTCAGTAGTTGACACAGTACTAAGTTGATTAGTTCAGAAATTCAGAACCGTGTCAAATCTTTGGAACTTTATAAAATAGGTGAACTTTTCTTCCCTCCAACAGTTGAATGCAAATTATCATTTAAAAAGCTCTTCAGTGTAAGAGATATGTGTCTAACCACATATGATTGTTTTAGGTGGTTTAAGGAATAAAGAGTTGACATGAAAGGTATTACCTTTTCAATTCTCACTTAGAGAAACAATGTAAGAGAAATGAAAAATTAAGTAATTCATTCTCAAACTCCCTTTACTAAAGGTAACTTGTTATTACTATTTTGTTTTAATTGTTGAGAATATTAATGTGAGTACTGTATTTATATCATTTATACTTTTTTTCTGCACACTTGGGAAGCTATACCCATGTATTTTTAACAGTATCGTTGCTGTGATAGCTTGTATATGCTTAGCCCAGGGAATGGCACTATTAGGAGGTATGACCCTGTTGAAATAGGTGTGACCCTGTTTGAATAGGTGTGGCCTTGTTGGAGTAGGTGTGCCACTGTGGGTGTGTGTGTGGGGGGCTGTAGCTCATGCACATAAGCCTGGGTCCTATTGGGCTGTTGTGGTTCCTGTGTGTCTGCCACCACAGGCAGTTGGAAGCACGCCTCTGGGGAGCAGAAGCAGAGGAATTTGACTGAGTTCACTCCGTGTGGCACTGTGCAGATGCTGGGCTGTGAGAAGCTGTGAGGCTCTTCCGGGGAGAAAAGCGGTCTCAGGCTGACGTCCCGTAGGGGTAGAGCTCCTGAGTGGCTGACTGAGAAACCGGTGGTCTCTGTCCTTGGGCTCTCAGATGCCACTGGGAGCCGCAGAAGAATTGAGATGAAGGGCATATGGGCTGGACCAGCCTGCAGCTGAGAGGGGTGAGGGAGAAGCTCTGGCAGCGCCCAGCAGCTGGTTCAGCTACCTTGGTTGTGTTGGGAGCCTCTGCATCAGAAACATAGAGAAGTCTTCTAGAAGGAGATTAAGCAGAGTAGTCAAAGGCCTTCTCCACGGTTCCCCACAGGGGAGCCCCAAAGACAGGAAGTCCACGGTTTTAAAAGGTTTATTGTCATGACAGAAAGTAGATAAAGTAGGGAAGACCTGAGTTAAATAGGGAGGGAAGAGGAGGTCTGGGAAGGAATGCTTAATTGGCTATGCCATCTGGCCTTTAGATATCTCATTAATATGGAGATCTCTTGAGGTCTGTAGTCACACCCTTTACCTGTGCTAGGTGACACAAATCTCTCTTTGGGAGGGGCTGTAGGGACATTGCCCTACATGACTAAAAGGCGCAGATCAACAAAGGTCTTTGGCCGTAAGTAAGCCAGCCCCAATTAAATGCTGTCCTTATAAGACTTGCCTTGGTCATGGTGTTTGTTGAGAGAAACACCCTGACTAAAACCCTGACTGAAATAATTGCCTAAACAGGTCCTGCATAATAAATAGAGTATTTGACAGGCCTTAAAGCCTTACTCTTACACAAAGAGCTACAGGCAGTAATTGACTGCTGAGAAAGAATTGGTCTTTCCAAGGATGAGGCCAACAACAAATTGTTCAGTTTCAAGTGGTCAGCCCAAAACACAAATACATATGAGCATTATATATACTATATATATATATATATATATATATATATATATATATATGAGCACTATATATATTTAAAGAATGTGTGAATTTGAGTGGGGTTAGGGAGGACATGGGGAGTACCTTTTGGTTTATAGAGTGCTTCTTACAAAGTACAGTGTTCAATAACATTTATGTTCCATTTAAGCTATTGCTAATATATTTAATCAAGACATTTCACTTATGAGAGTGATATAAATTGAAACTTATATTTGAAAATAATATGATAGTGCTTATCTAAAAGAAGCCCCATCTAAGTAACATTCTACTAATATTTTGAAGTCACAGAGTTTTGAGTATAAATCTGGCGCTCCGTCCAATGCCCCCCCCCCCCCCGTATCTCGTACCTACCACTTTGTCTGGCTACATAAGCCTCAGAAAATCTTCATTTCAGTGTTTTTACATATGAGATACAGAATAAGACAAGTAACATCTCACAAGATCGTTGACTTTTATTAAATGCTTTGGTATGTAATGCAGAGTTCGCAGCTCTGCAACAAACATTTTATCCTAATGATACACAGGTGGTGGCCATTAAAATCCTTCTCATCTAGCTTTTTATTATCTCTCACTTTTCCTGCCTCTCCCCTTGGTTATTTCTATAGCAAATATGAACTATTCCATCAAGTGAGCTCAGAGCTAACAGCACCTAAGTCTCGCCAATGGTTAGTATTAGTCTCCCAGTAGTATAAGATTGTTGTTATTACAATAAAGCCTGTCTAGGCACATATAGTACTTGAAATACTTATGAGCCACTTCTGCAAAATCATCCCGTTTTTCTGGCTACATGTCAACTGATGAACATCATTATCAAACACACCCTCCATCATGGAGCCAACCAGAGTGGGGGAACTGAGGCTTTTCATAATCTTTATGGACAATTTCTAGGAAGAATGTTATGGGCAGTATGGAGAAAGTGAATGGCAAAAACCTGGAAACACAGAAAAGTACTTAACTGCAAGGAGTGACAAATGACAAATCTTTTTCTGTGGCCTGTAGGATGATGTTTGGTTCTATGTCAATAGATGCTTGAATTTCATAAATGTGCATAAAGATTTTTTTTTGTTACTGGTCTTTATATATAAAAATTAACTGACTGGAGCAAGTCAACATACCATTTATTTGACTATCCCTTCTTAGTGGGTTTACAAATCATCATATTAACCTTGTTATGGATTAATGCTGACTCTGTAAGAATCTAACAGGAGCTGAGATTGTTTCAAAGATAATTCTCAGCAGTGAGTACAGCAGTGATGTTCTAGTTAAATTTTGTAAAGCTGGCTCCTTATACAAACCATAGAAGGTCTCCTTTCTCTGTTGTCCCCAGGTCAGTCTCCCATGAGTTTCTTCAACATCCTTTGCAGCACAGTGTTGTTCACATATTTGCTCATAGGGTGTTTGTCTATGGTCTGTACATTGTAAATCAAGCCACATTACACTGCCAAAACAGCATTGCCAATGCCTGGAACCTTAGAAAACTCAGTAAACAAACTGAACAAAAGAATGAGAAGTTACTTTTAAAATTAAACTTGGCTATTGAAGTTTTATCTTGGAAGTGGTTCTCAAATATTAACCTATATCATAATTACTTGAAGGATTTGCTAGAGTGTCAGTTGCTGGACTCTCCAATGAACATACTCTCTGGGGTAGAGTTGGTGAATATTTAATTCTAAATGCCCAGGTTCTGACTACTGGCAATCTGGAAAATTCCTTTTGAAAAAAAAAAAACCTGTGCTGAAAGACACGTTATACCTCTGAAAAAAGACAGAACAGAAGCTGTCTAGTTAAGCACTTTTGATATGGTGTTCTGTATTCACCTAGGCAGAATGAGTACACAACGTATATTTTTATAGCAAGTGTTGAGTTATTGGGCACTATGTATTTGGTCTGAGCATAAGAGAGGGGAGAAGCTGTGACTGCACTGAGTCTCCTTTTGAATTGTAGTCACGCTGGCCACACTCTGTAAGTCCCTGGTGACGCTGCCTGCTCTCAGCTTTCTGACATTTTGCAAGCATCAAGGCTAACCCTTGAGAACACTCACTCCCTTTGATTTTCTTCACAATAGCTCAGAGCCCAGCACAACTCTTCTTTTCTTTCTGCTTCTTTTTTAGTTTCTTATTCACATTCAAAACCATACTTTCTTGCTAAAATTGTGTCTTTTTTTTTCCCCTAGTTTCAATGATGAAGCACCACAGGAAAATGGAGGAGACTGAGTAATTGCTACATAAGCTTTCCAGTGCATTGGAGTCATTATTGTACAATGCAATGTGAATTTTAAGAAGGACTACATGGTATCTCATTCTTCCCCTAATTATCTCCAGCAAATGGTAACATGGGTAAAGAAAATTGGAATTTTGGCTATAGGCAAGTTGTTAATATAAAACAGTATTTTCATTTAAATATTGATTAAGAAAAAGGTGTGTGTTATAAGGAATCTGAGCACTTACTTCATGTAAAAGTCAAGTTAATAGCCACAAACAATTTTAGTTTGGGCATTTTAAGTGATGCTAAGATAAAGATTATTTAAGGATGTCTGAAATAACTCAGTGCACGAAAACATTGGAAATAAATTTAAGAAATTGTGTTGTTCTCTGAGTGAACACAAGAAAAATTTGAAATATCTGTTTTTATTTTTGAAAGAGTAATAGCGTTGTTTATATTATTTGTATTATCATGTTTGGATTGTAAACATGCTGTTTGATCCAATACTTCAGGCTATGAGGTGCACTTACTAAGCCAAAAGAAATTAACATTTCCTCTCCTTATGATTTCTTTATGTTTTGAGCCTTTGGAGCTCACATCTTCTAGATGTTCATTAAATATGTAATAGATTATTCTGAACTGCAAGTCCTCACACCGTGTTATAAAACCAGAACCTGTTCCTTCTTTGTGGCTGTGTTTTCATAGCCATTATCCAAACTCTTTAATGTTTTGATATCCTCCTCTAGCCTTTTTAAGTAAGTTTTCCTCCCCACGAAGATATAAAATTATGGGAAAAGGCATTGCTCTAATTATTCACTAGGGTTGAAAATCAACAAAATTGAATAAGCACTATTTCATAACCCCAATTCCTTTCTCTTTACCCTTTTCTGTTCCTCAAAGTTATCGCTTTTATTTCTGCATAATTTTAAAAGGCAATATTAGATTAACACTGTAGAAACCGCCAGTAGACTGAATGTCATTAAGGTTTTATAAACATGGTGTCAGCCTAAGAAAGGATAACTATTGTTTACCTTGAACATTTGCCACTTATCATTTTTTTTAGAAGTATTACATCACTTTCTAGCAGTCAGTGCTTTGTGGGCAGATGTGACTTGGAAACCAGAAGGCCTGCAGTGTTGCTTCAGGTCTACTAGAGCTAATTAGAGTATAGGTGCCACGTTGATTTTTAGCTAGTCATCTTATGGAAAGTTTATAGATTTGCTAGGAGAAAGCTGCCAGGGACAGTTCCAATGTTGACATGCTTTAATTAATCTCTGGGTAATGTTCCAGAACATTCAGTCAAGGATGTGGGGAAGACAGTATTTACAGGTCCCTCTTTCCCTAAGGTTTTTAGGTCTTACTATAATCAGTATACAGACCTGTCTTGTAAGGGAAAAACCAAATCTCCGTTTAATCACAACAAGCACATATGTTTTGTGCAAATGTGCAGTTCACAGGTCAGAATGTTGCAAATCTTAGTGCACACTCAGTTGCTATAAAAATAATTCCTTCTATAAGGAAGTACTAAGGAAAAAAGAAAATCCATCTCCTTAAGATTCTTAACTTAAACCTCCATTACAGGTATTCATTGCAGGTTTAATTAGGTAAGTTAACACTATCATTGAGTGAGTTTGATACTGTCTTTAATTCTAAACCCACAGAAAATTCTGTTTATTTGCAAAGTAAACTATGTATCTGTATTGCAATTATGTTTTCTTCCTCTCCAGTCTTACACATCAGACCTTTCCAGGAGCCTTTAGGTCAGATCATTAGAGGTTCTATAATGAAGGGACATGGACCAAAGCTGAAACAAAGTGAGGCCAACAAAGATAATGCTATAGAAATAGCTTAAAGTCAAAAATATGTGACTATATAAATGATGGCCCATGATGCCATCAAAGATTAAAGATAAATTTTTAAAAGCAAGTAAACAATTGTTGGCCATTAAAAAAAAAACGAAAAGCAAGAATCATGCGACTTGTCACCTCCTTAAGCATGGTTAAAATAGTCATTATCAATATTTAGAGCCCAGCTTACTAAACTATTGGTCATACCTCATAAGGCCACAGTGAGGTCATGAAAAGTTGAACATAGTAAACAGTTTCAGAATGAGCAACAACCAAAAAAATTAATTCACAATCAAATGCATGGTGAGTCCTAAGATCTCCTTCATCCTTTTCTGGTAGCTGCTGAGGTTTGCCTCTTGCTTGTGCTTAGGTTGTCCTTAAAATACTAATAAAATCATCTTCTAGTTTCCTTTTGTAAATTCTTTTACTAATGAGAACAAGAATCATGAGTGGGCACTGACCTCTATTGTTCCCGTGTCATTAGCATTAATGTTTGCTTTTGTCTCTAATAAATGGTAAACTTACAAGTATAAAAAATATTTCTGAAGTTGTTGGTTATCAGGAAATATTTATTTACTTGTCTTATATGCCAAATATCTGGGCCCCAATGAACTTTGATGTAATCAAAAAGCATCATGGGAGGAAAAAAAAGTTACTAGACCTTGCTTCAGCGGTTGGGAAGCAGCTCGTGAGCTTGTACATCACTGACGAGACAATGAGGTGACAAAGGAACGTAACAGTTTTCCACAGGATAAGGGCACACTTACCTTACACTTACAGTTCATCCCATGGGTATTTTCCATACTGGAAAGATAATTTGTATTTACACAGAAAGCTTTGTTTATCCTTGTTCATATTATCGAAAACTCGAGCAACCCCAAAATGTTCTCAATCATGTGAATAACAAACACAAATTCCTAAGGTATATCTATGTTATAGAATATAATTCAGACATGAATAGTAATAGTTGAAAACAATTTTGGGTAAGGCATTAATTTGCATTGAAATACCACACATATAACTCAGAACATGATGCTAGAAGACACACTGTATGATTTTTTCTCTATATGACTTCCTGGAATAAAACTAAACATTGATATAGAATAGGTTTAGCCTTGGTCAAAGGATAGTAAAGGTCTGATTATAAAAGAGAGATGATCATGCTGTTTTATATACTGTGGCTATGGTTTATTGATATATTTATAATTCATAAACTATACATGTAAAAGGCAAAAATTTTAAGATTTTTATATGTTTGCCTGCATGTTTGTATGTACACCACATGAATGCACTGCCAGAGGAATCCAGAAGAGGGGGACAAATCCCTTTTAACTGGAGTTACAAAAGTCTTTGAACACCTTCACCTGCATCTGCACCTCCACCCTTGCTTCCATCCCCATATGGGTGCTGGAATTTTAACAGAGTTGCAGCAACCAGTGTCCTTAACTGCTGAGCCATGTCTCCAGTTCTCCAGTGTGAATTTGTTTCATGACTCTCTGTGGTTCAGGTAGTTTAAAAGATTATGAAAAAGGGGTATGTACTTAAAGTTTGATCTCGATGTAATGTGGTAGTATAGAGATGGAAATGATTAAAAGAGTAGAGTCATGTTGGTGACAATTCATTCAGTAGAACATCTTGGGAAGTATTGATGTGATCTTTCCAGGTTCAAGTTAATTCTTTGGGGAGTTTCGAGATTTGAAGTGAGGCTGGTGTCAGCCTTGGCTTTTTGCATACACAGCCATTACTCACTTCCTCCAGGTGAACCCTCATCTGAGTCTCACCAGATGAAGCCATCTGTACCTGGACTTTCAAATTTCAAAACTGTGAACTAAGCAAACTTATGTTCTTTATGAACTCATCACTAGATATTCTGTTGAGTTAGTTCTATGCAGATGAATGCAGTCGTTTAGTAAACAAAGTAATTTGTATTTATTTTTTATTATATTTTAAATTTTATTACATTTATCTGTATGTGTACATATGTACATGGGCATCAGTACTCTAATAGGTCAGCTCTAAGGCATCAACTTAGGTAATCAGGCTTGGCAGTAAGCATCCTTATCTATAGAGTCATCTTACAGAAATATATATATATATATATATATATATATATATATATATATATAAACATCTCACACATTTTAGAATTAAGGTTACATAATTTTGCACATAATCCCTCTTAATAAGGCACAGGAGGTAATACTACCTGTAAATGAGACTGAGCTAGCTATTCAGGACCACACCTATTGGTGGTAGAATAATAAAACAAATCCCCAAAGTATGTCTCAGTAATAAATTGTAATTGTGTGATTATATCTGCATGCTTTTTCTACTTCATATGTATTTAAAGCACATGTATTATATGAGGTATATCATGCATCCTAATTTCTTTTGGCTCAAAAAAATATCTTTCTCTGGAAGAAATAATTGCAGTATAAGAATAAAGATGCAGAGAAGTCCAAAGTTATATGGAGAAGGAAAAGAGATAAGAGACTCAATATTCCTTCCTTGCCGAAGACAGCTTCCAAATCCGCACCTCTGCATTATATTTTGATAAACAATTTTCTGTAAAATATATCCTCTTGTTCTTTTCCCTTGTTCAAAACATTTCACCAACACTGAACCATTTAATTAATACTTGTTCAGGCATTAAAGCTAAAGCTGTCTCTATCTCAATACTCTTCACACTCTCCTCTAATAAAACTGGGCACTAAATATAGTAGGTTCTATTTTGCATTTTTAGCCATAAAAATATAAATGAAAGCCTTAATCAGAGTACTTCACTGCGATCTGTGCGGCACTTCTGGCTTCTGCCTGTTAAATGCCCTTCAGGACTTGTACTCTCCTTGGCCTTACCTTAGAAAATCTGATTATGTATCCTCCTAACTAGATTGGCCTTGAACCAACAGAGATCAGCCTGCATCTGCTTTCAGAGTGGTGTGATTCAATGTGCGATAATTATGCCTGGTTTCATGTGGTTTTCAAAACCTATAGTAACTTAGAATTATTTACTATTTATAACATCATCTAGCTTTGTAAAGTCATATCCTCTTACTTCCTGGAAAGAATATGGACTGCTGTCTTTGTATGTTTTCCTGGCCGAGTACTCATGATGCTCCTGCCTGGAAACAGCACATCATATAGGCAATACACTAGAGAAACAAAGCTACTTGTATTTCTCTCTTTGTATATTAAAATGTATGCCTATTTGTGTGATGGTTCTTGATGCTTTTTAGGAGGACATTCTCAGTTCTGCAGTTTTGAATTCACTATTCTCGGCTGAGCTTTGGAAGGATTGTTTTATGCCTCCCACTTATAGCATTAATATTTTCAGTTTTCTTTGTTTTATTATGTATGCATCTATTACCATTCTAGGATTATAACTTGCTGACGATAAGCAATTGTATATTAATCATTCTTCCTTGCTTAAATTCATTTTTGGAACAGGGTTCAGCCCCTATACATACATAAATAAATAATCGTCATTTTCTTGTTAGATCTGGCTTAATGCACCTCACATATAAGATATGCAATGAATATTTGCTCCTTAAATAAATAGATGAAAGAGTAGAAGGCAGATTAACAGGCTAGGGAGTGCTGGAAATGCTACCTTGTACATTGCAATTACAGGAAGATTATCATTAGCAATAATGTGTTGTTGCAAATACCATTCCGCCTGATCGGATAATGTCAACATTTGTTTATTGTGCACCTGCACATGCTACTGAAGGTTGAATTATATTTTCATCCTATCAATCACCTGCTCAGAAATTCAGAACCTATCTGGGAGTGCTTCAGAATGAATTTAGAGCTTCTTTTTTTCATGATGGCATTTTTATTAGCTTTGTTCTTTATCCAATGTGCCAGCATGTGTTTAATATGAGCATTCTGTTTCACAGTATTTCTTCACCCATTCTTCTCTCTTAGCCTCTCTATCTTTTTCTGTCCATCCATTGTTTATTCACCACTTTCTCTTCATTTTTCCTTTATCTCACTCTCTTTATCAAATTTTTAGCTACCTGTGTACTTCATCTTGATGCAGAATTCCACAGACACAATGACATAGCTACAGCACTGTGGAAGCACAAAGTCTAGAGCCAAATCAGTCTTTTCTCCTTCCTATTCTAGTCTTCCTTTTCTCTTGGTAGATAAAATGCTTAGGCTTTACATGATCCATGTAATTATGTCCCTTGCCTTCATCTTGTCTGTGCTTCCTCCAAAATGGAGAACCCTTTAAAAGTAGCTGACCTGGATCCAACATCTGCCACTGCACCATTCTTTTGTAGATTTAATTCCTTATCATAAAACCACCCTGTCTTTCTTATTCTCTTGTGGGATGTTTCATGTGCACTTGTGACATCATCTTCACAGTTATTAAGTAACTTTTCCATTAATGCTCATTACTCTTTGCAAGGATGTTAATGGAAAATTTTGGTACAGCTTGGAGAATGTAAATATTAATAATATTCCAGTGGCAGAGAAGGAAGGATTGAAGGATGGATAGAGTAGGGTGTTGGGGAAAGGGAAGAGAGAAGGAAGGAGGCAAAGAGAGAAGGATCCCAATTTTGTTTAATAAAACCAAAAGCTTGCTTGCAATTATTTGTCACTGAATGTTTTAGCCAAACTGTGTACAGTGAACTCTGAAAGCCTAATCCAGCTTTCATTGCTGAAATCAGGAGGCATGGTTTAACTAATTTTATTACAGTTTATATATTTAAATATATATCTTTAAATGTATTATTTTTATTAAAATATGTAAGTTAAATTGAACAAATATTCACCTTTTTGTTGCGTCCTGGGTTAAGAATGTCAATAAACCAAAATAGGAAATCCTAATGGAATATGAACTTCAAACTAAAACCCACATATTCATTGCCTTTCAGGAGATATTTTAAGTCATTAATATGCACACAAAATATGTGACTGCTTTAAAAGTATTTTATGTGGTATCCTGCACAAGGACATTATTATTCACTAGTAGACAACAGAGGGCAGTAGAATAATGGCTCATAACACTGATTTTAGACAAAACTTACCATTCTTACCTTTGTCCTATCCCCTAGAAAACATGTTCCCAACAAGGCTGATATGTTGATAAAAGAAGAGAGCTAACATCATCACTTTTGCTTTTATTTGCAGAAACTGTTTACTCTAAGAAAGGCAAGTGTGGCTTTGAGGCATGTGGATTCTGTAATTTTTCTTCATTTTTGTGTTGATTTTCTGGCCTTTGAAGCTTCAGTCTCAACACTAATGCACGACTTTTATGATATTCATTGATGTCTAAAACAAAGCATGTGTCTTAAGTGAGTTCACAGAGGAGGAAAAAGATACCAGTCTAATCTGGTTATTAAGTATTCAATAGGTGCTGATAAAATAACACCATAGAATATAGATATACAGATATCTAAGTGACTGAATAAAACTGTGTTTCAATATCTCTGTTCATCTTGCTTATATAAAAATTGACTTATTGCAAACTCTATGTCTGATAGAGTGTAACCCAGGGAAATTCATGGCCTCTTTTTTCATGAATTGTTATTATGTGAATATGTGTTTATATACATACATATGTTTTCCTAAATAAATTACAACACAGCAATCGATTATCCAAGACCTAAAGGTAACCCATGAAAAAATACATACAAGTATCACACTGACTGAACAGCTTATCTTTATTTGTTCAATTCCTGATTTTACAAAGAAAAATAGATAAAATCGAATTGAATCTAAGCATATTCCTTACTCATATTTTTCTTCAGTTATCTTCTGTCTCTTTCACAAACTTGAGCACCATCTCAAATCCACTTAGTTCAGGTAACAATATTTATGCCAATAATGTTACTCATCTGATAAATTTCTGTGTCAATTAAAAGTGGCATGATGTTTCTCCATAAGTTTTTCCATGTCTTATAAACAGTATAAAATAAAAAAATTAATGATAGATAGAGTAGACAATTAATAGATAAACGGTATCTAGATGATAGATATGCAGATATGTAGGTGATAGATATAGATGTTAGGTTAGGGAAAGACAGAAAAATAGGTACATAGATAAAAGATTGGTATGGAGATTGAAGGAAAATAGGAAGAAAGACACATAGAAAGATACATAGATACAGAGATATATACAGGTTGTTAACAGCATATCACCAAGTTACCAATGAGGGTGACAAGAAAGCTCCAGATTACAGATTCAAGCTCTTCTGTGCCCAGGATTATACACTTTCTCATCTTAAGGAATACAAGGTCAAACATTTATGATATACACCTGTCACCATTTAGATGTATAGGTGCAATGTGAGCATATAGTTGGTGGGGCCTTATAGTCGTGGGATACTTCTGTACATTCATCCTTAAACATTATCTTTGGGCCCTGTGAGGCAGGCTATAAAGATTTCTGCTTATACATTGAAAACCAAATTTTGAGTGTTTCTTCGTCTCTAACCCTGTGTGCAATCAAGGTCTTGCTTTTTCAACTCATTCTAATACAACATTAGTCATTATTTAAGGACATTTTCTTCCAACTTTAGATGACACAAGCATGAGAAATGTTAAATGATTGTTTTCTGCAAATGATTTCACTGTCCTTGAAGTTACTGTGGTTGTTAAAAATATATGTGTAATATATAATGCACACACACAAGACACAAACACACACACATACATACATACACATGCATGTGCGCGCGCATACACACACACAGAGAGAGAGAGAGAGAGAGAGAGAGAGAGAGAGAGAGAGAGAGAGAGAGAGAAGGTATATAATCCAGTATAAGGAATTCCCAATTCATCTTCTGAGTTCTTAGATATTTGTATATGCTACTATGCCTACCTGCTGTGTGTTACACTGCTTTCATTCTTTGTATCTTGGAAATAATTCTTAGAACCATGTTACAAGACAACCTAATTGTGTTGTAATTTATAGGTCATTAAATTTTGCTACAAAGAAGCAAGAGAACCATTATAAATATAAACAGACTCATAACAATATTGACCCAACATCTAACAACATTGACTCTCATTTTCATTGACTTACCGTGAATATTTAATTAAAATAACATTGAACAGAACAAGATTAATTTCAAGAAATATCTAAAGCCAACTACTATAATAAATAAAATTACCCATTACCTAGTTTCCCTTTACTGAAAGATATTCAATACTTTCTAGTGTTTAAATTCCTAGTAAAATCTCACTAAAATTATTCCCATGTGAACATTCAATGTTTCTTTTTCTGGCAGGTATGAGAATTATACATTTTGGGTATACTTTTAAACATTATGTCCTAGGAATAGAGCTTAATGACTAAATCTTTCTAAAGTTAAATGAGTCACTTGAATGGAAAAGAATGAAATCTTTTATAAAACACAAATTAGCAGGTCCATATAGAAAACACAAGTGAGTACAACTGTTGGGTATAAAACAGAAATATTTAGATGCTCAGCTCATCAGTGTTCCCTGAAGGTGGCAGTGCATCTGCATATCTTCACTGCTGAAAAAGGAAGTGAATATTCCAAGAATGTATCACAAAATGAACAATAAACTCTTTCAGGTTAAGTTGAAGATTTTTGTCTTCATGGAACCATGTAGAAGTTTGTGACTGTTTCAACTCCACAGTGCCATTCTCATTTGTTTGTAGGATAATACAGAAAGGTATGACATTTAGGCTCAAGATTATTATATTAGTGGATGGAACTCCTAAGAGAAAATTGTTGTAAGTGTATTAAAACTAGTCTTTCACCATTACTTTGGAAAAAGTAGTAATTAGGAAGCTGAAGAATAATTATGAGAATTTCTGTGGTTAAAAACTAATTGTGGTTTTCCTGCACATCTACTTCCCATGGAAAGCATCTTAATGGTATTAAGAAATAGGATTGTTGGTTGGAAAGATTTCTCCAATACCCACAGAAGATTCATGAAGCTGTGGGTCATGTTGAATTCATTAATTACTTGTTCTTTTCTACTTCCTTACGTACTCAAAATACCATTGTGTCATTTTTATACTTTGAAGCACACTGGAAAGGATGCTTAAATTTCTCTTTACTTCTTTAGATTTTTAAAGATTTAGGTTTGAATATGTCTTCTAAATTTTCACTTGTTGGAAAATTAATTCTCCATATTCATACAGTAATTGAATGACTCAACAAAGTTGAAATGTAAGAGATGATTGAATTATCAGAACACTTGATTCACGTCTTAATCCATACATGAATTAATGGGTTATTAAGTGGCTTGATTATAAAAGTATACTTTACTTGGTTACTTCTTGTCTTTCCATGTCATTTCTTACTGCCTTATGTCTTTCCAAAGTTCCTATTAGTAAGAAAACTCAGCACATGGAGCCCCTTGACCTTGAACTTTTGAGTTTTCAGAGCTATAAAAATGAGGTTTTCCTATTAATTCATTTTCTCTCAGTTGTTCTATTAAAGTAAGAGATACCAGATACCCTGTGGATACTGAATACTGTGGCATATGATGTTTTCTTTCATTAAGTTAATAACTTTTACTTTTTCACTTTAAGAAAACACCTTACGACTTTCCTTTCGTGTGCATGAGTTGTCAGCAGAAAACTGTTTTTATATTAGGGGTGTTATTAAAACAAGAATTGCTTGAAGAGATGTACTACTGAAAAAGGTGGCCCCAGACTTTAGAGTGACTGACACTATGTTATTAGAACCATTCTAACCTTAATACCCCTCGTGTAGGCACCAAACACTTGCCAAAACAGGAACAAAGACTTAGACTATAGTTCCCAAGAAAGACCCAAGTAAAGAGTCCTTAAATGTACAAAATGTAGATTTCTGACTTCCGAAGTTTTGTTTCTTGCTAACTGAAGCCAACCAGGATGAAATTTTGCACATAAAGGTCACAAAAAAGCTGTGAGACTCAGGGCTACATGATTTGGGTAAATTCCCTCTGCAGCCACTTCTGTCAATAAATGTGCTTTTTTTCTGGCTTTAAGAGTGTAAGTATGATGGTGACTGATACCTTTACCACCCAACACTATAGGACTGTGACAGTAATAATTGTAAGGACTGCTAAAGAACCATGACTTTGGTGGATACAACATGGTACCATAGATAAAGGAATGTTGCATTCTATTTAGGAAGAAACAAAACAGCTCTAAATTATTCATAGTACAAAGAGTGGCATGCAATTTAAGGCATGGTTTGATTCTTCCTGAAACCAATTAGATAGTTTTAGTCTGTGGTTGACCATAGGTAATTGAAATGATGCACATTGAAGCCACGAATAAACCTAGACTCGTTTAGATAAAAAATTCTTAATAGTATAGTTTATAATATAGTTTATAATAGCTATAATAATAATATTTATGTAAAATTCAACAACTAAAAGCTGTAAGATGGTAGAGAGTAGGTGGAAAGTAAAAACAGCATGATATCAAGAAGGCTGAGAGTAGGTGGAAAGTAAAAACAGCATGATATCAAGAAGGCCATAGTGATACAACTACACCCATGCCAGTAACAAGAGTACTGTCTTTCCTCAAGGACTCTTTCTATCTGACCTAATTACACAGCTAGCATAGTGTCTGGTGAATGGTACAAATATTTCAAAAATATTTGTCAGACTCTGAGAAATTTCAGTAAGAAGAGTCACTTTCTGACAATCCAGACAACCTCAGGTTGATCCCTAGACCCCACATGGTAGACAGAGATAATATACACCATGAGGTTGCACATCTAACTGCACATGCTATGGTATGTCTACACCTCTGTGTGCATGCATGAACATATATGCTAAATAACTAAATGCAATATAGAAGGTTGCTAGCACTAGTATGCCCTGATGACCCAGTACATACGTTTTGTTCAATTGAATTTTGTTCTTGAATCAAATTTACCAGCATGAAATTTAAGTAATGATTGGTATGTGGTAAAGGGAGGTTGACCCAGAATCTAAGCCTGAGGTGATCTTGAAGACAGAAATATCATATCAGGAAGGTCATTGGACTTTTATTCATGAGTTTTTTTCTCTAGAAAATTGAGATTTATCTGTTCTCATCAGTTTAGACATACATCACTGAGTAATTTTCCTTGCATACTGATGATGAGAATAAAGTATTCTATCATAAAATGAGACTGATCTTTTATTTCAAGGCACAATATCTATAAGGCTTCTATAGATTAGATGATGTTGGATGGGCCACTATATTCTTGTGTATTTAAGGCCTAGTTTCTATGTTGGTGTTATTACCTGATGTTGGAAACTTTGAAAAGTATTTCCTGTGGGCAGTTTTTTGGTCATTGAGGGTTAGATAATTTCTATTTTCTAGAGAAACACTATACACTTCCTGTTATTAAAAGAAAGCAACCTAAGCTGGGCGGTGGTGGTGGTGCACGCCTTTAATCCCAGCACTTGGGAGCAGAGGCAGGCGGATTTCTGAGTTCAAGGCCAGCCTGGTCTACAGAGTGAGTTCCAGGACAGCCAGGGCTACACAGAGAAACCCTGTCTCAAAAAACTAAAAAAAAAAAAAAAAAAAAAAAAAAAAAAAAAGAAAGAAAGAAAAAAGAAAAAAAAGAAAGCAACCTATCTATTCATTTTAAACTAAAAGTCCTCTGAGTGGGCCCAAAGTAAACATTTTTATGTTTTTGTTTTCATAATTTATTATTAGTATTTATTAGTATTAATTCATTCTACTTTATAGTCAAGCCATTATCTCCCTCCCAATTCACCCTCTGACTGTTTCTCATATCATATCTCCTCCCCTGTCCCAAGAAGATATCCCTACCTCAACTCCACCAGACCTCCCAACTCCCTGGGACCTCAAGTCTCTCGAGGGTTGAGTGCATTTTCTCCCACTGAGGCCAGATCAGGCAATCCTCTGCTGTATATGTGTTGGAGACCTCATATCAGTTGGTTTCTGTTGCCTGGTTGGTGGTTCAGCGAATGCAAGATATTGGGGGTCCAGGCTAGTTGAGACTGCTGGTCTTCCTATGGGGTCTTCCTCTTCCTCAGCTTCTTTGAGCCTTTCCCTAGTTCAACCACAGGGGTACCTGGCTTCTGTTCATTGGTTGGGTGTAAGTATCAGACTCTTTCAGCTGCTTGTTGAGTCTCTGGGAAGGTAGTCATGCTAGGCTCCTGTCCATAAGCACACCATAGCATCAGCAATAGTGTCAGACCATGGAGCCACCTCTTGAGATGTATCCTAATTTGGGCTTGCCACTGTACCTCCTTTCCCTCAGGCTCTTTTCCATTTTTGTTACTGCAGTTCCTTCAGACAGATACAATTCTTGGTCAGTTTTTGACTGTGAGATGGCAACCCCATTCCTCCACTCAATGTTCTGTTTTTCCACTGGAGGTGGACTCTACAAGTTCCATCTCCCCACTGTACAGCATTTCATCTAAAGTTCCTCCCTTTGAGTACTGAGAATTTCTCATCTCCCAGGTCTCTGGTACATTCTAGACAGTCCCCCCACCTTTTACCTCTGGAGGTTGCCCATTTTTATTCTTTCTGCTGGCTCTCAGGGCTTCAGTACTGTCCCCATCCCCCTAATAACTGATCATGCTCCCCCATTTCCCTCCATGTTTCCTCTCCCACCCAGGTCCCTCCCTCCATCTGCTCCCTCACCGTGATTGATTTCTTCTCCCTCCCAAGTGGGATTGAGGCATCCTCACTTGGGCCATTTGGCTTGTTAACCTTCCTGAGTTCTGAGGATTGTATCCTGGGTATTCTGTACATTTTTGGCTAATATCCACTTATTAGTGAGTACATACCATGCTTGTACTTTTGGGTCTGAGTTACCTAACTCAGGATGATATTTTCTAGTTCCATCGATTTGTGTGCAAAACTCATGATGTCTTCATTTTTAATAGCTGAGTACAATTATATTGTAAAAATGAACCACATTGTTTTTTGTATCCGTTCTTCTGTTGTGGGACATTTGGGTTGTTTCCAGCTTTTGGCTACCACAAATAAGGCCACTATAAAAATACTGGAATATCTGCCCAAGTAGCATGGTGGGGCATCTTTTGGGCATCTTTTGCCCAAGAGTGTTGGTAGCACATGCTGGTTGGACTTGCTGAAGAAGGCAGAGGCAGAAGGAATACTTTTCTATTATCAACTAAATGTTGCCATAGGTCTTTTGTTATAGTAATGCAATGGTGACTAATGTAGAGTTCCAAATAGAATGTTGCATGTCCCATGGAAGGTGGAAGGGTATCCTGATTCTTGGGTTGTGGACTGGGCCACACCCCCAGAACCCAGGCTCCTGACACAGGTCTGATCTCCATTCAACTTACACCCTTTAGTGCACAGGTGGAGCGGGTGATAAACAGGTCTCAGGCCCTAGAGAGATTTACATACTAATGAGGTACCTGAAGGCCAGAGGGTAGAGCCAAATAAGCATTCCTCCCCAGCCCCTCCCCCCTCTTTCCCTCCCTATTTAACTCAAGACTGCCCTGGGTTTTAGGGGGCAGTGCATCCAGATCCATCTAAATCCACCATGACATTAAAGCCTGTAAAATCCCATGGACTTCCTCATGTGTTGGGGCCATGTAGTGCTGAGCCATGGAGAGGCCTTTAGTGAGCCACCAGGCCTAACTTCCAGCTGGAGGAACCTAGAGCGTTCTCAGCCAACTACCCACAGTCTGGCATGAGGACCTCAGCAATTTCCCAGTCATGTTACCTACAGTTGCAAAATATAAAATTTATGTGAATACACACATAGACACACACACACACACACACACACACACGCTCTCAGAATAATAGGTATTTGAATTTTCAATTTTAATTCTTGTAAAAGAAAACCAAAGACTCTAGAAAATACTTAAAAATAATAGTTTGGAGATTACCTAAATATTGTGCTACCAACTTACAGAGTTCTCCATTAGCTTAAACTTTGTAATGCCATTAATAATTTGACAAGGTCCACTATATAACTCGGTCCCCATTATTCCCCTCAGATATTTCTTATTGAAAATATTGTGAATAATGTGTGATCTTACTAAATGTTTATTGTTCATTTGTAATGATTTATTGTATAACAAACATTTCTATATTAGTTTTGCATACTCCCAAATGAAAAATAGTTTTAAAACATAATGTGGATATACAGTCACTAAGTATGTGATGTTCCAAGGTATTGATAGGAAGTGAAACTGTTGAAAAATAGCTTTGACATGTCAGGGTCTGAAGCGAAGGCATGGAGTTTGAAGAACACAGAAACAGGAATCTTCTGGAGAGTTCAAAATGGTCCTTTTAATTTATTTTTCCCCTATGGCTTATATCTTTCATGTAAATCCAACAAGTGATATATAAATGTTTTTACAATCTATAAATCCAACAAGTGATATATAAATGTTTTTACAATCTATTTTTCTTCAAGTGAATGATTATAATGAGCATGTTACCCAATACCCTTATATGTTTAAACATTTTATGTATGAGAGGTGAAAAACAAATTCCTCAGGAGAACACACATACATTTGTGTCTAAGCAACCTGCTACACATTAACAAAATATCAACAAGCAAGTTATTCTTCTCATCCTGTTCATATCATCAGATTGCATTTTGGGATTACAAAGAAAGAATCGATCATTTTTATTGTTTCTATCAAAAAGTCATCTTTCAAAAAATCTTAGAATCACAAATCTAAACTTTATATATAAAAAACAACTGATAAATTTTACTTTAATTCCTCAGTGTGCACACCTACTTATCAAGAATTTTTTTAAATTAAATCATACCAAGAAGCTGAGGGCATAAATGTATACAAGAAATTATAATCATCACCTTTGACCATAAACCCATCTAGCAAGTCTGCTAGGTGGACTTCCATTGTTCTTATTCCCAGACCTAAATAAGCCCACAACAGCTATCAAAGATGTGCCTTTCTAAACTTTAAACTGTTCCCGAAGATTTTCTATATTAAAACATCTTAACTTGACATTACTCACAATCTACATTTACAGATTCTAAGTGGTTGTTGAATCATTAATCTTCTGTAGCAGGAATTCTTGGAAAAGATCAATCACTATTATTGTAAATACCAGTGAGGGGCTAGAAACCCTCTTAAAGTTTTCTTATTACTCATACATTTAGATGGATGGGGTGGCCACAATGGCAATAAGCAAAGCAAGAGGACCTCAAAAAACATAGTCCTCAGGGCTATGCTTCAGTAAGGCACATACATACATTATGGCTATGCTAATTGGTGAGCTGTCCTTCATGAATTCCAAAACTGCTTGCTGTTCCTCTTATATAACATGAAACCACAATCTTTTTTTTTTTTTTTTAAATATAAGTGTTCAACGCAAATAGCCTCTATTTAGTGGCTATTACCAGTCCTAGATTTTATAAGGGATAGTAACTTTTTGTCACATTAGCCTTCTTTAATACTTCTTAAAGAAAAAAAAAAAAAGAGACAGAATTTGTTTTTAAATGCAACTGCTATAGTTTTGTTGATTTGAGAGTAGAATTTGGATTCCTACACATAGAGTGGAGGCATTTGGTTTTTTCACAATAAAACTGAGTTTAGGCTGTGGCACTCCATCATTCATGCCATCATAGATTTCTAGTGGCTTCAGAAGCATGTGAAATATAAGACATTTTTAAAAGCATGTTTGTTATGATCTGTTTCCTTGTTTGAATCCTGAGTAACCTCGCCAATGGCAGAAAGTTACTTTGCAAACCAAGATTTATTATTTTATTATTTTTTTTCACAAAGCCTTTCTGAAACCTTTATTTTGGCCTATATCTGCAACTCTGTTTTGATTTCCCTAAATTTCCATAGCAAATTATCACCAACTTGTTGGCTCCCTCTTTCTCAGCATCTGGCTATAGTTAGCCATATTTGCCATTGTTAGATTGAACATTGCCTGGTTCTGCTCTTTGTCTCCTTATTTGCATCACTTATAATGTGTTTCTCTGTAAATGTACCTTCTATTTTCCAGATGTAATTGTCGTCTTGGAGGCCTACTGCTGAATAAGACCACATTGTCTAGATCTTTCAGAACATGGGTTGTCTGGTTCAACTCAGCTTTTCTAGCAGAAATTTCTCTCCAAGCTGATTGGTTCAATCTGGCTTTTCTTGGCTTCTCACTGAATTGCTCTGCTTGGCTTTAAACTAACTCTGGAAATTTGTTCTAAACTTTTGGCTCCTTATTTTCTGACTTCAACTACCTCTCTGGTTGGCACTTAACTCCTGGAACTTGGTCAAACTCAACTCCACTGCACTGCACTCATTGCACTGACTCCCAACTGACTGAGCTGAACTGAACATTCCAAACTCAACTAAAAATCTCCCTTCATGTTCTTTTAGTAGCCTCTCTGTCCTGTTTGTTCTTCTGAGAGTTGAGTGTATCCGATCTCTGACTCATTCTGTCAAATATTTCTCTGATTGTTTCCTGTGTTCCTCAATTAGACATCATTTTTGGACTTGAAGGAGTGTATTAAAGGTGTGTCTCTTCCAGCCAGAAGGATTAAAGGTATGTACAATCCAGCTTGATCTTGTCTTTAGATGTGATCCCTTGGCAAAGCAGACAGATTGCTAGATTAAAATTCTTCCATGTATTTCTATGTTCTGTGTGTGTGTGTTTTTAACCAGACAGCAGCGGCTAAGAATAAGTTTTGATCTAATCCAGCATTACCTATTTATCTGTTCATACCCGCCAAAACTTTATTTACAAAAAGCCCATTATTCATGGTTCTAAATGCACATGGATTTTAGGGATGCCTGGAGCCTCACACAATTTATGGCAGAGACTTCTTTACAGTAGAACAGAATACCAGCATTGCCATTTCTCTTCAGTGAGATTGTCATGACCTTGGGTACAGTTTGTACTTTTCTGCTGGGGCAGAGTCCTACCTCTATACTGCTGTACCATCTGTCTGTGAATTTAATCTATCGGTTTCTACCTGGAGATGTTACCACACCCTCTTTCTCATGAATGAAAGCTTTGATTAGGAGGGACACTTTATGACACTAGTGAAGTCTCAGACTATAGCAAAGATACAACAGTCAAAAGGACAAATGATGGTAGACACTATACCTTGATTACTCACCAACTACTTGCTAAATGTCTGTGATGCAGCAAGTGCAGTAAGAGAATAGATGGGGAAAATATCAGTCTGGTTGAAGAGATTAATCTATTTCTTTTTTATATTGATCCTGTAATTTCCAATAACATATGCATATGAATACAGTTTAGCAATGTTCATATAGTTCAATGATCTATGGATTGTTGACAAAAGGCTCTAGCATTTGTTCTATATATGCTACTTTTCTTGGTTTCAGTTTTTTCATTTCCTGAATAAATACAACGTTAATGTAAATAGTATAGCAGGTTTGTTACCTCATTTATCCCGACACTGACCATCTCAACTAATGTCATATAAGTCTTATTTCATTTGTCTTAATTTTTACACTTAAATCTTATTCTAAATGTTAAAGTTTGTAGAAGATTACTGGTTTCAAATATACCACATCCAGAACCCAGCCCTTAAAATAACCTACTGTGCTATGCCAGTCACAGTGTTGAATAGCAACATGACTTCACCCAATGAGAGAAAGTGATCATTGAGTGAGAGATTAAAACCCTTACTTTCTACTATTTTCCACTAAGGAACAAAATTCTTTTTCACAGATAGACTTCTGTTTGTCTAATTAGCCAGAATACAGTCATGTGGAAACTTCTTGGTACAAACAATGCTCGGAAATTATTTTCTATTCATGAGCAGATTACATCTATAATTATATTTATGACATAAAATGTATATTTTTGTCAAAATAGAAATTATTTTTTCTTAATAGTTAAGCTCTAGATTGCCTTCATGTTAACAGCTTGTACCAACAAAGATAAAAAGGTAAAAATATACTTAGCAACTAATTGTCTCAAATAGACTCTGTTGTACAGTATTAACTTTGTTTATTATTTCAGTGGTGAATGTTACTGGCCAGATTGTTATGTTTAGAAAATGACTGAGATAAGTATCCTTAATATTTCTAAAGAAAAAAATGCTTATAGGTAGTAGCTGATATTTTTAAGAGAATTATACATTTTCTATGTTGGTAATTCCATTTTAATTTTCTCTGTGGGTCTACTCAATTCTCTGATATTCATTAGACATGATTTAAGTATTACATATCTACATTTATTGCTCCAGGAATTTGCAGATGAACCACATTTTGCCATTTAAAATAATTCACCTTTCAACCTCTTTATATTTGGCTCTGAAATACATATATTTGAGAAAAACAAATTGAGAACATTTGCTGAAGATCACAGGAAGTAGACATCAGTGTGATGCTAAGTGATGCTGATGTAATGAACCAATTCTGAATTAACAATATGATCATAAGAAAAGTAAAAGTTTAATGGAGAAGAGCCAAGCCCCTCATCCTTGTACTGTAATCCAATTTTATCATAAATAGTAAATAAAGTATTTTTGTACACATCTTACACGCCTTCACAAGCACCCTAATGTTGTAAACAATGTTGCTTCCATTTTAGGTGAAGCTGAAGAGAATAAATACTTAGTCTAAGGTTTCATGTAGCCTAAGAATTTAGATGCATACTAGATTACACCACTTTTAAATTATGAGTTTAATATTCTATTCACTTGAACATATGGTAAAGCTATCATGGTGTATCTAAAAGTAAATTATATATTGTGAAATGTATCTTCATTTGTTGTATTTTACATTCCTTACTACTCTTCATACTAAGTTTGATGCTGTTTAATACCCAGAATCTCTCACGAAAGTACATGTTAAAATCTGGAGTCTGAGTGTGGCATTTTGGAAGTCATGAAACTTAAGTGGGAAGGCAGGTCTTAGGAAGTACACCCTTGAAAGTGTGGAGTACCTTTGGCCCCTCCTTTGTCTTTTGTGATTCCTGGCTAAGAAATTAGTTTTTTAACTTCACTGTTTGCACACTTTATGATATACTGCTTTGCCAACAGCCCCAGAAAAGTATAACCAACCAATTCAATTTATAATTACAGATCCAACCCTCTAACACCTTTAGGATAAATTAACAAATATTTTTATAAGTTTTTTAATCTTAGATGTTTTGTCACAGCAACAGAAAACTTACTGAAATAGCATTTGTTTCTGACATAATGACTTTTTTGGATCATTGACCAACATGAAGGCTGTTAATGCCTGAATGTGTGGTTGGCTACAACAAGAAAGCATCACCAGTCACCATCTCTATTAGAATACTTTGGTAGCATGTGTGTAACAACCATGTTTAAGTTCATGGAAGTACAATTGGACTGCTTTTTCAGGGCAAAATTTGAGGTCTCTTCATTTCCTTCCATATTTTCTGTAGTAATTCATAAGCAAGAAAACATATGTGTATTTAAAAATAAAAGATATAATTTAAATCTTCTGGTTTCCTCTGATATTTCTCTAATGAATCACTATTATCACATGGAAATACTGCAATTGCTTCTTTTTCCTCCAAAGTAACCTCATTGTTTCTCTTTTGTAGTGTACAGTCTAGTCTCACGTTCCTTAAAGTTACTTTCAAAAGACTGAACCCAGATTTTAGATAGTTAGATAGATGATAGATAGATAGATAGATAGATAGATAGATAGCTTTAGATTGGGTGGATATGGAGATAGAGATAGTTTGAAAAGAATTGGAGGGAGAATGTGAACAAAATATATAAAATTATAGAAAATAATATTAAATTTTTAAAAAGAAAAAATATATCATTCAAGGTTTAAATTACTCCAAATGGCTTAATTAGAATGAATTTATGTTTTATTAGTGGTTTACCAGATATTACAGTCTTTTTTTTTTAACTATCTACAAATTCAACCCTGCATTTTCTCCATGCTCCAAATTTTATCAGCATTGGCCAACATTGTTTTTGCTTCAGGGACTTTCCACTTCCATTCCTCTGTCATAAAATTACAAGAACTCCTGTGTCTCTGCACAACTGATGTAATTCAGCTGTTACCTCAGCAATCACACCTATGGAGGACTTTACTGCACACCCTTTCAAAATCAGACTCCTGTGTTAATTTCTTCCTTTAAATTAGCCTGATTTATTATCTTCATATCATTCTATTTAAGCTAATAAATCTCTGCTTACAAAATAAACCCTTACCTCTGTATTTGTGTGTGAGTATCTTTGTGCCCTTCCCTTCAAGGAGGGTAGACTTTCAATCTCCAGAGTAAGAAGCCACTGCCTTGTCCATAGAACATCTGGTGTGCAGGATGTGCTCAGTAATCATCACTGAATAAAGGAACTAGGGTTGCAATGAAAATCAATAAGAATCAGCATGAAAATCAACTTAAACTCATTTTCAGTATTCCTTTGAGTCCTTTTATGTGCTTATGTTTTTTGTTCTGCTTTAGATACAAGTGGGATAACAGCTTCCTAAGGAGCCATAAACCTTTCTGGAAATGTGACTGACTAGGAATAAAAACAGAGAGACTTTAATTCAATACTCTTGCTTCATTTAACCAAACCATGTGAAATGGAAACTAAATGGGGCATTTGTTTGAAAAATTAAACCCTTGCGTGGTTATTAACATGCTATTGATATGTGTTCCTCAATCAAATTTTCAGAATAAGCAACCAGTAGGGACAAAGAAGAAGGGCATGCTGTTGCAATCAATATTTAGTTTTATTTTTCAGTCAAATATGCTGGCCAATTTAATAACATAATATTAAACAGAAGTGTCTTATGCACCCCAAAATCATATATACAGGATAGAGATAAATGTTGGATAACATCTAACAAGCTAGCCTATACCTTTCCATTTCTACAATGTTCCAACATAGCATTTGTTTTGATTTAGACTATAGATAATTATTAAATAAAATGAGATTATTAATTATAGATGGTTATCGCCAGTGAAACAAGGTTTAGACTAAATGATATGCAGATTTCAAATGATTTATCAGTTATCCAAAATTCATTGCAGCCACTTTTCATAATAAAAAAGATAATTAGATTCATAGGCACCAGAGCTGCAAAGGAGAATTTTGTATGAGGATGATCATATGCTACTTGTGTTGTATACAAAATGATCACAGTAGGCTTATATTATTACTGATCCATTCAAAGGTGGCTGATAGGGCAGGTGTTGCAGCTCAAGGGTCGCTCACTTGCCTAGAGTTTATGAAGCCTGGGATCAGCTCAAAACTAAATTTTTAATATTGTTTGATTTTTAATTTAAATCGATATTTACCTAGTGGCTTCTGTATTGAATAGCATTAGTATATTATACTAAGTTAAATGAAATTCAGCATTACAAATAGAATCAGACAGGGTGAATTATAGTATCTAGAGAATTAAATGTAAAAGATTATTCAATTTCTGTTAAACTGTTACATTTTGGTTGTTACATTCATACCACTGTCTATGTTGAAAAATCACATACAAGGTCAAGTGCATAGAAAATGCCATAGTGGAGGATTTGGATGCAAAAGGTTTCTGAACTCTGCAGTGAAATCATGAAGGAACAAAATAACATTCATAGTTAACTTTAGAGTCTAATCTTCCACAAAGATAACATATCACTTAATATTAAGATATAAAAGATCTTTATAAAAACTTACTGAAACCAACACAGAAGGGTGAATTTAAGACTTCCACTCATTTTCAAGAATTTCACAATTAATTTTAAATAAGAATGGTTATATTTTATATACACTTGCATATAGGTTTAATTTTTAATCTTAGTCTTTCTTTTGCCTAATTCAATGTTTCTCAACTTTGATCAGCCTAGCAATTTCTTTCTGTGTGTGTGATTAACAAAGCCAAAGTTTATTAAGACTAATGTCCATGTGCATATAAATTCACTGCTTTAAAGGTTGGTACAATGCTTGCTTGCAAGACCATCTTTAAGAGCAATTTTCCCAGCTAATTTTTCCCTTCTGCAGCAACTTGTCTAAATTCTGCTTTGCTTGTCTTCCTTTTCCAGTGTTTAACTCTGTACTTTTGTATAAAATCACTTTCCTCTGAAGGTGGCAGAGCAAATCATTTCAGCGTTGCTTCAACCACATGTGAGTCATATGGTTTAAAGTAAATTGAAACCTGCAATTACCTGAAATTTGTAAGTGCTTATATGCCTAAAGGTTTAATTGCTAACAGTTGTTTCAAATAACCTAATAAACTTTAAGCATCTAAATAGAGAATGATAAAATTTCCCTCTCCCTGTTATATATTCCAGCCCACCAGGAGCTACATAATTTTAGAATCTTTTCAGGGATAACATGAAAAATATCTTTCCTCGGGTTCAATCATATAAAAATTAATATTCAAGGTTTCACTACTATAATTATTCAGATAAATCTCTTAATACCCCAAACATCTGCATACCTGTAAGTTCTATTACTTTTAAATAAACCAGCTATTAATATATTTATGCAAAATAGTAAATTACTTAGCATCATTGGAGAGGCAATTTGGAATGTGAATAAACATAAAAACTTTACCCAGACATTTTACAGTGCTGTTATTGTTACAAAGCAATCAGGTGAACTGAATGTGGATAATTGTTATTTTAGAGCTCATTTTTAAGATAGCAGCTATTTTATATTTTATAGTTTTTCCATGTCAAATTGTTAAAATAGGTGACTGTTAGCAAGCTTGTTCTTGTCTTGTGAAATCTTTCATGAAACGGTAAATAAATTTTTATTATCCCATTTGGCATTTAACATAAATTTTAGTATTCATAAACATGCTGAAGTATATCTCTTAGGGAATTTTTGGTTTTATTCTCTAGAGATAAAGATTTACACAAAGCTTATATTTAGAAAAAAATACTAAAAAAAATGAATTAATGAGAGTAGCACAATTTACCATCTTAGTATAGCCCACAGCACCAATATATAGTGTACTCAGTAGTTCTTGGTCACTGAATGAAACATGTATTAAGTACCTATTGCATGTGTTACAGTTTGAATATACTCCCAAAATATACATCTTGGGAATGTAGGCTCTTGTATAACACTGTTGAAATGTGTGGCCATTTAGGTTGATTAGAGTATGAGGACTCTAATCCTGAAAGAGATTAATGCCAAAGTTAAAGGGAAGGGACTGTTATGACAGGAATAAGCTGCTGATGGGTGAATGGGTTTGGGTTTTCGGGTCCTCCTACTTTTCACATGCTTATGGACTTCTTGATTTTTCTTTCTTTGCCAAGGGATGAAGCAGCAACAAGGGCTTTTCCAGAAATGGATAATTTGATATATGCTATTACAGTTTTCAAAAAAAAATGTAAAGAGTAATGTCTAGTTTTTATCAGTTACCCAGTCTCAAGCATTCTGAGACAGCAATCAATGATGGACAGTCTAAAGAGCATGACAGTTACTTACGTGCTTTAAAACTATTGTTTTTCTGAGTGAGTTAAGGGATATTATCTTGCATTTATCCCATTATAGTCTCATTTACCTCTTTTCTGATTTGATTTATGCCATTATATTTATTGGGATTTAATAGGAACTCAGTAAATATTTACTGACTAGAAGAAAACAAAGATTGAAGACCTCTGTGAAAAATTGAATTTTGATCTTGAGCAAGCATTTACCCATAACTATCAGGCTTGTTACTTTTAGCTTTGAGAAAATTTCAAAAAGTCTTTCCTTTAAAAATGCAAACAAACAAACAAACAAGAACAAAACAAAACAAAACAAAAACTCTGTAAGAATCATTACTTCAGAAACTTAAGAAGCATCACTTCAGTCACGAGGTGGTGGTGAATGCCTTTTATCCCAGCACTTCTCTTAGGCAGAGAAGCAGGCAGATCTCTGAGTTCAAGGGCAGCCTGGTCTGTAGAGTAAGTTCCAGGACAGCCCCGATAACAGAGAAACCCCATCTTGAGGAAAAAAGAAGTCATTACTTCTATCTAAAAGAATTTGTGTCAGGTTTAGGACCTTCCAGTCAGATGATGCAATACAATCACACCAGGCCCTCCCCACCTCATATTATGACCCAAGTATCTACTACACTGTAAGGCATATCTTTACAGTTTGTGTCTTTCTTTTCTTTCCTTTTCTTTCTTTCTTTCTTTCTTTCTTTCTTTCTTTCTTTCTTTCTTTCTTTCTTTCTTTCTTTCTTTTTTCTCTCTTTCTTTCTCTCTTTCTCTCTTTCTTTCTTTCTTTCTTTCTTTCTTTCTTTCTTTCTTTCTTTCTTTTTTCTTTCTTTCCTATTGAAAACTCTGCTCTTAGTTTAATAGCATTATGTTATCTTAGAATTTCAGTATAGTATCTGTCCTGCATCGTGATAATATTTATGCTTTTACTTTGAGATTTAAGTATCTCTTAGATCAATTATCTCTAACACACTGTAGAGTGCATAGTAAGTATACTTAACCTAATGATGTTTCTTTGGACTCTGATTTAGTAGACCATGTTGGTTTGGGTTCTAGTAAAGCATCTAGTTTTGGTTCATTCACTGCACCTGCAAAGCTTCTTTTCCCCAAAGGACAATGATTATGACATTATTTCTGGAAGGTGGTATTCCTATTGCTTTCTGCTATATAAAATTTACTCCTTGCAGTGGAGTGCATCAGAGTTTGCATTCTGTGCTTATGCTTGCTCTACTTGTCTATGATGAGTCATTGAGACTGCAATCATCCACACTATACTAATGTGTTATATTATGTTTTGAATGCCACATAGGATATGGAAAGTTTTATGTGTGCTGTAAGACTATGACATTAGCTCTCTTTTCAAGTTGTACTCAACCACAGAAGTTCTGAGTAGTTATGGGGAGGTTAGTAAATACATTCCACAAAGTACAGCTAACGTCTAAATGTAAGGTGCATTTTAAACTTGGTTTCAAACTATGACAACAAAGGGAAATTCTAATTGCTAGAATAGACAGCATCCAGATGAATAGAGTGGGCAAGAATGGTCTTTTTATTCTTTCCTCAACAAATAAAAACTCACCTTCCTCAGATGGAGACCTGAGAGTGACTGCTGGGATAAGTGACTTTATTGAATTTCTATGCCATTGTTCCAGGTCTCTAAGTCTTACAAGGTTCCATTCTGACATGTGCTGCTGGATTTCAGCATTCTTTCATCATGACTCAATTGAAAATGTTCTCTGTCTCTCTGTTTCTCTGTCTCTGTCTGTCTGTCTCTGTCTCTGTCTGTCTGTCTGTCTGTCTGTCTCTCTCTCTCTCTCTCTCTGTGTGTGTGTGTGTGTGTGTGTGTGTCAGAACAAGAAAAAATAAAAACAGCACCATCAACAACAAAATTACATAGCCAGAGAAGAAAGAACAAACAAAAATGAGATAGTAATCTTTAGAAACATTCGAATATTTGGTTTCCTGGCCTTTAAGAGTCATGCACAGATATTCATTACAATAAATTTCTAAGTAGGATGTTTTGAAAGGACATCTCTAGCTGTTACCCTGGTTTTTCTTTACGGATGAGGAAGTACATGCTATGCACCTATATTTGACCATTTGGGACACATTTCCCTATATGTCCCAAGTTGTTTTGTTTAGTTGAGTATGGATATAGATACTTTCTAACCATTACTTCAAGGAGTTTTTACATTCTGTCAGAAATGCTCTTTTAGGGAAATACTGTTTTCAGTGGCCTTTGTAATTCCTCAGTTTTTCCTTGCTACTGAATTTTAGTTCTATATGATTTAACTTGTCAGAGACATCACACAAAAGATTTCCTATAGCATCCATGTCTATTTTAAACTTACTCTAAGCTTATATTTGTATAGAAAAGTCTTTCAAAAATAGAAACACAGTCTTAATTTACCTAAGTGTATGATACAATGAATGTTACTGTGTTTGACACAATCATTGCATGCCTGGCCACTATCGTAGATTTCTCTGTGAAAGTCTTTGGTTCACTAAATAGCTCTGCAAAATAAATTTCCTATTTGTGGATAGTGAAAATGATTTGTGCTTAAATAACTTACGATTATCAACCCCATTATGACTCACCAGAATCAGTCAATCGTGTGTGTGTGTGTATGTGTATATATTGATGCCTATGAACTACTTTTAAAAATTGACATAAGCCACTCAGAGAGGTTGTTATTAGGGAGTGAATGGAAATGTTAATTAGAAAGGCAGGTAATATAAATGAGAAGAGAACTTAAATGTCACAAAGCAAATCTTTCTAAGTTTAGAGACGGAAGCATTTACATTTAATATGACTCCATCCTGTGACTCTTAAATATCTTCCCTAATCACGTCTTCCTTTATACCTGATTGCACTTGAATTTCTAGGGCACTTGAGTTTATTAAAAAAAAAAAAAAAACAAAAAAAAACTGTCTTCATTAGAAAGGAAACGTGTGTGTGTGTGTGTGTATGTGTGTGTTGGGAAGATATGAGTTGCAAGAACTTCTTCAAAAATAAAATATTTTGTTGTATTAATGTTGTATTAATGGTGGAGTTGGTGAAAAACAGGATGGACACACAGTGATAAACCTCCTTTTTTTATTTTCATCTCTGATATACTCAATGACTTTTCTGATTTATCCTCCTTCGAACATATCTAGAATGTAATTCTCTACTGCAGCGGCAGAGATTTTACCCTTCATCAGTGGGTATACAGTTCATGAGAGTCTCCAGGCAAGGAAAGCATTATTTCAGAAGAAAGGAAATAAATCTCCCGGAAGGATCCTTAAGCAATTTGCCAAACTTTAATCAGCCTTTTATTGTGTTTCACATAAGTTCTGCTACTTCATTACCTCAGTCATAAATATACATTAAATTTTATTTTAAAAGTCACAAGGGATACTTTGAATTAGAAACAATTCTTCATGTTTAATAGACTTTGAGTTCTTTGATTGCACTAAAAATGATACTCGGAAGCTTTGTTTAAAGCCCTAATGTTTGCTCACAGCACATTGTTCAGAAATAAATTTTGAAGCATTTTCTGTGTTCATAGCTACTTAGTTTTGCAATTATTTCTGATTTTGTGGAAGATTTTAGAGAGTTCTCAGAGAAGACATTTACATATAGGAAAACACCCTCCCCTAAGCTTACCATGCCACCACAAACAGTTTTTTATGTCATCCAATCTTCAATACTTTAACTGAATCTAATATTTATTGCTTACTGTTTTATGGAGACACTGAGAGCTAAGACTTCTTAGAAGGACATGTATTTATTTGCAGTTAAGGCCAGAAGAAATAAAAAAAAATTGTCCCACAGACAGTAAGATGTTTAATAAGAAGGGCCCAAGTGAAGATGTTTCAATCCAATTTAGAAAGGGAAACAAAATAATTATGGGAGACAGAAGGAGGAAGGGACCAGTGTGGAAGTGGGGAGGAGGGAAAGAGGGCAGAATCAGGTATGGGAGGAGTCAGGAGAAAAGCTTGAACATCAGAAGAATGAATGGAAATATAGAGCTGGGGGGGGGGGGCAGGAGTTGGGGGCATCCTCTAGAAAGTCCCAGAGACCTAGGATGTGAGAGGCTGTCAGGACTCAATGGGGATGACATTGGTCAAAATGACCAACAGTGAAGAGATGGAATCTGAAGAGAGCACCTCCAGTAGATAGGTAAGTTCACCAGTGGAGGGATGGGGTCACCAACCTACCTTCAAATGTTTTTACCTGTATTTGTTCCTGTCTAAAAGAAATACAGGGACAAAAATAGAGCAGAGATTTAAGGAAAAACCATTCAGTGACCAGTCCAACCTGGGAGCCATCCCATATGCAGGTACCAAAGTCTGCTTTTCTGATGCCATGTTGTAATTGCAAACAGGAGCCAAACATGGCTGTCCTCTGAAAGACTCTACCAGCAGCCGACTGAGACAGGCATAGGTACTCACAGCCAACCATTCAATTTACTGGGATTTCTGAGTGAATAAAAAGAAAAAACAAATCAGATTAAAACACTAATCCTTTGCTTCTTAACTATGAATTCAATAATGAGCTAAAAGTCTAACTTTTTCAAAACCTACTTTGATAAGGGTTCTTAAATGCTCCAACCTCCCTTCTGCCCACTGACCAAAAATAGAGGAGAAAGATGGTTAATAGAACAAAGGGAATGTGGACTTGTTTAAAGTAATTCTTTGTGATGATTCCAATCATCCTTGTCAGGATATCAGCAGTTCAGTCTAAGCATCAAACAGGAATCAGTAGCAGGAGTCCAGCCCAATCAGCAAACACCAAATATGAATAAGTAGCAGTGGTTTGATCCAGAAGAAATCCCAAGTCTCCACTGAATTGGCCTAAGTCTGCAGAAACAGAAAGAAGCAGTTGGACTACAACAAGGAGTTCTTTGGTATTTTTTCCTCTATGAAGTCACAGCAAGTGAAGATCAGTGAAGACAAGCCAAGTGTTGCAAGGGGTACCAATGCCAGAGAGTTAGTCACTGTCTGCTGGGTTCTACTTATGCTCTTTCTAAACATCACATCTCCCCTCAAGTGTTTGCCTCGATGAAAGAGCCTCTCACACATCTGCTTCAGGAAAAGAGCTTCTCATCAAACAGCTTCCAGAAAAACATCTCATGACCCAACTGAGTCTTCAAAGAAACCAGAAATTCCACTTCAGAGCTCCCTCATACTCTGGCTGCTATGCATTCTCTACTATGATGACTTTCCTTTAAATGGAAAGCAACCAAAATAAGTAAGTACTGACAAGGTGGTTCACTCAAGAGACTGTTTCGAGTGGAAATTGATTACAAAAATATACATGGTATAGATAGAACTTAATTTTTAATTATTAGAATTGGGATTTGTTTTATTTACCTTAATGGACCATAAATGATACCATAAGGATCAATCAATTCACCTTCTTTTTTCATTTGTAAATACAGAGGGCTGAATTAACTCATAATGAAGGGACTCAGTTTTCTTGAAGAGTAGAGATGGTTTCTACTCCTTGTCTGATTTTTCTCCCTAGAAAACATATTTTTGCCACATTGAATTACATGATGTTATCTTCCTGGGTGAGGATTATAGATTAGAATTTGTTCACAAAGCAGGTTGACTTGTTTTGCTAAGTCTTTGATACTTACCTCTGTGATGCTGCGAAATTGATTTTGCAAACCCATCAATGAAGAAGCTGCAGTCATTATACCAGCATGCTCCTCTTGTTCTAAGCCTTTTCTGTTTTTCTTTATTATTTTAGTGTCTGCCTAAGGCCAGAATGTACCAGATGTGCTTAGTTTCTATGAAGCTGTAGCAATAGTCTGTTTTGTTCTCTCACACTGTTCTTGACAGTTCTTATTTCTAGATTGGTTGGTATATTTATTCTGTTTGCCCTGAAGCCAGAACATGATATATTGTATTACCTACACAATTATAGAGCTTTAAACCCTTCAAAATCTTTAAAATATAGATGAAAACTATAAACAGACCACTTTAAAAGTCCATTTTCCTAAATGTGAGCCATTATTTAGTCAATTTGTTAAAACACAAATTCCATTATACAGTTGATGGATTGTTAGTAAATACTTGGTTTCCTTCCCATCTGTCCAAAAAAGAAGTTCATGAAAAAAATAAAAATGAGTGTGTTATTTTAAAATACTTCCATGGAAATATTTTATATATTTACCAAGATAAAATATCAGATTGTTATAGTTAATGCAATTTTTATGTCTACTTGTCATTAAGATCTTTAGGTCAATATGGAAGACACAGAAGGACTGATGCCACAATGAAGCCATATCATCAACATTTTATTTAAACATCAGTTAAGATGACACTAAAATTAATCAACTATTTATAAATCACATGGTCATTGTGTACTGTATAATTTTGGGGTGAGTTAAAATATCAGATAGTTGTATAAAGAACTAATCAATTATCTACTGAGTTTAATTCCTTTACTTGATAGCTGTAATTAAGAATACAAATAGAATTTTTGCTTAGAGTCTAAACCATTATTTTGTTGGATGTTTTATTATTTATATTATAAACGTTATTCCCTTTCCAGGTTTTCCTCCCAAACCCCGCTAACCCATCTTCTCTTCCTTTGCTCCTATGAGGGTGCTCACCTATCCATCAACTCCTGCCTCCCCACCCTCGCATTTCCCTACACTGGGACATCGAGGCTTCACGGAACCAAGGGCCTCTCTATCCATTGATGCCTGATAAGGCCATCCCCTGCTACATATGCATCTGGGCCATGGGTCACTCTGTGTACTCTTTGGTTGGTGATTATTTTTAAAATGAACCAAGTACTTGGGTTTTCAGAGGACATCTAACCATTTATACTTTAATAGAGTAGCTTTTCAAAATATATTTCAAATGATCTGTTCAAGATTTTATCCTTGATAGTCTTATTTTAAAATTTAACCAAATAAATATTTTCATACTGTTTTTGTATACCGAATACAGATTTACTGAAGAACAAATAACAACAAAGACACATATATAATGAACATCATACATAGTTGCATTTTCTCATTTGAAACATAAAAAAATACTGGATATGGGTGATAGAACAGAAAGAAGGAAGTGAGATTGTGAACTGCTTATGTTTCTATACTAACGTAAATGTTGAACAAATGATACATTTTGGAAATGTTGCCTCACTTAGTCAAGTGAAGGGCTAGAGAGACACTCACTGATTAGGAGAAGTCAATGTTTTGTTTATTTTCCCCCCTAGGACCTGAGTTCAGGTTCCAGCACCCAGGTCAGGAGGCTATAATCATCTCTAACCCCAGCTCCAAGGAATCTGATACCCTCTTCTGGACTCCATAGATACCATATTTTACATTTTCATGCATTCATCCACACATAGATATATACATTGCTTAAAATATAAAAGAATAAAATCTAAAATGAGGAAGTGCAAATTCTAAAAATATGATAAAAAGGATGATTAGCAAGATTTCCATTTTCTATTCTCTCACGGGAACAACAAAATCAGTATGTGACTAGTCTGGCATGTTTCTAGAACATTTTAGAAAACTGAAGACAGTGGATAGCGAAGGGAATGCTTGCATGAGCTGAGCTACAGTATTTAGATATTGGAAAGTCCCATATTGCTTTTTGTAGTGTTACACTTGGGTTTTCAGTGTGATTGAAAGGATAAAATCAGATGCATATGTATACATGTTTTGGTTTCTGTCTAGTTATCTGTTAATGATTGCTTCTCTCTTGTATATATTAGACCTCCTTCTGGCTTCTCAAAAGAATTTTTGCATTCTCAGAACTCTCTCATTTTAAATATAAATTTATATACCCAATCTATTATGGCTATCATGTTATCAGCATCACATTGCCTTATAAGGTCAAGTTGCTTGAAGGAAGACTTTGTTCCTATATTTTCATCTTGTTCATCAAACCCCCAGGGAATGATCATTTGTCTTCTGCCCTCATCTTGTTGAAACTGATATCAGTAAAGATGAAAATATTTCATGTGTTAAGTTCCATCATTACCTTTGTGCCTTATCTCACTTAACCTTTCTATTCTGCTTGTCACTGTTGATAGCAACTACTTGCTCCCTGGAATACATTCTGATCTTGGTTCTTGTCTCATAAGACTCCATTTTTCACTTTCTTGACAGTTCTTTCTTTTAAGAGCTTGTGCTTTTTGGAGACTAAATGAAGTTTGATTTTTGCTAGTCTCTATATTTCTGGGCTATTTCATTTGATCTCCTGGTCTAGAATTCCATATTTATAGAATCTAGAACTAAATGTCTGATACTTCCTATTGGTAGTTATGTCACTCTCCTTGTCATTCAACTCCAAATATTACCATTTTCATTTTTAAATTTTTGGAGAATGGGTGTTTCAGGTACACACTAATTATCTTCCTTGACCTTTAACAATGTTTTTCTATCCATGTAGTATTACATCCTACCTCCCACAGGAACATTTACTGGGCTCCTAAATTAAGTTCAGCAATCTCCTGCCTTTTTCCATTGGAACTTTTGTTGTGTAGTCCAGTTACGCATGATATGTGTTCTGCTTCTGTATTTGGACAAAACTATTTGTAGGCCAACTATTTTGTGCTGTGATTGGCACAATTTATAAAACAAATTTATGTTGTAATTACATCGTTCTCAAGCAAGCATACTATAACAAAATTGCTGGAATCTAGTTGTGTTAGTGTGAGCTAGTTTACTATATTTCCAAACTCATTATTTAAATGATGGAAGCTAATTATCTTCTTTACAAATACTTGTTGCATGCTATCCTTTAGGAATAGGCAGTGCCAGATAGATTTAGTTACATGAAATAAGCATCATAGAAGATGACCCCTTAATGAAATTTTTCTGTCACCCATAGCAGTCGGCAGAATTATGGCCACCAGCAGGCAGAATTAACAACCAAATCATTTAAATTATAGTCTTGTGTTTGATTTTAATGTCATAACACTAAGGGAGTGGCTATTGAATATCCTAAATCTCAAATTAATCCTTTTACAAAGACCAAGCATGCTCTGGGGTTGGTGGTGGTCTTCCTTATTTACATTCTCAAATATCCCTGTGCCAATGAGATATGATGTCCACATTTCTATCCTGATGTTTAAAGAAACCACATATTAATAATACTTGTTTTTACAATGTAATTCTTACCACTTTTAAGTTCATCATGACACTTGACACTTAAACTTTCCTTTCTCTTAGTATTTTTAACTAATCAGTTTATATTTAAAACAGTATTTGACAGGACTGACTGTTTATTGCCCTGAGTACAGTAATACCTGCACACCTACTGTATACTTATGGCCAAAAGCTTTAGTCCCTTTGGAGAAATTTCATCCTTGGTACAGGATGCCTATATATTTAGCTTAGAAAATTCAAAGCCTCATAGCAAAAATTTCTCCTTCCTTGAGGGAAAAATAATTATTATGCTGAAAAGCTTGCATCTTTCTAGGTCATGTTAGTTGAAGAATCCTCATGCACAAGGCAGTTTTCTTTTCCTTCCTTTCTTTTTTTTCTTTGTTTTTTTTTTTTTTTTTTAATATATATAATACTCTGGTGAAAAGAAACAGCAGCAGTCCTGTTAACATCCTGATGTGAACACATGTGTAAACATACATACTCACACATGATCTTGAGAGTTGGAAAAGCAGCAGAATTTCTGGCACTACTGAGCCCACTGATTGACATTGCTTCAACAAACCATAAATTAATTACTATTTTAAGAAATATAATTGGAAAATTCTCTTTTAAATGTGTAACATGCTTAGGCTATAATTTTGTAGGGCATTTAGGTTAATGCTTATGCTAGTATCAGTGCAGCAGTGGAAAACATGCTATTTTAAAAAAGAAACAGATAATATTGATACTTAGTCTCTGCATGGATTTCACAAAGAGCCAAAACCAGATAATATTTGTTGTTCTGGGTTTATTTTAAATTCACACACACACACACACACACACACACACACACACACACACACACACACAAATGAAGGAAGCAGAACTGGTACTTTGACATTTTGGCAGATCTCAGACATCTAAATTGATAATGAGAGTCTCATAGACCAGGCAACCAGAACCTGGGCTGATCCTTATTCAAAACCCTTTATTCCAAAGTTAGATCATTCCTGTATACCAGACATTTGTAGTTTCCAGAGAGTGGTCTCTTTACAATAAGGTGTTACTTTATTTTTTCTTTTTTTTAATTGGATATTTTATTTATTTACATTTCAAATGCCATCCCATTTCCCCATTTCCCTTCCCTAGAAAACTCCTATTTCATCTTCCTCCTCCATTTTGCTTTTATACCATTTTAATTACAAGCAAGTATTAAGGTCACTTCTAGGTTGAGAAACTATCAATACAGTAGATACAAAAAGTCAAGGAACAAGCAAGACAATAAACGGAAATAGTCAAAGAACAAGCACAGCAATAAACAAAGTTCCTTCCTTGAGCACTCCCATGATCACTGTTCCTAAGGGCTTGTCAGGATGACCAAAATACCTGAGCCTACTTCCCTGTCCTAGCCCCAAATTATTTTCATGTCTGAAACCCACTTCCTTGTTCTAGTCTAAAATTTAGATTCCTGCCTGAAGTTATTTCTTTGTTCTAGCCTAAGATTTAGATTCCTACCTGAGATTACTTTTTTTGCTTTAGCCTAATGTCAGATTTCTACCTGAAGTCCATTTCCTTTTGCTTGGCCCATGTCAGATTCTTGCCAAGCAGCCCCAAAAGCTCTCTGCATCTCCCTGTTTTTTATTTCATAAACAATACTGAGCCTGTCTTAGGTCATTCTGCCAAGAATGCCTTCCTTACAGGTTGTGGAATATGTATTATCAAATGCAATGCATTTATGTCTTAGGTTGGTAAGGCTCAGTGAAGAATCTTACCCATTCTTGTCTTACTAGCCTGTTAATTTAATAACTCTGTCTGGCGGTCCATTTTCAGGTTCATGCCATGTACTTTGGTTGCCAACATGTTGATATTGTTAAAGACTTTAGAGAACACTTACTTTTCTTTTAATATTCAGTCTTCCTTGACTAACACATCAATAAAGAAAACAAGTAGTATTTTGTGGAACCTGAATATTTGAAAAATCATATTCTTGAGCAGCTGCTAAAATTGTCACACTTGTATAAGAAATCATTAAATACTACAGACCCTGGCCTAAAGGGAAACCTTTCTCCAAATTACTTAATTACTATTTTCAAAACCATTTCATAGTTTGAGAATAAAGTAGGGTACCCTATAGTAACTGATAAACACTCATGAAGTCTATGCAATAATAAACAGGGGCATTTTCCTTGCTCCACAAATACAGATTAGTTACAATCTTAGAGCTTTTTCTGTCATGATAAAAACAGCATGCCTAAAATAAACCAGAGCTACAATCTAATCCAAATAACAAGGAGTGCCCAAGGGAGGATGATCAAACTTTCCTCAGAAGGGGAAATAAAACAGATATTATAGGTTCATGGAGGTAACTAGGGAAGGAGAAGAGAAACAAGGTGGGCGGGATCAATGTAGGGAGAACAGGGGAGAGAGAATGAAAATCAGCGGTAGAGTGGCATCTCTAGGACATTCTTGAGACCTGGGATTGATGTTCCCTCTTGTAATGTGATTCAGTTTGTGTTAAGTTGTCGTAAAACTGGAAAGCAATGTGAGTATTGAAGTACATGGGAACCATATGTTTAATTTAACAAAAAAAAAAAAAAATGTGTGATTCATGTTGTATCATTATTGTCTCAACAACTACCAGCTTCCATGAGAGAAAGACCTGGGCAGAGTGCACCCATGCTAACTGACTGAAATGACACCTGCTGTTTCCATAAAGATTCTGTTTTCCTGATCCTGTGCCTTTTTTTCCCCTCCCTCTCCATTCTCCCACAAAGGTCCCTCCTTCCATCTGCCTCCCATGATTATTTTTGTTCCCCCTTCTAAGTGGTATTGAAGCATACTCAAGAAGGGCCTTCCTTCTTGTTTAACTTCTTAGGGTCTGTGAGGTGTATCATGGGTATTCTGTACTTTTTTACTAATATCCACTTATCAGTGAGTATATACCATGCATGTCCTTTTAGGTCTGGGTTACCTCACTCAGAATGATATTTTCTAGTTTCATCCATTTGCCTGCAAAATTCATGATGTCCTTGTTTTTAATTGCTGAATAGTATGCCATTATGTAAATGAAACACATAAAAGAAGCCCAGAGGACTGTGAGAATGACAGGAAAAATGCAGTCTCTGGGGGTAGGATGTGGGGGGACCCTCTAGAAAGTCGCAGAGACCTGGGATGTGAGAGGCCATCATGATTAATGTGGGTTATCTTAGCCAAAATGCCTAATAGTAGGGAGATGGAACCTAAAGAGGCCACCTCCAGTAGTTAGACAGGGCCCCCAGTGGAGGAATGGGGACACCATCCCACCTTTAAAATGTTTGACCCAATTTTTTTTTCAGTCTAAAAGAAATGCAGGGACAAAAACAGAGCAGAGACTGAAGGAAAGTCTATCCAGTGACCAGCCCAACTTGGGTTCCATCCCATAGGCTGGCAGCAAACCCTGACACTATTATTAATGCTATGTTGTACTTGCAGACAGGAGCTGTCCTCTGAGAAGTTCTACCAGCAGTTGATTAAGAAAGATACTTACACCAAGCTTTGGACTGACATTGAGGACCCCTATAGAAGAATCAGGGGAAGGATTAGAGGAGCTGAAGAGAATTGCAACCTCATAAGAAGACCAACAATGCCAACTAACCTGGACCCCTGGGAGTTCCCAGAGACTTAGCCACCAACCAAAGAGCATACAAGGGCTGGTCTGAGGCTCCTGGCATATATGTAACAGAGAACTCCATTGTCCAGCATCAGGCTGAGAGGATGTGTCTAATCCTGTAGAGTTTTGATGCACCAGGGAAGGAGGATGAGAGCGGTTCAGGGAAAAACCCTCTCAGAGGTGAAGGGGGGAAAAGCCCTGGAGGAGGGTGGGACCATGACTTGGGGGAGGGGAGTATGTAGGGGGGGCAACATATGGAATGTAAATAAATAAAATAATTAAATAAAAAGGAAAGAAAGATTCTGTTTTCCAGAAACAGTTACTTAAATGATTTCTTCAGGCACACTGGAAAATATTGATAACTAGGCTTAGAGAGTGTCGCAGTTATCTCTCTCTACGTTTTCCTTTCTGCAAAGTTGATGTGTAATATACTACAGAATTTAGATTTATTACACATGGATGCCTGCTAAAAATCAAGGACCAATGCATGACAAACAAAATAGTAACTCTAATGTGTTTAGTATTTATTTGAAGTAACAGTTATTAAAACCAATATTTAGTATTTCTCTTCCCTCTAGAAAAAAAGATAATCATCTCTCATTGGCTTAAAGCTCATCATTTAGGCTTGTCTGGATGGCTATTAAACCTGAGGTACCATTCTGCCTCCACTTACCCATTGTAGAAAGTGTAAGCAATTGCGAGGATGCCTGACTTTGTATATGTGCATGTGGTAGGGTTACATGGGGACTCCTGGGAATAGAACTCTTAGTCATGCTTGGAAGTAAGCATCTTGCTGGGCAGTGGTGGCCCACACCTTTAATACCAGCACTTGGGAGGCAAAGGCAGGCAGATTTTTTGAATTCGAGGCCAACCTGTTCTACAGAATGAGTTCCAGGACAACCAGGGCTACACAGAGAAACCCTGTCTCAACCCCCCACCTACCCCCCAAAAAGAAATAAATAAAGAAAAGGCAAGCGTCTCACCAACTGAGCCTTCTCTCAGGCCTTAAACTCTCATTCTTTATTTGTAAAGTGTTTGTTCAGTGCAATGTTGTGCTTGTGGCTGTGTCTGATGTGCTGATCCTGAGTTTAATATATTCAAGCTTTGTTTTTTGGAAGAGCCAGAAGATTAAATCCATGACAATACCTTAAAGTTATACTTGAAAGATGTGTTTGATGTGGACTTGTGAGTGACATCCCTGAAAATATCTTTGTTAGAACTGGAGAAAATAGACATAGGAAGGTAAAGTTTTCAAAATAGTTAATAAATTGTAGATAGTTTGTCTTTTGTGATCAAACTGCCGGGGGGGGGGGGGGATAATGTATAATGTATGCATGTTTAGTAACAAAGTTTGAAAAAATACTCCAGTTCAATTTTTTTAATTAACTTTTTATGCATGGTTAAGGAACCATGCAAATAAAAAGCATTCATTTTCACATCAAGTGATATTGTAAACTATGAAAACTGAATTGTTGTTATAGATGTATCTGACCAAAAGCAAAAAAATAAGAATGACTTGAGAGACCAAACCTACTCCTTCTTGGGACCAGCTTCCATCTTAAAAGAAAAAATGTCTGAGGCCTTGGCCCACAGCTGAAACTGAGCTGCAACCAAGTACCAGGAAGGATCCCAGGGTTTGTACTCTTTCAGAGTTACTAACTAGCTACTACCTAGCAACAGTTAATCAAAAATTAGCCTGATTGTTTCACATGTACTTTTAGACTGTTTGTGATTGTATATGGTCTTGCTTCAGAGCACCCACCTCTTGATGTACAATAGTTATTCAATTAGATACTTGCCAGGCTAAACTCTCCCCACTTCCTCTATCCAATAGAGCTTTGTCCTCCTAAGAATTCTGGGTTGCATCCTCCCATTCTGTTGAATAGATAGTGATATGGACCAAGCTCAAGCTTGTAAATAAAGACCCTAATGTGATTACATTGGAATAGGCTCCTTGGTAGTCTTTTGGGGTTCCAGAATGCCTACTGACACAACAGAATCACCCATCAAGGTATTTATAGACATAAATAGATATGGGCAGGATTCCATGTGAGTAAGTGCTGAAACAGTTAAGAAAACATTATATGTAATATCATGCATTCATATACTACCGTAATACGAACAAAAATAACGAAGGCTTCTCACAGTTCTCAATAATCTGGTTTTGCTGCTCATTTGGTAGAAGCTTATAATAACATTGAACCTTGTGCTTCAGTTCAATTCAAAAGTGGAAACAGTGAATTTGCTTTGCAGCTACCTAATGCCATCTTCCTTAGAAGCAGCATGCTTTTGTGTTTTTTTTTTTTTCCTTTTAGGAAACTCTATCTGAGAAATTAAGTGCTTCTAGCATCTGTGGCATTAGAAAAGGATTTCTACTCTGTGAAGCTAAACAACATGGGCTTCAATTTGTGCCTACTGTAAACACAGACCTGACAACGAGGGGTTGTTCATGGAAATATGCCAGAGTGCTATTACTAGCTGAGATATATTGCTTATATTTTACACTGATGTTTTCTTCTTCAGTTAGAAACGCTCTATTTGCTTTCATCGTGGTAGATGGTAGACCCCAGCATGCTAGACTTCTGCAGAATAAAACATTCTTTGCTTTTGAATACTATTTGAGTCCATGGTCTCATTCTTTGACAAATCATGGGCCCTTACATTTAGAGTCTCTTGTCTGGGATTTGCTGGAGACCCCCCAACCAAATAGTGCTTTGAACCAGGTGACAAAATTAGGATTAAGAGACATGAACTCAAGACTCTGAAACCTCAATGGAAAGGACTTCACACTACGATCTTAATCGTGCCTATGGCTGATAAGTTAGACGGGATCAGGACATGGTTATACCACTTCCATGTTAGTGTTGCAATGGTGGATACACTGGGAGGTTCCTTACTATCTGGGTTCCCCCAGGGGGTGATACAACCTTGTCATCAGATTCACAGTGGCTGGCAAGAAGCCTGATTGGACTACTGGTTCTTTACTCCTTTTGTCCAGGACTTAACATATAACTGTTGGTTACTGGACAGGGATTTTGCATTGGAAGTAAGGTACTCCAGCCTATTCCTACCTATGCAATGGCACTGTAATACTTATTGTTGCAGGATACATGATGCCCTCAAAGAATGCTTGGTGGGCTTGAACCTAGGAGCTTACTCCATGCACTTAAGGTCTGGTTATAAGTGACTGGAGATTTTTTTGGTCTATTATATATAACTTGTACCCAGAATAACTTATTATTCTGGGGAGGATGTCTTCAACCATCTAGCATCTCTAAACATTTGGATAAAAAGGGTAGTCATTTCTGCTGTGTTACTATGTTCTTTCCTTTGCATAGTGCTAGCCAGAGCTGCTAGTGTAAGGGACTCAGCCCTAATACTCCAGCATAAAAATTACAAGGCCCTATGGGTGACAATAAACGCAAATATACAGGAAATGAAAAAGTCTATCCCAGCCCTGCAGGATTCTATTACTCCCTGGCAGAAGTAGTCTTACAGAATAGAAGAGGCCTAGATTTGCTATTCCTCCAGCAGGGAGGACTCTGTGCAGTCTTAGGTAAGGAAAGTTGCTTCTACGTTGACCACTCAGGGGTGGTCAAAGAATCCATCACCTTAGTGAGAAAGAGACTACAAGACAGAAGAAAAGAAAGAACAGTCTCAGGGTTGGTATGAGTCCCTCTTCAACTGTTCTCCTCGGCTGACCATCCTGGTCTGTGCTCTGACCGGTCCTCTTGTCCTACAGATGTTAGCCTTGACTTGCAGTCCCTGCAAAAGCAGTCCTTTAATTAAGTTTGTTTAAAAAAGGTATTTCCACCATTCAATTGATGATTTAAAAACAATGCCAGCCTATAGAAACATCTCAAGGATTCAAGATGGCCTTACATTTAGAGGCTCTTGTCTGGGATTTGCTGGAGACCCCCCAACCAAATAGTGCTTTGAATCAGGTGACAAAATCAGGATTAAGAGACATGAACTCAAGACTCTGAAACCTCAATGGAAAGGACTTCACACCACGATCTTGATCACGTAAGGGGAGAATGAGACAGGCTGACTCCATGATAAGCTTCAAATTGGCTGTTCAGGAGATTAGATCTATATCTTTATTTCTAAGAACTGGGCAAGTCCAGGCAAGTCCAGCCAAATCAGTTACTGGAAAAAAAAAAAAAACAAAAAAGCAAAAACAGAAACAAAAACCCCAGGTCTCAGGCAGTCAGGTGCCCCCTACACCTGACCAAAAGCAAGGGCAATGGGTCAGCAACAGTTTTCAGACTTCCTCAGCAATCATCTCCAGACTTCTCTAGCAGTAGTTTCTAACCCTTCATGGCCCAGCAATGGTTCTGGAATATTCCTAGAGATAGAGCCAACAGATTAAGGAAAAGGTCATCTACTGCTTCCCTGGAATTCCCCTAATGTTCTTAAATTAAGCTTATGAGCTAACTTTGGCACCACCATCTTGGTAGATTGTAGACCCCAGCATGCTGGACTTCTGCAGAATAATTCAAGAAAGAAAAAAAGAAAGAGAGAAGGAGGGAAAGAGAGAGAGAGAGAGAGAGAGAGAGAGAGAGAGAGAGAGAGAGAGAGAAAAGAAAAGAAATATTCTATTAACTTTTATTGTGTTAACAATTTTAGATATATTGTTTCAATGATTACTGTCCTTAGTTGATTGTGGAATTTCTCAAGAAATGATTCCACTCATTAGTCCACCCTACTCTCAGTGTAGAAAGTGCAGCTAATAGTTCTGTTATATCTTCACACTGGAAATCTTCAGAATCAAGTCGGTAAAAATGTTTTTTTACTGTGGTCTCTAGTAAGGAGCCTAAACAATCACATTTGGAACATTTTTAAAGAAGGAAGCTAATACAACTGTAGCTTTCCTTGCTTTCCTTCCCGGGGAGCATCTTTTCCAATTAAAGAGTGTTTCAGAGTTTCAGCATAGGTGTTTCTGGACTCATCAGCCAGCTGTACCATGATGTATGCTGCCTGGAGGGCTGGGGATAAATGACACATCCACTGCTTTCTTTGTTTATGTGTTCATTCTCTCTAGCACTTTAACCACTAGCAGGATATTCCAGGTACTGCTTCAAGCTCCTGTCATAAGTATGGACAATAACAATGGCAGGCTGAGTGCAGTTTGAATGTGCTCTGATCAAGGTACATGGAGATCGATATGCAGCAGAGAAGAACAGCTGCTGATATTCAGGATGGTTTGTACTGCTTTGAATTTTGAGAATGGCTCATTTATGTTGAACCTCTCCTTTGGAGCATTATTCTAGATGTAGTTAAATGAAACAAAGTAGTCATACAACTTGGGTTAATAAAAGGACAGACATAAATCAAATAGAACCAATAAAAAATACATGGCAAGTGAGAAACATGTGAAATAAGATATTAAAAAAACATTTTAGATCTTTCATAAGGATTTTGAGGAACCAAACATATTTGTAATAGCACCACCCAAACAAAGCATTAAGAAAGGGCAGAGGGAAATATAAGTCAGTAAGCAAAAAGAAATTTCCCTTTGTGTGACACAAAGAGTTGGCAAATTAATCAAAAGGAAATCTTGAGATCATTAACTTCACTGAACACTGTGCTAATTTAAAATTTGAAATTGTAACTGAGGGCAACACATAGGGAAGTTGCAGGAAAAGGGAAATAATTGAAAATTCATATTGTTCTAGAGTTGTTATCCTCCCCAGTGCTTTTATTAATTCCCAAAGGGGAACGTAAGGACTTAAGGCAGCTTGAGACAATCATCATGATGTGGTTTGAATTCATCTTTGACATCATTTCTCTATTATAGAGTCACTTTTGATGATGGCTCTGATGCCACTGTATGTTTTTTTCTGAATGTAAGTTAGGACTTGGCCCCATGCAGCTATAAGAGGGAAGGATCCCAATCAATGTGACAATACTACAATTCTGACTTTCATCCTCCAACTAACTTTCGCTTTTATTGTCCTCCAGCTGTAAGAATTCACTCTCTTCAGATTACAGTCCTCTGCCCATTTCAATTTTCACTGCATTTCTCTTTTCTTTCAATATTGGCACTTCTGCAATATAGCACATCCAGGAGAGCTCTGGCCCTGGTCTCTAGTGATGCGGATGCTTTATCATGTGCAATGGGGCAAACACTTCCATTTGGTTTTCAATCCAATGGGGCAACGAGCAAATCAATGTTTCTGAGCCTTTACTCCAAGTCTTCTTTGAGGAACTGACATTTCACTGAGCATCACTGGAATTGGTCAGGCAGTCACATGGGAAAGAACATTCAGGTGGATAAGGGAGAGGCATGCATTTCAGGAGGTAGGAACTGGCATGCACAAAGACTCTGAGAATTGACACAGTGTGATCCACAAAAGGATGTGCTACCTTTTGATGTATACTTCCATGAAACAAAAATACAGAGTACCAAAAAGCAAATCTATATGTTCATTTGTTAAATTAGAAAGAGGTGGCAATTGGAAAGAAAATCAAAATTGAATCAGCTTTGTCAAATGTGAAATCAGTCCCTGATTCACCTAGCAATAATGCCCTCATTTCCATGGGCCCCAGCCTCCCTTTCAGTCCAGTTTGTTTGGGTGAAAAATTAACTTGCCCTGGTTCCAAGCCTGTCTGCCAATCTGATAATTATCAACATACTTCCTTGCCCAAAGTGATTGGAAGTTTGACTTATAACCCAATCAGGCATAAGAATCTAATTTCAGAAAACATTTGCCAAATTATTTGGATAATATCTTTTCAAATGATTTTGGAAGCGTGTAAGAATTGCATGATGAAGGGCTAAAAGAGGGTGCATCCAACTGGAAAAATGAAAAGTAGAGAGTAAAGATGGTGAGGAAACTCCAGGAAGAGTGAAGCATTTAATCCTCTGAGTTCAGTCATACTCCAAGCTACAATTTTTTAAGGGAACATTAGCCAACAAATATCCCTCTTCCATAAAGTTAGCTTGGATCAGAGTATCTATTGTTTGCTTCAATTAGAACATCCCAAATAATATGATGTAATATTTTGGATATAAAAGTCAGTAGGGAAAAGTTTATTAGCCCAAATCTAGAGTATTGACATGTTGAAGTCTTCTACAATCAGCTTGAGTAAGCATGTGAGAGTTTTTCTCCATATTAGATAATTTGTTTAAGTGTTATGATAATAAGTTATTATCTATTCCAGGTTTTTCCTTCTAGAGTTAGTGCTGACTACAGAGGGGAAAAAGCATCTAGTTTTCTAAATGAAGGTTGATGTTTGTCTTCAAATCATTAAGTAGAAAGAAGTTTTACCATGTCTTTAAAGGGAAAAACTTTTGTCTTAAACTCTTTGCTATTCAGTGTTAGGTGTTTTATCTTTAGTTATATCTTTTTTGGTTATTCTTTTAAATTGTAATGTCCTTCAAGTAATATTCTAGAATGCTCAGCAGCTTTTCAATATAAAGCCCACAGAGACTTGGCTTCTTGAAATGATTGCCTTGAGCCCACATAATCCCCGTTAAGTATTCCAGCCAGTTTATCAGCCGTTTCAAAGAAATCTTTCAGTATTTTTTTTTTTAAAAACTTTATTGATCTGGCAAGCTAACTGTAATAGAAACTTAGGTACTAATATAACAAAAAACCAAAAACATTTAGTGAAACAGCCTCTACAGAGACTGAACAGACACCTAGAAGTGTGGAAAGGGTGTATACCATTTAAGATGTAAATGAAACAAAGCAATCTAATTCAGTGTCTTTGAAGTGCAGTAGCGTTGGTAAGTTTGAAGACTCAGGACTTCATTTAAGTATAAGTGATAGAGAAATGTGGCATGAAAATGGGCATTATTCTATAACTACTCAATCAAGAAAATCCAAGTCTTTGCTTGGAAAGCAAACAAAATTAAATCAGAATCATTGACAAGGATAAAATGATTCTCTAGATAGATTAAAAAGTGGTGAGCTGGAGAAAGACTGAAGAATATTTATTGAGAAACTGAGTTTAGTTTTCAATCAAAAGGAGAGTAACTCTTAAATGTACTACTTGCTGAGTGTTCTTGGTCGAGCAGATTCCCTTTAATTTTGAAAATGTTAACTGCTTCTTGGTCTTCCTACTATGTTCAAGTGTGTAAATGTGAACAAGTAATTTAAGGGAGCTTCATTTCTCCTATCGTGGCAATTGGTTTTATGTTAGGGTTCAGTATCTTTAAGTGTACGAGAAGTAGAAGGAAATGTAAACAAATCAATAAACCTCATTATAACACGCCAGGTATGTAATAAGATTTTTCCTTAAGTCAAAAGTTATAGGTATAATTAATATGGTGGTAAAAGTATGTGCATCTCAAGCACTAGGACCTGGCTTTGATCCCAAGCATCCATGCAACTGAGTTGTACTTGACAAAGCAGGCATGTACAGCACTGAGGGTGGAAAGGGGGAGTGGAGCAGAGAATATTTGGGGCATGTGGCCAGTCTTGGCGAAGCAACAAATTCCAGATTCAATGAGCAACCACCCATCAAAACATGTGGTACTAGGTGTTTAAGAAAGACATGTTACATTGACTTTTGCCATCCACATGTATACATGTATATATGTACACAAACATGCATGCAAACAGACACACACACATACGCAAACACAAACACACCTACTAAAAGTAGAGACAACAAATTATGATTCCTGATTTTGGGAGTTAAAAAAATCTGAGGATTAAGACATTTTTATCAAAGAAAAACCAAGAAATTTGTTTTGAGACAGAAGTTTATCTTAATTATCTTAATGAATAATTCTCATGTTGCCAGTGTGAAGATCACACAAAGATACAAGGTTATCAAATGTAGTTGTTAGGGGGATAAAATAGAACTTCTTCTCTGGCACATTCTGAAGTCTACCTTATGTCCTCATCATTATAGGTCTCAAGACCTGTTAAAGGGCAATATGAATGTAACACCCCCAACATTAATGGATTTGAAAATGCCTTGGTACTTTTAATTTTAATTAATTAAGTGAAGATTGTTCAATAGCATCACATCAGAATGTGTGCAGATCCAGTTTTAAGAATCAGACGATCAAAAGCATAAATATAAAATTAACAAATCATGTAACATTCTTGGTACACAGTTCACAAATACCATGTTTAATTGTGATTATTTTTTCTTAGCACTTTCTAGTCTGGACCTACCTGATAACTAGGGCTACCAGGCTTAAATATTATTAAAGGATCATAAGTTATATATTGTTTTTAAATAGCAACACATAATATTTTAGTATACTTCTCAAGTATTATATATATTTAACAAACTTTGTGATAGCCTGTTTTTTCTAGATTACCCATGTTTTTCTCTTAAATTTCAATTTCCTGTTTTGCTTATCTGTGATTTATAATAAAATAAATAACCATGTACTGAGAACCCTATAGTGTTCTAGATGCTGCTTGACTTACCTAAAATATGTAATTATTATAGAGCACCATAATAAGATCAATGTTAACTTTCAAAACAATAGTTAATAATTTAGAATGTCAGTCATTTAATTTAGTATTTGGCAGGATATTAAAATTTGGACTAAGTTAATGGCTAATATGATATGGAGGCAGACTAATAAAAATCAAATATAAAACAAAAAAGTCATTAGCTGAGTAAAGGAAGTTTGTGGCATTGTAAACAAAACCAGTGTGACAACCTGAAAAATTAGATACTTCATTTTCCAATATAAAAGGTTCACTTCTGTCTACATGATGAATATTATAATTATTTTAATCAAATAACTCATTTCCTTATCAACACAAATTTCTGCTTAATGTCTCATTGTCTCTTGTTTTATATAGGAACAAAATAACAATAACTCATCTTACTCAAAATATTGCAGTTTTCTAAATACTGACATGTCTTCAGTTGGAAATATTTGTAAATGATTGTGTATATTTAAGAAGCATCAAAGTATTATCCAGAGATTAGATATAGACATGTTTATTTTCTCTGATTAACTCCCACAAACAGTACCCTAAATCATAAATTTGTATTTTGCTTTAGTAATAGTATTTTCTACATTTATTTAAAATGCTTGCTATATATCCTCTTTCAGTTTAATGACTATACATAGTTTAAAAAGTGTTTTGATTATTTTGATGTGAAAGAATAGGCTAAAATCATGAATATATTACTATTCTTTTCAAGATAAGTCATGTCTAGTTTGATGGTTCTAATGTCTCTCCACCAGTGCTGCTCAAAACACCTGATGAAAAAAATGAACATTATGAAATCTCTTTTTTCTCTTTCTGTGTCTCTCTCCTTTCCTCCATCCTTCCCTCACTCCCTCCATTTCTCCACTCTTTCACTCACTTATTTTCTCTTCCTCTCTCCTTCCCTGTACTCCTCTTCCTCTTTTACACTTTCTACATTTCTCATTATGATATTGTCTTGTTTTTCTGTCATATTATCATAGAAAGCATCTCTAGATGCAGTCTCTCGATACTAGACTATGGAGTTTTAAGAACTGTGGAATCATTTACATATTTATTATAGACTTTAATGTATTCACTTGTGGTACGTGGTTACAACAATCTGAAACAGAATAAGACAGGATACTGACATGAGAAAATGGGCTGTTGTTATGGCAAACACCTGAAAATGAGGAAACAACCTTGCAACTGGAAAAAGACTGGAAGTATTTGGAGAATGCCAGAGAAAGCATGCATTGCTGAGAACAGCAGTGAGGGACAGTGAGGGGCAAGGAGAAGAGAAGGGCTGAAGATTTCATTCCTGTCTTCCTAGAACACTGGCAAGGATATGATCAGATTGTTGGTTGCAATATGAACAGTAATTTTCATTGTGAAGAGGTCTCAGGTGGAAATAAGAAAAAAAGTATTAGACCTAGATAATATCCTCAGTATACAGCTACAGAGATAATGATTTCACTATGCCTGTCTTCCCAAATTTATGAAGAAAGACATTATACACAATGCACTAGCATAAATGCCCATATAATGTCTAAGCAACAAGGTAACAAAGTATTTGGGATGCTATTCACCTTATTTCAAATGTGTTGTGCAAGAAATAATTTAAGAATGGAAGTTATAATCAAAACAGAATCAGAGAAGAAAGATTTGGGAAGTCACAACCTGGCAATTATAGGCTAAAGAGATTCATGCGGATAGACAGAAGTCAGGTGATAATCACAAAGACAGTGGAAGTCAGTAATCGGGACATTTCAGTCTAAGCCCCATTAAAGGCCTAGAACTCTGGTTTGTTGGATGACTTATAGTGTTCATTAGGTTTGCTGTCCAGTGCTACCTGGGATCTTTGCCTCACATATTCTGACACTGTGATCTTCACATGCCTCAGATAAGTCTCAAAAGGGCATGTTAGATCAAATTTTTGTTGTCACACAAATCAGGCCACTTGTGCCTCATCCTCTCTATCCTCCAACTTATTATGAGAAGCTGACAGGAGATGGCTGCTCTGAGTCTAAAGTTACAAATAGCTAATGATTCCATTCCCCTTGCCAGCTAGAAATCAGAGGTCTCTGACAGCAGGAATATACAGAGAAGGCTGCTTATTGAGCAAGCCCACTGCTGCATTTATTGTGGGGCATCATTGTCCTCCCTTGAGAATACCTAACATTAGGAACTCCTATATGTCTGTGGAAACTGAAATCTAATTCTTTAGACTCCTGTCATGATTTCTGTGGTATCAATAACCCCACCTCCCACAAAGTTTTTTTAATATGAAAAACAATTTGTCTAAATACATTCTTCTTTAACCTCCACATAGTTTCCCGGTTTGATCTAGTAGAAGGTCTGAAGAGACAGAGCAAAGGCTAAAGGAAAATCTTGATTTGAATGAGAGAGAACCTGTTTCAGTAATGTGGAGAACATTAGAAGAAGACACTTGATGTCAAATTTTTGCCTCCACACCCACGTGAACATGTATACATATGACATTTACAACACACACACAAATATGTGCATACACATATGCTAAAAAATCAAACATAAACACAGGTAATTTGATTTACCACTCCCAAGGGCACAAACAGCAAGGTTGCTGTATTACTATGGTAATGATTTAGTAGGTGGGCAGAATTATTATTTGCGAATTATTACACCCTTCACCTAAATTTCAAAGGTCTTGTGAATTATCCAGGAGCCCCAGAGGAGGGTTGTCATAAAAAAAAATCTGGCAGGAACTTTCTTATCATCATTACCATGGAATTTCATCTAAGCCATTTTTAGCACAGCCACAGGAATGAGGCCCCTGTAGAGTCCCCTTCACAGTAATATCTTCAACAGCAGCCATGAGAATGGCGCAAACCTCAGAAATACTGGAGTAGCAGAGCCACAGCATGCAACCCTAGCACGAGACAACTGTCTAAAGGTCTCCAATAAGTGAGAAGTGCTGTCCAGACTGAGTTCAGCAAAGCCATGGAACCAGTTAGTTCATGACAAAGTACTCAACTCCCCTGGAATCCCCAAGAGATGGCAGGCTGAGGACAGTAACTATTGAGCATTAAAGTTAAATATTTTCCTTGTTGGGTTTTAGACTTCCTTGGGGCTTCTTTTTGTGTTGCCCATATCTCCCTTTTAAAACGTGCCGGGAGCCAACCCCCTCGCCCCCGGCTTGGGGGTGAGAGAAGGGGAGAGAGAGAGATGCAGCTGGTTCTTCTTTCTTCTCCTCCTCCCACCGTCAGGTTCTTCTCCGAGGCAGCCCCTATGCTACTGTAGCTGACCTGCAGTCAGAATCCTGGCCCTAAGACCAGCAAGGTGTTAAGTAAATAGCCCTGTGCTATCCTAAAAACTTCTTCTAAGGGTAAATGGACTGCAGGCTAGGGTGATTAACACCTGTAGCCTAACAGCAGAGGATTAGGCAACGTGGTCTTTGTTCTATCTCAGCAGGAACTGCTGGGCTCTAACTTACAAGAAGAAAAGACACTTTAGAAAAGTTACTATAGAGTTTATTTAGTGTAAAAAGTATCCTATGAAAGCTATCTGAGGGGAAACGTGGAAAGGTCCTGAGTGGGGAAGAAGAAAAGATTCTAACAAAGTAAAATTCTAAGGGAGAAAAATTCTAAGCAGGGGGAAAGGAAAGGGCGATGGGGTCTAACTAACTGACTAGTCTAACTCACCATTCTAACTGCCTCATTCTAACTTCCTATTCTAACTGCTCTATTCTAACTTCCTATTCTAACTGCTCTATTCTAACTAACTATCATCTCTTTGTCCTCAGAACTTATACATCTTTCAGAGTACATGGTCACATGTTACAAGGTTCATCACAAGTTCACACCAAATTTCAAGTCATAAATTGAAATAGAAGTTTACAACACAGAATGTTTACATGAATACCCATTAGGAGTAATTATCTAACTAGACATTCATCACCTGTCTAGCTCTACAGGTTCGCAGAAAGTTTGAAACTATAACTTAAGAAATTAGTGAAGTTTTGTATAGATAAACCCAGGCAATATTTTCTCTTCTGTCCTGGTACCTATAATAAATTGTGGATTCCCTCTAGTAACCTAGGCTAATGGTTTTATGACCTCTTGGAATGTGCTCTGGGCAGGAGAAGGTCCAGTTACTATCTCTCTTGGGGCAATTAACTGATAACACTCAGGAGACTGGCAGAGTTCTCATTGCAGTTCGACTATGCCTAAGGGACTTAATAGCAGTCCCGATATAAAAGAACTTAATAATCACTGATATAATTTTAGGAATTCTTATAGGATCATCATTAAGACTTAAGAAGTCATCTATTTGTCTATATAGTATCACTACAAGACAGTACATCTTCGTGGATCTGCAGAGATCTGCTACAAAGGGGAGTGCTATTGCTTGGTGATAGTAGCATATGTCTAATAATAGTAATAATGGGAAAAGCATATTAATAGCAGGAATCTTTTCTAAAATCACGTCCACCACAGCCTTGCTAATGGGGCACACTCGTCGCAGATTATATAATAATCCGAGGCAAGCATTTCAGGATGATCATCTGCTCATTATTAGCTTGTCCCATTATGGCTCCCGACAAAAACGGGAATATCTTCTGAATACCCATATAACTTCTGTATTTCAGTAGCTTGTTTAGACTCCATAGGTCCAATTTTAAAGGGAATTTGCTTCAGGATTAATCAAGAATGGAGTCGTGCTAATGTCTATTTTAGAGGAGAATTTTCAACTGTTTAGTTGCTGTTGAAGTGACTAAGGCACTTGGGTGCTATTGAGATAGAAAAATGAATGCATTTTATATGTGAGAAAGATGGCTTTTGGAGGGTCAGGGGAGAATATTACAGCTTGAATGAGTCCTCCAAGTCTCCCTTTGATGGTCTCAGTCTGAAATGTGTCCCACAGACTTATGCTTTGACAAGATGTTCCTCAGCAGTTGGGGATGTTTTGAAGGTCTGTGAAGCCAAATGGGGCAGAGTCTGAGTTTATTATTGGAAAGAGATCACTAGCACATAGGGAGGGACCCATGACTCCATCTGTATATGTAGGGGAGGATGGCCTTGTCAGGCATAGGTGGGAGAGGAGATTTTTGGTCCCATGAAGGCTGAACACCAAGTGGTGGGGAATTCGAGGGTGGGAAGGTAGAAGTGGGGGGGTGTAGGTGGGGACACATCCTCACAGAAGCAGGAGGAGGGGGGATAGGATAGGGAGTTCCTGGGTGGTGGTGGGAATGGCGTAAGGGGATAAAATCTGAAATGTAAATATAATATCCAATAAAAAAAAGAAACAAGATGATCATTGTTGAACTAGCAGCCCACATCATGTGAGTCAATATAATAAATCCTCTTTTCAGTGTGAAAATAAAATTAAACATATTCTTCGTTTCCAACAGGCCTTTGCTCCTTGGCCAGAGGATGTGAATAGTGCCCACCAGATGAGCTAACTACAAATAATCTCTCCAATGTGTTACCGGCATGAGGGATTAAAATCCCTCAGGAACCATAAGCTAAAACCAATGTTTTGTCTTTCAGGTATTTGGGTCAAGGAAAAAACTATCATTCTATGCGCACTGAAACTTAAGTGCTATTGTACTGGGGCTCAGAGTCAGACCTTTAGAAGGTCCATAGGTCATGAAAGTCCCTTTTGTCCTGGTGACTGGATTGCTGTCATTATCATTAGAGTGGTTTAGCTATCATAAAATGGATTTCCTCTCCAAGTGAATTGCCGTCTGTTGTACATGTGCCAGCTTGATACTTTACAGTAATCTGACGCATCAAGGAGACCCTCCACACATACTTTAGGTCTTCCCAGACTCTAGACATATGTCAATTTATTTTCTTTCAACATTACCTAGTCTGATATATTCAGCTCAATAGAATCATGAGATGGGCTAAGGCATCCAAAATAAAGGCTGCAATTTCAACCTTATTTTAAATAGAAATTTAAAATACTTAAATAATAGCATACACATCATAGAGCCCAACTTAGGGAGTAATTGTAGTTGACCATAGTAGCTACATTAAAAAAAAAAAAAAGAATATTTCCAACCTCACCAAAAGCTTTTCTTAACTTCTAAACCACTGTCTCCATCACACTCATCAGAATTAATAATACTCCTTTGTAGAGTATGGGTTTGATGCTAAGGTCTTGTTCCCTAATTCCCCAATTGTTTCTTGATCTATCAATAAAGATGTGGTCAATTGTTGGGCAGAATAGGAGGGGCTTCTTTGTCCCTGGAGGCAAGCTAGCAGACACAGGCGAGAGAAGAGAAGAAAGATGTTTTCGTCATGCTTCAGAGGGACAAAAGACAACCAGCCATGTGAGTGGCCATAGGCTGTTTCTACAGGTGGGAGATTGGGATGTTTAACTGGGACTGAATGTGGCTGGAAAGCTGAAGCTAGGGCAGGCTGAGAGGTGATGAGCTAAGAGTATTGGAAAGGGCATGCTGGCCACAGTAGATTAGTTGTGCTCAGCAATTGAGACAATAAGGCAGGCTGAAATTGTGCAATATGTGGGTGTCTGTTTTTCACCTGCAGATCCAATATTTACTGGGTGAGGGCTGGTAGCATGGCCCTTTCCTGGAGCTCAGGTAGGGTAGCAAAAGCTACACCCAACACACCTTTTTTTTTTTTTTTTTTTTTTTTTTTTGAACATTGAAGTAAATTGTTACATAAAGTATTTAGCTTTATATAAACAGAGGTATACAGACAGTACCTTTGTATTTTGATTTATCAATGCCTATTTTTGTATCTAAACCTCTGTGAGTAAGTCTAAATGTGTATTTACATTTCCAATCTCTCAGCTGTCACTTTTGATTCTATCAAAGCTGATGCATCAGGGTCACTTCCATCCTTTTCATTGTATTTTTCTTTTCATGATCTTGACCTACAAATATTCATTGTTTTAAAATCTGGCTAGTTTCCTCAAACAGGTCTCATCATATTTTGAATATATACCCTACTTGTGGTCAATGGAAGCACTGACCTACAACCTGTCAATTGACTCAAGCAAAAATTAAGCCTAGTCAGTTTTATTCTCTTGAATCATCTTCCAGTTTATAAGCCAACTGTATGTCACAGAAGTTTAGCTGTCTTGATTTGATTCATCATTCAGTAGAAGCTTTGTTGCCTTCTCCACTTATTTAGAATCTTATCCCCTTCTAGATGATACAAACAAGTTACATCTACAAAGAGATTTCTCCCTAATATTAACCTTGTTTCTAAATACATTCTGTACTCTTAAGTAACATGTTGTACTTGGTCCAGGTGCTCAATACCATCATAACTCTGTTTGGAATAGAAAAGAAAGAAAAAGATTAGTCTTATCTGTAAGAGTGAGAATCAATAACAACCTTCTGTTGGCTTTCACATGCCAAACAAGTAAAATCTGTGGGTTTGCAGGCTCTTTTAGCACTTAAAATATTAAGTAGCACGTTTTTCCATTTTTTTCTGAACCAAAGTGATGTTTCCTATGTTAAGTAAACACCATATATTATTACTCAGGCTCTAGTTCTGACTTTCAAGACTCATGGTTCCCTGTGATTGCTTACTTCTTTCTTCTATGCTTAGAACTTGATAGCAACCCAGGGAAGCAATTCTTTCTTGAATTCTTGATATTTTTTTTTTTGATTTAGGAGTAGAGCTCCAATTCCACTTTTCAGTTTAATTTCTTTTCAAGGAAATAGTTTGTGTGCCTGTATATATTCTCATTCCATCATCTTACAAATTTTGGCTTTATGTCTTAGAGTTTTCTTCATCATCATCATCATCATCATCATCATCATCATCATCATCATCATAGTATGCACTTACGTTCCATGCATTGCCTTTGTTCTCCCAGTCTCCCCTCCCACAGTCCTTCATCCCATTCTCTTCCCCCTTGTTTCTGAGATGGTGCTCCTCCACCATCAGACCTGCCCCTTCATTGAGGTCTCAAGTTTCTTAAGGATTAGGCACTTCTCCAACTGAGGAAAGACCAGAATGTCCTCTGCTATATATGTGCTGGGGGCCTCAGGCCAGCCCCTGTATGCTGCCTGGCTGGTTGCTCAGTCTCTTGAAACTCCCTGGCATCCAGGTTAGTTGATATTGCTGGTCTTCCTATGGGGTTGCACTCCTCCTCAGCTTCTTCAATCCTTCCCCTGATACAACCATAGGGGTCCTAAACTTCAGTCCAATGATTGGGTATCAGTATCTGCTTCTTTCTCAGTCAGCTGCTGATAATGCCACTCACAGGACAGCCATTTTAGATATCCTGTCTGTAAGCACATCATAGCATCAGTAATAGTGTCAGATCTTGTGCCCCGTGACCTTCACCCCAGTGAAATGGATATCAAGTTGGACCTGTCATTGGATCACCTTTCCTTTAATCTCTTCTCCATTTTTGTCGCTGCAGTTCTTTTAGACAGGAACAATTCTGGACCAGAAATTTTGACTGTGGGTTGGTAACCCTGTCCCTCCACTTAGGGTCCTGCCTATCTATTAGAAGTGGACTCTTCAAGTTGTCTCTCCCTACTTTTGGTCATTTTGACTAAGGTCACCTCCCCCATTGAGTCCTGAGAGTCTCTCACCACTCAGGCCTCTGGTACTTTCTAAAGGTTGCTTCCACCTCCACCACAGAGCCTGCTTATTTCTGTTCATTCTCCTGTTCCTCTGAGCTTCTCTCCCACCTCCCATACCTGATCCTGTTCTACTTTTCCCCTCCCTCTCTCCTCTCACACTCAGGTCCTTCTATCTGCCTCCTATGATTATTTTCTTCCTCCTTGAGGATGCATCCTCAAGGGTGATATTCTCTGTTTCAATCCATTTGCCTGCAAAATTCAAGATGTTCTCATTCTTAATAGTTGAATAATATTCCATTGTGTAAAAAACCCACATTATCTGTATTTGTTCATTGGTTGAGGGACATCTTGGTTGTTTCCAGCTTCTGGCTATTACACATATGGCTACTGTGAACACAGTGGACCTATGTCCTTGTGATATGATGAAGCATCTTCTGGGTATATGCCCAAGAGTGCCATAGCTAGGTCTTCAGATAGAACTATTTCCAATTTTCTGAGCAACCATCAGATTGATTTTCAGAGTCCTTGTACAAATTTGCAATCCTACCAGCAATAGAGGAATGTTCCTCTTTCTCCATGTCCTTGCCAACATGTGCTGCCACTTGAGTTTTAGATACACTGAATCTAATAGAAGAGAAAGTGGAAAATTGGCACAGGGGGAAATTTCCTGAACATAACTCCAATGGCTCAGGCTCTAGGATCAACAACTGATAAATGGTACCTCATGAAACAGAAATGCTTCTGTAAGGCAAAAGACACTCTCCATAGGGGAAAAAAAAATCACCAACCTATAGATTGGAGAAAAAAAATCTCTAACTCTATCTGACAGAGGGCTAATATTCAAAATATATGAAGAACTCAAGAAATTAACCTCCAGAAAACCAAATAACCCATTTTAAAAAATGGGATACATAGTTAAACAGAGAATTCACAGCAGAAGATTCTTAAATGGCCAAAACCAATGTTCAAAGTCCTTATCAGGGAAATGTACAACCCTGCGATTCCATCTTACTCTAGTCAGAATGGTTAAGATCAAAAATTCAAGTTATAGTTTTCTTTTAGAATTTATAAGACAAACATAAAGCTGTTTCATTTCGGTGCTGATTTGGTAATGACTGCCCTCCAATTCTGTGTTGCTCCATTGTACCCCATCACCTCTCATTTCCAGATCTTGTAAAATTATCGCATGTTACTTTCTCTTGCATTAGAAGTATTCGGATCTGACCTAGCCCACCATTATTCTTACCTAAAATAACTTTTAAAAACATGGTTCTGATATTAACAATCACATATGGAATTTTGTCAGCATTTCCCAGTTGGTGAATAAAAAAACTGGATATAATTTACATTGAGATTTTATTCAAAAATAATTCTATTATCCAATCAAATCTCATTTACCTTAGCTTACGTTCTCAAAATACATTTATACAAAATTGTGGTAGATGTTTATTTTTCCTTGAGAAATGGCATCTGAGTCTTTTTGTCAACTATAACTCCAGTTCATTTTAAGGAAAGACATTTCTTCTATCATAGGCAACCTTTTTCTAAATTGAAAATCAAAATACTCTCCTTTCAACAGGCAAGTACAAACATTTTGGATTTATAATCAGTGTAGTCAAATTGGGTTTTCTCTACAGATTTCAAGTATTGTTAGAGAGAGTGAAGACAAAATAAAATAGAACTTAGGAGTTCAAGTTATAGAATCTGCTTAACACAATCAACATCATTTGCAGCTCAGAGGCTCCAGACATTCCCAGGGATCTGGTTTGAAAGATTTACAGAGATCATCTTGAACTTCTGTCAGAAACAAATGTAAATTATGTATAATACATAATTGATATGAATTTGATTTTTGTTCCAACCTGCTCTAGGCTACTTTAGCATTCTTCTAGAACCCTGGATTAAGGAGTTCTTCAAGGAGAAAATAAGTGTGTACAGAAAAATGAAGATGTCTTCTGACCTTTGTGTTTTTAGTTCAGTCTATCTCTAGACACAACATGCCTTCCCATGTCTCTTAAATTGAGTCATTTTTATTAATAATGCTAACAAACTCAAAGGCCTTCTTCAAGTCTTACCTATACTACAGTACTTGACAAACTGTCTGAGTGGGAAATGATCACTTTTTTATTCTAAAGTCAATAGAAAATAGAATCAGTTTTACAGTAGAAATTTCTTCTACTTTATATTTAAATTCCACTATTTAAAGATATGTGAGTCAGAACATTTTCCAATCTTGCTTGTGAATGTAAACATCCCTTGTCTTTTGTATGTAGAGATGCATATTGCTGAATAGAAAAATTGTTACTTAAATTTTATAATAATTATTAACACACAGTATTTGTTGAAAATTAATAGGATCCATTGTTATAGTTCTATGTGTTATGTGTTGATCCTGTCCATTTTGCCACACCCTAACCCTCTTTATATTTCATAACCTGTCTCTAATTTGACCTTTTATTTTGAGTACAGTCATTTAGGTGCCTTTTTTTTTTCTATGATCTATGAAGAACTGTGTGGATCATATTGTCAATAATAATCATTCTTTTGAGAAATGAACTTTAGATAGTAGTAAAGTTGTACTGGCTCTTTAGCATTATAATGCATCAGAAAATAAATGATAAAAAATTGTCATTGTGAACTTTAAGAAAAGAAAAATAGTTATGATTATTTAGTATATTTAGAAATCTATACTAAAGAATTACTGTTAGTTGGGCTTCAATCTAATAGTGATTCCTTTTACATACATATATATACACATACATATACATGGATATTTATGTATTTTCTGATATACTAAGTGAGTTATACCTGGTAGATATAGAATATTTTTTTTTCCTACGAGATGACGCGGGAAGACGGGAGAGACGGCGGGACTCGAACCGGCGCACCAAGAGACGGGGCGCCCTCTGCGGGCGGGAGCCTTAAGGGCCGAGCCACCGGCGGTTCGCTGAATATTTTTTAACTGATATATCAAAATACCCACATCTGAGGTATAGGTGAACCATCTTTAAATAAAACAGTACACTTTTATGTAAAAGTAAATGCAAACAAATAATAATCTTGTAGCTTAATTATCAATGTGAATATTAATTAATTCCTCACACAAGAGCCAAAGAACAAAAATAACACATACTATATGAGGACAGCTAGATTTTTAATAGCATGTCACAGCCAGAGGGTATATTGACTGCCCAAGTGGCACTGCTTAGCTAATGCTGTTTATATTCTCCAATTTTCCAAACAAAACTGTCACTGTCCTTCAGACAGAGGACACTTGTGACCTTCCACAATCATTTAACCCCTCTCTGTTTTCCTTATCTTGAAAATAAAAATGCCATAATAACATGACTTTCATGGCGGGCAGTGGATGTTCCCTTCATTGCTTTTAAAGATGTTTTATGTAAAGCAGTGTGAGTGCTTCCAAGCATGCTGTGGTGTAATGAAATTTTTTTTATTAGAAGTCATAGTGAGAGGCTAGTTAGCTGACTTCAAACACAATGTATACATGACTCAAATTATGTGTTGTGGACCCATGTGAGTCGACACATATAAGTTCTACATCTAGACCTGTTATGCTGGCTCAGAAAGTTTCATAAAGGTGATTGCCATTGGTCAAAAGGAGTGAACATTGGCAGGTATTTTTTAGAAAAATACAATAAAATTATCTTTGAATCACTTTTTTTTTCTTTTTTGGGTTTGCTTTATTGTATTTCATAGATATAATTCAAAACACTGATTTAATTCATTAAATACATTTCAAATAATAAATATCTTTTAAAAGATGACAGAAATGCATGAAGTTGGGAAACGGATGAGGAGGCATGTATGGGAGACTTTGGAAATTTTTGTTGGAGTTGGGAGGAACAGAAGGCAATAAATAACTATAATACGTCCATATGTAAATTTACAAAAGTATGTACAAAAATGCATGTGTCTAAGGATTCTTCTGAGAGCTTCAAGTCTTTTAAAATATGACCTCAAAACATATGGATGTCTGGGGAGATCCACCTCACAGTTATATGACATGCATTTACTTACACCTGAATTTTCAGGAACAAATAAAAGTAACATTCATTGATAACAGCTATGAAGAAAAAGGAACTACTTTCACCTGCAGAATTGTAATCTGAATTCTGGGGAATGTTGGGGAGATGGTTTTGTGCACTGTGTATTCAGATGCTGATGACTGTGCCCAGAGATCTTGTTGCAACCCAGATGCTGGCATTGTCAAGCATCTCCAGTCTCAATTTTGTGTAAAAATTGTTTTCCATCTCTACTGATTGATTAGCAAAGAGCAGATCAGACAATAGCTTGGTAAGAGAGGAGAAAGTTGGATATCCTATTCCATTTAGAGGGCTGTTGGAAGCCAGAAAGAGGGGAATTTGTCATGAGGAGACACATGGAGCAGGAACAGACAGGGTAAGACTAAGATGCCAGTTATTGCGACATGTGGCTGGGTAGTTAGAATAAATGAGAACCTTCTCAGCCATAATACAAGAAGCTCATAAATAAATATACGAGGTCTCCATATCTTGCTACTATTTCAGAGCAAGAGCAGGCATAGAAAAGGCCTGAACTTTCCCAGGGGAATATACAAGAATAAGTGAATCTGATACCAGAGCTGGGCTAGTTTGTTTTGGAACCAGTGCAGGGCACTTGTCAATAGTCACTTTGTGGTCAGTAGAATGCTTTAAAGTTTGGGATTAGTGTATTTGGCATGTTACCAAGGCTTAAATGTAGAATAATTTTATTTTATTTTATTTATTTATTTTTTTTATCTAAGGGCATTGGGAACACATACTGTTTTACATATTTCAGCATTTTCCCAGTCTCCTCCCAATAACATGTTCTTGAGTTACTTTTGAGAGCTATGTGGTCCAGATGGTTCCAAACATGCTCTAGGAGTTTACAATCTGGTTTATGGCTTAGGCACAGTGAGGTGGCTGCTCAAAGCCAACCCTTGGCCAGAGCATAGGGTCCCCAAGGGAGGAGTTAAAGAAAGGACTAAAGGAGCTGAAGGGATTTGCAACCCCATAGAAAGAACAACAATATCAACCAACTGGATCCCCTGTCTGTGCTCCCTTCCCCCCACCAGAGCTTCCAGGGACTAAACCACCAACCAAAAAGTACACATGGAGGGAACCATGGCTCCAGCCACATATGTAGAAGACGATAGCCTTGTCGGGCATCAATGAGAGGAGAGGCCCTTGGTCCTGTGAAGACTCAATGCCCCAGTATAGGCAAATGCCAGGTCTGTGAAGTGGGAATGAGTGAGTGAGTGAGTGAGTGAGTGAGTGAATGAATGGGTGGGGGAATGCTTTTATAGAAGTAGAGGAAAGGGGATGGGATAGTGGTTTTATAGGAACCAAATGTAGGAATTTCAAGTCTTAGTTCAAACTTAAAATTCACTTTCCCAGGACATATTCTGGGAGGAACACATTCCTTAGTCAGAGGATACCTGTTGGATTAACTGGATTAACATTCAGAGGAAGATGGGAGAGGCTGATTAACATTCCTCAGGGAGGAATGTTACAAGGGAGGGAACCCACCTTCTGGTAAGGAAGGCCCAGAGCATGTAGACACATTCCAGGAGAGGGGCCCAAGATGAGAGGTGGTCAGGAAGATGGACCCTTACTGTGGTAAATCTGAACAAACGGAAGACACACAAATTGGTATAGTTATGCTCTAATTGTATTTTAAGAGAAAAGTTTTATTTTAACAGGAAGGGTGATATGTAGGAAGAGCTAACGTAGGAGTAAGGAGAGAAAGAGGAGGAGTAAGGAGAAGAGGAGCTAGGTGACGGGAGAGGGGGGGAACATGGAGGCAGATGTTCACCATGTCTCCACCAGTCAAAGATAGTTGATATGTCTATGTTGGGTATTGGGTTACACTTCTGATTGTATTGGAATCTTGTAGTTGAGCATTACCAAACTTATAAAGCCCTTTGATTAACATTTTTTAAAAATTGTATAAAGTTGTATAAAAGCAAAAAGGAGAAGGGGGCATGGAATAGGGGTTTTCTAGGGAGGGGAAATAGGGAAAGGAGATGGCATCTGAAATGTAAACAAAATATCCGATAAAAAAAAACCTCATTGTCATAAAAATAATGTGTGAATCTGTGTTACCTAGAGACCAGAACTGGGAAGGTCAGCCTTTGTGGTTGCCCTTGTGAACTCTGTATAAAAAAGGCTCCCAGCTTTGGCTAGTGTTTCTCTTGCCTGAGTGCAAGATAGCCCCAGTGGTTATTATCATTAAACCTCATGTTTTTGCAGCGATTCCCCTGTCTGTGACTGTTTCTGCAGGAGTGTGTCTCCCGGTTTCAGATCTTTGGGTCCAACAGTTTGCAGAGGGGAAACTGGTAAAGGGGGTAACATTCAAAATGTAAATAAAATATCAAATAAAAAGGTTAAAAAAAAAAGCAACATGAGAGAGCACTTCAGGATTCAATGAAATTACTGAAAACCTTTCTAGGATGGTAAACTGAAATGGTGGTTTAATCAATTTTAAATAATTTGCATACAAATTAAAACACAATGAAAATAAGTAAAATATATCCCACTTATTTTGGGTTGTGAGCCTAGCCTTTAAGTGGAAATAGAATAGAGATCATGACTGGGTGGGGGTAGCAGAAGGGAAGACCTGGGACTGTACAAGGGTGGGGCTGGGAATAGGAGAGATCAGGTGGGAGAAGGACAGAGGGAAAGAATACTGGTAGAGACAATTGCAATGGGGGAAGTTTGCATCTGTGGGATGAGCTGGGAACCTAAAGAAATGGAAATTCCTAGGAATCTATGAGGGTGACTCTATCTAAGACTGCGGGCAATAGGGGATATATAGGAGCCTGAAATGGCCATCTTCTGTAACCAGGAAAAACATCCAACAGAGGGATTGGGACACAAACCCAATCAAAAAATTTGTTCTGCCTACAAGATGTGAAGGGGTAAAGATGGAAAAAAATGAGGGAGTGGCCTTTGTGAGTTGATATAGTTGTAGAGAAATTTTAATCAGGCAATATGGCTACTCTGGCAAATCATCACATCCAAACACCTTCTAGGTCAGCGTGATTTGGCTAGAATGAAATAACTTTAATTCCTCTTTCTAGAATACAGACAATCCCTTATTACACATCTTTAATCCTAAACAATGAAAATAGTTAGTTTGTAGAAGGAAGCAGCTATGTTTGACTGTGGTGTCTAATTGACAAGCAGACAAAGTGACTGTTGTGTGAGTCAATAAAGATTGGACATAATAAGATATGCCCAATCTCATGAGAACAGAAAGAAAAGAGAGGTAACTTAAGAGAGCAGAAGAGACAGAGAGAAAGACAGAGAGATAGAGAGAGACAAAGAGACAGAGAAAGACAGAGACACAGAAGAGACAGTTTTACCAGGACAGTTTTACAGAGAGAAGTTGCAGGTAAAAAAACAAAAAGAGCCAGAGAATAAGGAGACAGATTCAAACAGATTGCCAGATTTAATCTGGGGCCAAGCAGAGCAATTCAGTTAGAAACTGAGATTAGCCCATGTCAATCAGTCAGCTTGAAGAAGAGATTGGGCCAGAAGAGCTGAGGTGAACCAGCTAGCCAGAATTCAGAAACAGCTTGAAAGGGGGAGAGTATTCAGCAGTAATCCCCCAAGAAGACAATTAAGTCTGAGGAATAAAACTTACATTTACATAGAGATCCTTAAGAGGAAATGAATAAATCCTTTAAAGAAATATATGAAAACATAAACAGATAATAGAAGGAAATAAATTAAATAATGGAGACTTGAAAGTAGAAATAATATCAATAAAGGAAATTCAAGATGAAGGAAATCTGGGAATGAAAGGCTTAAGAATAACACATGAACTTTACAGACAAGCCTCAGTCTCACCAACAGAATACAGGAAATGTAAGAGAAAATTTCAGGCATTGAAGGCACAATAGAAGAAATGAATATCTTGGACAAAAATAAATAAATAAATAAATAAATAAATAAATAAAAGAAATAAATTGCTAAATCTGAAATAATTCTTATATGAAACACCCAAGATATATGGGACACCTTAAAAAGACCAAGTCTACGAATAATAGGAAGAGAGGAAGGAGAAAAAAACCTTGTTCAAAGGCATAGAATATTCTTCCAACTCATCATACAAGAAAATTTAGCTAACCTAAAGAAGTAGCTGCCTATCATCTTCAAAAAGCACACAAAACACCAAGTACAGTGGACCAGAAAATAAAGTCCTCTCTGCACATAGTCATCAAAACAGTAAGTGTACAGAACAAAGAAAGATTATTAAAAGCTACAAAGGAAAAAGACCAAGTAACATAAAAAACATATCTATCAGAATAACACCCGACTTCTCAATGCAGTCTCTAAAAGTCAGAAAGACCAGCTCAGATTTTTGTAACACTCTAAATAACTACAGATCTTATACAAGAATACTATATCTAAGAACATTTTTATTCATACTAATGGGTACAGCCATTTGAATAAGCTTGGCTCATGGAAAATGGTACCATTAAGAGGTATGGCCTTTTTGGAATAGGTATGCCCTTGTTAGAAGAAGTATGCCTCTGCGTAGTTGGGATTTGAGGTCCTATGCTTAGGTCTACCCTATGCCAAAGAGACCCTCCTCCTAGCTGCCTGTGAACCAATCTTCTTCTGTTTGTTTTCAAAACAATGTGTAGAACTCTCAGTTGCTTCTCCAGCACCATGGCTGCCTGAACACTGGCATGCTTCCTTCTTTGATTATAATGGATTGTACCCCTGAACCTGTAAGCTAGCCCCAATTAAATGTTGTCCTTATAAGAGTTGCTTTGGTCATGGTATCTCTTCACAGCAATGGAAATCCTAACTAAGACAATGGAATATATTTCTTGATAAAACCAAGTTTAAAAAATACCTATCTACAGAAGGCACTAGAAGGTAGCTCCCAAGCTAAAAAGTTTAACCACATCTAAGAAAACACAAGAAATAAATGATCAAAAGGAAAGCATGCACACACACACCACTACAAGTATAATAACAGGAATCAATAAACACTGTTCATTGATATCTCTCAATATCACTGGTTTCAACACTTCAATAAAAAGACAGAGAAACAGGAGGGATACAAAAACTGATTTCATCCTTCTATTGCATCAAAAAAAATACACCTCTACATAAAATGATTCTAATCTTTATTTATAGAACATTTAAATCTAACATGAAAAAATATACATTTTTCTTAGTACCTCATGGAACATTGTCCAAAATTGACCACATAACCAGATATACAAGATATACCAGATATACAAGAAATTTTAAATAACAACCTGTATTCTATCTTACCACCACAGATTAAAACCGGAAATTGTCAACAACAAATCCAACAGAAATCCTGCAGCCTCAATGAAGCGGGGCAAATTACTCTGAATAAAAAAGGAGTCATGACAAAAAATAAATAAAAGACTTTTTAGAGTGAATGAAAATGAATATACAAAATATCCAAATTTGTCCTTCGGGTCTGGGCCAGGGCACTGAGCAGATCTGGGGTGGCAGCTCTGCCCCCCAACCTTCAAGAACCCAGAGGAAGCGGGGATCCCAAGCGCTCTAACTCGGGCAGTATCTTAGGTAAGCAGACAGCAGGGCCCGCCCTAAACAGGGAGTAACCGGGACCCACCGAGGACTCAGGAAGTCACTCCCGGCCCAGAACACTGGTTCCTTCCGGTCTGGGCCAGGGCACTGAGCAGATCTTGGGTGGCAGCTCTGCCCCCAACCTTCAAGAACCCAGAGGAAGTAGGGATCCCAGGCGCTCTAACTGGGACAGTGTCTTAGAAACTAGTTCTTGGATCTGAGGCCTGGACCAGACCTCTGCCAGGTCTGCTGTTGGGTGGACCCTGGATTCCACCTGAGACATACTGGAAGGTCCACTCAACCCAGAGCCACAGAGGAACAACTGAACTCAGAGCGTCAGACAACATATCCTGAGATATTCTAGAAGAGACACTGCACCCAGAACAGCAGACACCTAGCTGGACTGCTACCTTGGAGACACCATATCCTGAGGCATCCTAGAGATACCACTGTAATCAGCTCAGCTGGAAAAGATCACAGAGACATCTGGACCCCTAGAAGATCAGACACAAGCTAGATAACTGGAAAGACAGGCTTCAGTCAGAGACAGTAAGTACAGGCAGCACTAGAGTTAACCAGATGGCAAAAGGCAAGCGCAAGAACGTAAGCAACAGAAACCAAAGTTACATGGCATCATCAGAACCCAGCTCCCCCATCAGAGCAAGCCCTGAACACCCCATCACACCAGAAAAGCAGGATTCAGAATTAAAATCACTTCTCATGATGATGATAGAGGACTTTAAGAAAGACATAAATAACACTCTCAAAGAAATTAAGGAGAGCACGAGTAGACAGATAGAAACCCTTAAAGAGGAAACACAAAAATCCCTTAAGGAATTGCAAGAAAATACAACCAAACGGGAGAAGGAATTAAACAGAATTATGCAGGATCTAAAAATGGAAGTAGAAACAATAAAGAAATCACAAAGGGACAATACCATGGGGATAGAAAACCTAAAGAAAACATCAGGAGTCATAGACACAAGTGTTACCAACAGAATACAAGAGATGGAAGAGAGAATCTCATGTGCAGAAGATACCATGGAAAACATTGACACAACTGTCAAAGAAAATGCAAAATACAAAAAGCTACTAACCCGAAGTACACAAGAAATCCAAGACACAATGAGAAGTCCAAATCTAAGGATAATAGGTATAGATGAGGGGGAAGACTCCCAACTTAAAGGACCAGTAAATATCCTCAACAAAATTATAGAGGAAAACTTCCCTAACCTAAAGAAAGAGATGTCCATAAATATACAAGAAGCCTACAGAACTCCAAATAGTTTAGACCAGAAAAGAAATACTCCCCGCCATATAATAGTCAAAACATCAAATGTACAAAGCAAAGAAAAAATACTAAAAACAGTAAGGGAAAAAGGCAAAGTAACATATAAAGGCAGACCTATAAGAATTACACCAGACTTCTCACCAGAGACCATAAAAGCCAGAAGATCCTGGACCGATATCATAAAGACCCTAAGAGAACACAAATGCCAGCCCAGACTACTATATCCAGCAAAACTGTCAATCATTATTGATGGAGAAACCAAAAATTTCCATGACAAATCCAAATTCACACAGTATCTCAACACAAACCCAGGACTTCAAAGAATAATTGGTGGAAAAATCCAACACAAGGAGGGAAACTACAACCTAGAAAAAACAAGAAGGTAATCTTCCAAAAGCCTTAAAAAGAAGGTAGCTACACAAACATATCTCCACGGCCAATAACAAAAATAACAGGAAACAACACTCATTTTTCCTTAATATCTCTTAATATCAATGGACTCAATTCTCCAGTAAAAAGACATAGACTATCAGACTGGATACGTAAGTAGGACCCAACATTTTGCTGCATTCAGGAAACTCACCTTTGTGAAAAAGACAGGCACTACCTCAGAGTAAAAGGTTGGAAAACAATCTTCCAAGCAAATGGTCCCAAGAAACAAGCTGGAGTAGCAATTCTAATATCAAATAAAATCATTTTTCAACCAGAAGTAATCAAAAAAGATAAAGAAGGACACTTCATATTCATCAAAGGAAAAATGTACCAAGAGGAACTAGCAATTCTGAACATCTATGCCCCAAATGCAAGGGCACCCACATACATAAAAGAAACTTTAAGAATACATTGCACCCTACACAATAATAGTGGGAGATTTCAACACCCCACTCTCAGCTATGGACAGATCATGGAAACAGAAACTAAACCGAGACACAATGAAACTAACAGAAGTTATGAACCAATTGGACTTAACTGACATCTATAGAACATTTCATCCTAAAACAAAAGAATATACTTTCTTCTCAGCACCCCATGGTACCTTCTCGAAAATAGACCATATAATTGGTCACAAAACAGGCCTCAACAGATACAAAAAGATTGAAATAATCCCTAGTACCTTATCAGACCACCATGGACTAAGACTCATCTTTGACATGGACAAAAACAACAGAAAGCCCACATATACTTGGAAACTGAACAATGCTCTACTCAATGATAACTTGGTCAAGGAAGAAATAAAGAAAGAAATAAAAGACTTCTTAGATTTAAATGAAAATGAGGACACATCATATCAAAACTTGTGGGACTCACTGAAAGCAGTACTAAGAGGAAAAATCATAGCTCTAAGTGCTCACAAAAAGAAATTGGAAAGAGCATACATTAACAACTTGACAGCACACCTGAAAGAGTTAGAACAAAAAGAAGCTAATATACCCAAGAGGAGTAGATGGCAGGAAATAATCAAACTCAGGGCTGAAATCAACCAAGCTGAAACAAAAAGAACTATACAAAATATCAACAAAACCAGGAGCTGGTTCTTTGAGAAAATCAACAAGATAGACAAACCCTTAGCCAGACTAACCAAAGGGCGCAGAGACAGTATTCAAATTAGTAAAATCAGGACTGAAAAGGGAGACATAACAACAGAAACAGAGGAAATTAAAAATATCATCACATCCTACTACAAAGGCCTATACTCAACAAAATTGGAAAATCTGGATGAAATGGACAATTTTCTAGATAGATACCAGGTACCAAAGTTAAACGAGGAGCAGATAAATCATCTAAACAGTCGCATAACCCCTAAAGAAATAGAAGCAGTCATTAAAAACCTCCCCACCAAAAAAAGTCCGGGACCAGATGGTTTTAGTGCAGAATTCTACCAGACCTTCCAGGAAGAACTAGTACCAATTCTCTTCAAACTATTCCACAGAATAGAAACAGAAGGAAAAATACCCAATTCGTTCTATGAAGCTACAATTACGCTCATACCTAAGCCTCACAAAGACCCAACAAAGAAGGAGAACTGCAGACCAATCTCTCTTATGAATATCGATACAAAAATACTCAATAAAATTCTTGCAAACCGAATCCAACAACACATCAAAGCAATCATCCATCATGATCAAGTAGGCTTTATCCCAGAAATGCAGGGATGGTTCAATATTCGGAAATCCATCAATGTAATCCACTACATAAATAAACTCAAAGAAAAAACCACATGATCATCTCACTAGATGCTGAGAAAGCATTTGACAAAATACAACATCCCTTCATGTTAAAAGTCTTGGAAAGATTAGGAATTCAAGGTCCATACCTAAGCATAGTAAAAGCAATATACAGCAAGCCAGTAGCCAACATTAAACTAAATGGAGAGAAACTTGAAGCAATCCCACTAAGATCAGGGACCAGACAAGGCTGCCCACTCTCACCCTACCTATTCAATATAGTACTGGAAGTCCTAGCTAGAGCAATTAGACAACAAAAGGAAGTCAAAGGGATACAAATAGGAAAGGAAGAAGTCAAAATTTCACTATTTGCAGATGATATGATAGTATACTCAAGCGACCCTAAAACTTCCACCAGAGAACTCCTAAACCTGATAAACAACTTCAGTAAAGTGGCTGGATATAAAATCAACTCAAACAAATCAGTAACCTTCCTATACTCAAAAGATAAACAGGCTGAGAAAGAAATTAGGGAAATGACACCCTTCACAATAGCCACAAATAATATAAAATATCTTGGAGTGAATCTAACAAAGCAAGTGAAAGATCTGTATGACAAGAACTTCAAGTCTCTGAAGAAAGAAATTGAAGATCTCAGAAGATGGAAAGACCTCCCATGCTTCTGGATTGGCAGGATTAATATAGTAAAAATGGCCATCTTGCCAAAAGCTATCTATATATTCGATGCAATCCCCATCAAAATTCCAAATCAATTCTTCATAGAGATAGAAAGAGCAATTTGCAAATTTATTTGGAACAACAAAAAACCCAGGATAGCGAGAATTATTCTCAACAACAAAAGAACTTCTGGGGGAATCACCATCCCTGACCTCAAACTATACTACAGGGCAATAGTAATAAAAACTGCATGGTATTGGTACAGAGACAGACATGAAGATCAATGGAATAGAACTGAGGATCCAGAAATGAGCCCACATACCTATGGTCACTTGATCTTTGACAAAGGAGCTAAAACCATCCAGTGGAAAACACCATTTTCAGCAAATGGTGTTGGTTCATTTGGAGGTCAACATGTAAAAGGATGCAAATCGATCCATTCATATCTCCTTGTACAAAGCTCAAATCCAAGTGGATAAAAGACCTTCACTTGAAACCAGATACACTGAAACTAATAGAAGAGAAGGTGGGAAAGACCCTTGAATATCTAGGCACAGGGGGAAAGTTCCTGAACAGAACACCAATGGCTTATGCTCTAAGATCAAGAATTGACAAATGGGACCTCATCAAATTGCAAAGCTTCTGTAGGGCAAAGGACATTGTCAATAAGACAAATTGGCAACCAACAGATTGGGAAAAGATCCTAACCAATCCTACATCCGATAGAGGGCTAATATCCAAGATATACAAAGAACTCAAGAAATTATACTCCAGACAACCATATAACCCTATTAAAAAATGGGGTACAGATCTAAACAAAGAATTCTCAATAGAGGAAACTCGAATGGCTGAGAAACACCTTAAGAAATGCTCCACATCCTTAGTCATCAGGGAAATGCAAATCAAAACAACCCTGAGATACCACCTCACACCAATCAGAATGGATAAGATCAAAAACTCAGGTGATAGTAGATGCTGGCGAGGATGCGGAGAAAGAGGAACACTCCTCCATTGTTGGTGGGATTGCAAGCTGGTACAACCACTCTGGAAATCAGTCTGGCGGTTCCTCAGAAAGCTGGACATAGCATTACCTGAGGATCCAGCTATAGCACTCCTGGGCATATACCCAGAAGATGCTCCAACCTGTAATAAAGACACATGCTCCACTATGTTCATAGCAGCCTTATTTATAATAGCCAGAAGCTGGAAAGAACCAAGATGTCCCTCAACAGAGGAATGGATACAAAAAATGTGGTACAGCTACACAATGGAGTATTACTCAGCTATTAAAAATAATGAATTCGAGAAATTTTTAGGTAAATGGATGGATCTAGAAATTATCATCTTGAGTGAGTTAACCCAATCCCAAAAGAACACACAGGGTATTTACTCACTATTAAGCGGATGTTAGCCCCAAAGCTAGGATTAGCGAAGACCCAACCAGCAGACCACATGAATCTCATGAAGAAGGAAGACCAAGAGGGGATGCCTCAGTACTACTTAGAACGAGAACAAAAATGCTCAAGGGAGCAAATACGGAAACAAAACATGGGACAGAAACTGAAGGAGGGGCTATCAGGAGACCACTCCACCTCGGTATTCATCCCATGTACAGCCACCTAAGCTAAACACTGTTGTGGATGGCTGGAAGTGCATAATCTGAGGAACATGATATAGCTGTCTCCTTAGAGGTCTGCCAAAGACTAACACACTCAGAGGACAATGCTCACAGTTAACCACTGATATGATCAGGGGTTTCCCAATAGAGAACTTAGAGAGAGGACTGAAGGAGCGAAAAGGGTTTGAGACCCCAGGAGGAAAGCAACAATACCAAAAACCAGAGCCCCCCAGGGTCTAAACCACCAGCCAGGGAACACATAGGGAGGGACCCAAGACTCCAGAGGTATATGTAGGGGAGGATGGCCTTGTCGGGCATAGGTGGAAGAGGAGTTTCTTGGTCCCATTAAAAAAAATAAACACAGAGTGAGGGGGAATGTGAGGGTGGGGAGGGGATAGTTGGGGGGGTAGGTGCAGTCACTGCCTCATAGAAACATGAGGAGGGGGATGGGATGGGGGGTTTCTGAGTGGTGGGAGGAAGTGGGGTTAGGGGATAAAACCTGAAATGTAAATATTACAACCAATTTTAAAAAGGGGGTGGGGAAGAAAAGTTGTTAGAACCAACATCTTTAAAAAAAATGTCAGCCCCCGGGGGGGGGAATTTTTTTTTCTTTTTTTCCCTGATACTAAAACTTGTTCTGAGAATTGTATATTGCAGAATACACAGCCTTGGTGTATCTACTCATCAAGTATACAGAGCAGACCTGCCCAAACCTCCGATGTCCTGGAATTCCATCTGGATTCAGTGAAGACACAGCATCAGAGGATTATCAACTTACTCTTCCCCCCACCCCTCTTCTAATATCGCAACGCCCATAATCAGCCTGAAGAAGTTACAGAAGAGTCAGCGCCCCTATTCCCTGGGCTTGGGGACTAATGTGGTTAATAATGGTCTGTCTTTCTAGGGAAAAGTAGTGGTTTTGTTGGAACAGGGAGGATTAGCTAGGACTTATTGCACAGCCATAACCTATTGGTAGAAATCTGTATAATTATTATCAAGATGAAGTTACAATTTCTTAAATGGTACAAAATTTACTTTGATTTCAAATTTAAGGTTTTTATTGGTACGAGCTCCTTATTAATATAAAAGTGAGATGAATATTGATACTCTCATGGGCAATGTGCTTATATAACACATTTAGGAATACAAGGCCTAGACCCAGTCCTTCCTTAACTTTTTTAACTGATTTGCGATAGTTAACCTATGAATTAAGGGACTATAGCAAATTTATGGCTTTGAGTTAATTGTTAGGAGGTTAACCATATTTTATTTAGAAATAGCCAAGAGGAGTGAACAGACAACAGTCCAGGTGACCTTACATGGATAGTTGGTTTTCAAAACGTCAGAAGTCCATAGAATTGACGCTACAAAAATGTATATAAATGTCCATTGTGATTAGAGACCTGTCTGCTCCTGACAGCTTCCTGTTGTGGATTCTAAGAAGAAATTGAGCATCCTTGGAGTTATGCCAGTTATGTGGTGACAGCCACTAGGCAAGAATTGCCTCTTTCCATCTACAGACTAACTACTGTCCTGAAGAGGACACACATGCAGAATAGTCGACTGATTATATCTGCCCAGACAGAGTAATCAGCCCTTAATAATCCTGCATCACTAAGGTCTGTCAGATGACTCTGGGCCAGAAGGCTAAAGATTTGATGCTCGAACATTCGGTAGTATAGGGGCTTCTCAGGTGTTCAGAGGTCTCTATAAATTGGCTAAGTTTTAGAAGCTATGTTTAGTGCTTCCCATAACTTCAGTTAACTCAGTCATTCTGGATTTCTGACGGGGTTGAAGACCCATAGTCTCATAGCCAATCCTGGCTATTTACTTTGAGAGAAAAGATCTGAGTAGATAGTTTTCAGCTGACATTCATTATAAAGCCAAAAAAAAAAAAAAAAAAAAAAAAAAAAAAAAAAAAAAAAAAAAAAAGCCAGGATCAAAAGTAAGTGTTTTAGTTAGAAGAGATGACAGAGGTTCTGGTTAGTCAACAAAATGATGGACTGGGTATTAGAACTATCTTATACCTCACTGGTACAATTAGGAATAAGTATGCTCTAACTGTATTTTGAGAGAAAAGTTTTACTTTAACAGGAAGAGTGATATGTAGGAGGAGCTAAGTGGGAAGGAGTACTGAGAGGAAGAGATGGAGTAAGGAGAGAAGATGAAGGAGAGGAGAAGCTAGGTGATGAGAGAGAGAAAGAGAGAGGGGGCATGGAGGCAGATGTTCACAGGTCTCCACCAGTCAAAGTTAGTCTTTATATCTAGGTTGGGTATTGGATTACCCTTCTGATTGAGCATTACCAAACTTATAAATCCTTTGATTAACATTAAAAAAAAATGTATAAAAGCAAAAAGGAAAGGGGGGCATGGGACAGGGGTTTTCTAGGGAGGGGAAATGGGGAAAGGGGATGGCATCTTAAATATAAATAAAATAAAATGAAAAAACATATCCAAATTTATGACACACAATGAAGTTGGTTCTATGAGGCAAGATCATAGCACTAACTATGTACATTTTAAAAATAAAGACATCTTGTACTAGTAACTAAAAGTACACATTTTAGCCATTAAAAGTGAAATTATAAAATTTGCTGGTAAAGGAATGGAACAAGAAAAAATTATCCTGAGTATGTAATTCAGATTCAGAAAGACAAAAAAAGAATATATTCAGTTACATGTGGCTTTTAATTCATTGAAAACCAAACTACAATCTGTAGAACCACAGAGTTTAGGTATAGGCATATCTATCTATCTATCTATCTATCTGTCTGTCTGTCTGTCTGTCTGTCTGTCTATCTATCTATCTATCTATCCATCTATCTATCTATCTAGTATGGAAATAGAGGGAACAGATAGATTTTTCTAGGAAAGCTAAATTGAACAGAATGATAGTTATGGATGGATGTGGTGTGTGTGTGTGTGTGTGTGTGTGTGTGTGTGTGTGTGTAGAAGGGAAGTATAACGAGAAGATCAAGTTTTAGAAGAGGCTACAGGGAGAAAATACAGAGGAACAGCTAAAATTAATAGCCATTTGAGGAATAGTATGAATACCTAGTACAATAGGCACTTCCTAAACTATATACATATGTGAAGATGGTCTAAAAGAAATCACCAAATAATTGGGGAGACAGAGCCACAACTGGGTGTATCTTATTACCAAATGAAGCTAATTGTTCTGGGATTTTGTTACATCTACTTGTGTTGTTAGTCAAAGTGGCCTTATGGAAACCCGAACTCTTGACTAGAAGATAGGTTGTTTTCCACAGACTGAAGGCAAAGATCTATTGCTGAAGAGAATACCTATATAACTCAGTAAATCTGGAAAAGTCAAACTTGTGCCTATGTAGAATTTTCAACCTTAGTGCTATCATCTTTGGTAGAGCAAGGTGCTATGCATGCCATAGAAAGAGAAAGGTAAACACCAACCAACTACCAAACCTTCAGTCTACAGTGACACCCTGCCTACAAGGTATGCTATACAAATGGTGGCATAAAACCAACAAATATATGATTTTACTTAAGGCTGACTTCATGAAAAGTAACCATATCAGCTAGGCAGCTTGGATGAGCCAGAACCTCATATTAGAGAGCCCAGAGACCAAGGGTGAAACCAATTAGTACTGTTTTACTAAAAGAATGTGGCAGTAAAATGGTTCCTAATGGTATCCTGCTATGCTCATGAATCAGTTTCTGTGCCGCCATTATCATAGAAATGTCCTCATGAAGCAGAAGGGAACAAATATAGGGACTGACAGCCAAGTAATGTGCAAGGATTGAGAGATCTTTGAATACTCAACCTCAGTTGTGATGTCATCATCACATCTCTCTCCACTCAAGGCTCAGGAAACTCTGCTGAAGATGTGGCAGAAAGAGCGCAAAAGACAGAGAAGATGGAAGACACCAAGGAATCAATGTCTTCTAAATCAACAGGATTGATGAATTCACAGAGACTGTGGCAGCATGAATAGACCCTGTGCAGGTCTGAACTAGAGGTCTTAGAATGGAAAGAATTGAACAAATACCCTCACCATTTGCCCAGAAGCTATCTCCAATTGATAACTACTATCAAATGAAAATTTGCTTTTCTCCAAATGAGTTTCACTGGGAATATAAACTATTCTTCAGAGTAGTAGATGCCCAACAGAAACAACTCAGCATCATCTTTGGAGGTTTCTTGTCACATAAAGTCATGTTGAACATTTTTGAAAAATACCATGTTTACATACACATGTATGTATGTATAGAAAGTATATATACAGATACAGATACATATATATGTATATATACACACATATATATGTATGTGTGTGTGTGTACATGTATATTATTTTCTTGGGTTTTTTTCTGTTTCTTTTGTCCTATTCCCATGTGTTCTTTCTTTTACCTCACTATATTTTAGTTTAATTTATTATTTTCCATTAGAAGTGTGTTGACTTTCTAAGCAGACACTAAAAGGGGATTGATCCAAATGAGCAGGGAGGTGGGAGGAGCTACGAGGAATGGAGATAGAGGAGTCTGAAATCAGGATAGAAAAAATAAAAACATACAAAAAAAACAAACAAACAAAAAAAAAAACCCAGGTGTCTCAAGTGTAGAGGAACACACCTTCAATCTCAGCACTCAGGAGGTAGAGGCAGCTTGGTCTACATGTGTTCCAGGCAAGCCAGGGCTGCATAATGATACCTTGTCTCCAAAACAAAATACAAGCATGCAACAAACAAACAAACAAACAAACAAACAAAGTTCAGCATTCACATTGGGATAAGAAGCAGTCACCAGGAACATCAGGGATTAATCAATGAAGCCATCTTGGCCAAGGATACTTGTGAGCCCACTTTGTGTCCTCATGCACTATTAATATTAAAGGAATTATCTTGACAATCTAAAGATATATAGTTAATACCACATATATGCTAGTGATACCTTAAAAGGTACTTATTTTTCTTTATGCTGTGAACACTTCATAATACACAATAAAATTAAAATATTTAACCTTGTTACAAATTTGTGCATATAAAATATTTTCCACAGTGGCTAGCAAGTATGCACTCAGTAAGATTTGTTTGTGTGGAATCCATCTGGGTCTGCATAAAATAGTGGCAGAACCTCATGACACTATATCTCTAAGGATACAGGGTGGCAACCATGACAACCTACAACAGAATATTTTCCTTAAAATAACAAGCAGCTTTGGGAAACAGAACAGACAATGTTCCTCCTGCCAGAACTCACAATCCCCGGAAAGGTTTCTGGGCTGTCCTTATAGAGCACAGCCTGTAAATAGGGGATAGATATTCTTGATAGGTATCTTCCATGATCCTAGCTAAAACTCGAATCTCTTTTATAATGTCAATGAAACACCAGAGTTCAGTTTATAAAGGAAGGGTGTATTTATGTATAATTTAGGAAGTTCATCATGAATAATGCATTGAAATTTTGAATAACACCACATCTCAAGGCTTTGTGAGTCTCACGAGGTTAAAGGCTTTCATCAATGTCTTTAGGAGGCACCAAAAATATATTTAATTTCATTCAATCAAGCCATTGTTCATTTTTTTAAGATTCCTCATTTCCAGAAATGTCTGTATTTAGAATACCTTCCATTTTAATATATGTAGATGGTAGTCAGAAAACAGAGATGCCCTTGTACTATTTCAGGTAAATTTTTGCTTCCCAGAGTGACCACAACTGAATAAGTAGCATCCCTTTGCATTAGTGACTGGCGCATGCCCAGATACCTGCATCTCTTACACCTGTGCAGACATGTGTATTCACGAAGCATATGGGTATCTCAGTATCTATGCATTGCTGAGCAGTATTTCTTCGCATGGAGAATTCGACTTCACAAATGGCATCTTTGCGGATCTTATAATAGAGCTGGTAACATATTAACAATCTGTTAGCAGTCTGGACTGTCATGAGCAAGAACCCACGCACAATATGAGCCATCATTTATTTTTGCTCACACTGAGAAAAGTCAACCTTTATTTTAATAAATTAAGACACAGACGAAAAACATAAACAGGTCTAGATGCACTGAATAGGTCATTGGGAGCCAGCCAAATGTTGTTGCTTCTTAAAAGGGACACAGGGCAGTTTGGGAACATGCAAGTTGATTTTAACTTTTACAACTAGAAGCAAACTGTTTTCTTGGTCACTCTGGGAGGAAATCCCAAATACTAAGCTAGTGTTTTGGCTTAAACAGTGAATGGTTGATGCTATTATTTACAATCCACAGGGACAGAATTCCAGAGAGATACTTAGTTGGAAGCATGCTACTGCAGTGCTCTTACTAGCTGCTAATTTGTACTCCCTTGTGGGGATAGAAAACTGTAGGTCTGCATATACATGATTCTAGAAAGGCATTTTAAAAGGGAAATTGCTTAAAGTGACTATATTGGTGTAAGAGTAAACATTGCTCAATTTCTATACATTGAACAATTCCCCTTACCTGCCCTCTTGGTAGATGGTATTATAAGGGATCGAAGTCTATAATCTTATTATGAACACGGCACAGACATCTATGGGAGTGTATTCAGACTTAATTTTAAAAGATGTTTGTGATTCTTTCTCAGGGGAGACACATGTATTCATTTGAAAATGAGAGATGAAAGCGTTTTTATAGTGATCGTGTTGAGGCGAGAATTGGTTATTTGGAGTGGTTTTGGCAAACCACGATGAGATAATTTCTACAGAAAAGCCACCATAAATGGGAAGAGAGTTCATACACTATGGCCCTTCTAAGATCTGGGACTGGAGTAAGAGTGCCCATTTGTACAGCCAGTTTAGACAACACAAATACTTGCGCAGAGCTATAGAATATTCACATAGGATAGATCACCTTCCTGATTTAGGTTTACTTTGTCTCATAAATTATCAGCTTATTTACTTATGTATGACTCTTTCTTCAGTAAAACCCTTTCCTCCTGAAATGCCATTATCTTTTGCTCATAAGCATACTTTACTAGTCTTTCTTAGAATCAGCATTCTGCCTCCTGGGGTGAATCCCAAAGGAATGGGCAAATTTGGGCGAATTCATAAATCCTGAGAAGAAGCACAGACGTTCTAAGACTATAAGAACTAGAGTTTAAAAGAAGGTATATGAAACTTTTAAAAAATAGTTTACAGGCATCTAGCCTTGAATATTGAGCTCTGCAGTTAGGATTGGTGGGAGCACGTGGACTTTTTCAGGGAGCTGTGGCATGGAAGAAATAAATTGACACAAAAGGCCTGAGAAGACTTGCTCCTTAAGCTAAGGAGGGATGAGTACCTGAGAATATATCAGCATACCTGTTTTCATGGAGGTTTCTCTTGCACACTAGTTTTAGCTAAGGTATTTGCTTCTTTCTTAAAATAAAAAATGATGTGGCAGTAAATCTAATTCCCGTGACACACATGCCAGATTAAGTGCTTGTTTTAAAATAAACCAATATACGGAAATTTGCATTAAAAACTTTTATTTTGGCCCTTTTTCAATTAATCATGAAAATAAATTGTGATGATCAAGCGTTCTAGGTAATGTGTAGATTTTTGGATTGGACAAAGTAATTAATTTTCTGAAACTATAGTTAATCTTCTGGAGATAAACTGAAAAGATAATGATTTCAGTCGGGAAGAACAGATGCTCATTTATCTTCTTGTCAACATCCAATAAAAAAAGTGGCTTTTTAGAGATTATAGAAACCAATTGTCTTGAATAAATGTGGTCAATAGTCATAGGATTTTATTTTTAAACTATGACAATTCAAACAAATGAACCACATACTTACACACTCACAAAAGGCTTTTTCTAAAACATACTACTCATTTAGAATTCCCATGTCTATAATGCTTTTTCTACCTAGATTAATATTTGGGCATGCTTATTTGAATAGGTGAACTTTTTGAAACCACTAAGGTAATTTCCTAAGCAATCATTTTACAAAGCATGAAACTGCCTTTTGAATACATATCTCTGTACCCATAGGTTATTTTTGCCACCAAGTATGGTTAATATCAAGAATCACAATTTGTCAATGAGTAGAGAATCCATGGCTAATAGACTTCTTAGCTTTAAATGGAACATCTGCATCACACTCTTTCATACAAGGCTCAGAGATGATTACAGAAGTCAGCAGAAAAGTTGTAGAGTCAGAGGTCAGGGAGGAATGCTGCAAAATGTCTTCTAGACATGCGCTGTAGGACACAAGAATTCACAGCAGCCGTGGTTGCCAGCAAAGGAACTGCACAGGATCAAACCTGTCAACACTCCAGGAAGAATAAAGTAGGCTTTAAAGAACACTATCCTTAGCCAAGGAACAACAGATTCTGGGGAAGGAAGACTCAGTTTTCCTCAAGGGTGGGGCAGGTTGGTTGAATCTGCTCCATTGAATAACTTCCCATCTGTACATATTTGGGTAGCACTAATTTTAGCCTCAGTTCTAAAAAACATATATGTATGTGAATATACACACATATACGGGACAGTAGAAATTGGAGTGTAGGAGTAGGGAAAGAGATAGTCAAAAATTATTGTATACATGAGTGGTACTTTAAGAAGCAGTACATATATGGTATATGTGTGTATCTATGTGTATGTAAGTATGCATATGTTTGAGAAAAATTCTTATACAAAAGGAGTTTAAAATCCTTAAAACTTTCACCTAAAGTGAGCTGTTGACTTGCTAGTTTTGATTTTGTTGGAGAGAGTAAGCAGAGCTGTTGAAACTTTTCTTTTGGGGTGGCTGGCTTTGATTGTTCCAGCTCCCTATGTGTCAGCAACTGAAAAAGGCATTGGTAGTTCTCAGAATTCAGGGGGAGTGCCCTTATGTAACACTGTCCATTCCAGCAAAGATGCAGTATAATCTAGCAACCTGAGTTCAAGTGAATTTTCAAAATTTATGTAGAAACTTGCAAGCCAGGCAGCCCATAATAAGTAGATGGTAATAGACAAATCATTGGTGTGTGTGTGTGTGTGTGTGTGTGTATGAATCTGTCTCACTAGCTTTTTTTTCATGTGGCTCTGAGACTGATTCCATTTCTCTGCCAGGTGATCAGTCTACCTCCTTGGCCCAATCCTACAGCCCTGTGTGGTTTTTGACTGAAGTTATTTTATTGAAAGTAGATTTTTCCATACAATATATGCTGATTGTCATTTCCTCTCTCCCAACTCTTTTCAAATTTTTCCTACTTTCCAACCCATTCAAATTCATCTCCTTACTCTTTCATTAGCATGCAAATAGGCATTAAGAATAATAATAATAATAATGATAATGAAAATAAAATAAACAAACCAGAATGGGACACATCTGGGACATAAACTGGGGTACTGCCTCCTGCCTCAAATCAAGTGTGGCTAGCATGCTGTGGGGAGGGGATGTTGGATGTGGGGTGGAGGAGGCACGGCAAAGTCCACAGCCAGAAATCCACAGCCAGGTATGGAGCAGAATACCATCTGATTGGGAGTGAGAAGTGAGAGTGTACCTGAGATGTTAAAATGGAGAAAGCCTTCCTCAGGACTGTTAGTTAGGGCTTTTGAGTTGAAGGCCTTCCCCAGGAAGATCTGAGAACATCCTTGATTCTTGATTTTTCATAGTGGTTGATCTGATAGTGGGTATAAATACACACACTTTATTTGGGGTAAACCAGAGATTATATACCTCTTGTGGGAAAGAACAACCAGGAAGGATAGGTCATTGGTAGAAGGCTCAGGCCTACCTAGATATCTAGCATGGATTAAAAACTCCAGGTGTTACGCTATGTGACTAAGTGACCCTGGTCTTCTCAGTAGAGTGTCATGGTTTTGTGTTCCAAAGCAGGTACAGAGACAGGTAGAGAGTTGCTCTTGACTCCTGACATTTTAAAGTCTCTGAGATTCCAAGGGTTTGAGTTCTTCCAACCTTACTGGTCAGTCTCACTAGTAGTATAGACACACATGTACTACACTGGGTGGAAAAGATGAAAATAAATAAACTACTTATGGATTTCTTGTTTATTTTAATTTTTTATTTTCTAAATGAAAATGCTATTACCTCATTTTCCCTCCTCTCTCTTAAACCTTGCTTTCTCTCTTTTTCTCTCTCCTTATGGTTATCCAAAAAGAAAACTTAATTAGATTTTATCAGGTATTTCTAATTAGTAGTTTAAAATTCTAAAATTAAAAAGCAGTGGGACTAATTCTTCCCCATACCCCACAGTATGCGTGCTTCCTAGGAGGTATGCCATAACCAGGGAAAAGCCTATCTCCCAGGAGGTCTGCAGTGACCAGGGACATAGGAAATCTGTCCAAACCAGGGACAGAGTCCTTCTGGTCTGCACTTCCTTCAGCAATTGGGATAGACCCTGCCCCTGGAACCCAAAGGCCACCTGTCTCCCAAGAGATTTGCCCTAACCAGGAACACATGAGGTCTGCTCTAACTAGGGACACAGAAGGCCTGCTCTAACCGGAGACAGCACTGCCTGCTTCCCAGGAGGCCAGTTTTAATCCAGGTCACAGAGCTCTACCTGCCTTCAAGGAGACTAACTCAGTCAGAGACACTGAGGCCAGTTAACACCAGAGATAACCAGATGGCAAGAGGCAAGCACAAAATCACAGGCTATAGAAGCTAATGCAATTTGTCACCATCAGAACACAGTTCTCTCAACACAGCAAGCCCTGGATACCCTAACCCATCTGAAAAGCAGGATTCTGACCTAGAATCCTATCTCATGATGATGATGCAGACCTTTAATAAGAAATACAGGAAAATACAGGCAAACAAGTAGAAGCCCTTATAGAGGAAACAAATAAATCTCTTAAAGAAATACAGGAAAGTACAATCAAATGGGAGAAGGAACTGAACATAATGACCCAAGATCTAATAAAAAAATGGAAATAGAAACTATAAAAAAAAAAAAAAAACAGAAATGAAGACAACTCTGGTGATGCACAACTTAGGAAAGAGAACAGAAACTTCAGATGCAAGCATCACCAACAGAGCAAAAGAGATAGAAGAGAGAATCTCAGAAGTAGACAATACTGTAGAAGATATTGACACATCCAGTCAAAGAAAGTACAAATGTATAAAGCTCCTAACCCAAAAGATCAAGGAAATTCAGCTCACAATGAAGAGATCAAATCTGAGAATAATAGGAATAGAAGAGAGTGAAGATTCCCAGTTCAAGGGGCCAGAAAACATTTTCAACAGACAGATCAATGGAATAGAATTGAAGACCCAGAAATAAAACAGTACACCCATGGACACTTGATCTTTGACATAGAACCCAAAAACATACAGTGGAATAAAGGAAGCATCTTCAGTAAATGATGCTGCTATAACTAGTGGTCTTCATATAGAGTAATGAAAATAATTCCACATTTATCATCTTGCACAAAGCTGAAGTTCAAGTGGAAAAAGGACCTCAGCTAAAACCAGATACACTGAATCTAATAGAAGAGAAAGTGGAGAAAAGCCTCAAACTCCTTGGCACAGGGGAAAGTTTCCTGAACAGAAGAACACCAATGTCTCAGGCTCTAAGATTAAGAATTGATAAATTGGACGATATGAAAGTGAGAAACTTCTGTAAGGCAAAAGACACACCATTAGTAAAACAAATGGGCAACCTACAGATTGAAAAAAAAAAATCACTAACCTTACATCCTATAGAGGGCTACTATCCAGAACATATAAAGAGCTCAAGGAGTTAGCCTTCAAAAACCCAATTAACCCAATTAAAATGAGGTGTAGAGCTAATCAGAGAAACCACAACAGAAGAATCTTGAATGATTGAGTGTAGCCGCCCGCGGCCACAAGTCAACTGGGTTTACCTGAAAGGGGGGCTGGGAATGAAAGGGGAAGGAGGGCGAGAAGAGATGAGGCCAAGACAAAGTTCTCTGATCAAGGCCCCAAGCTTTAATGTTCAGCTCTCAATTTAAAGGGGAAGACCCAACCCACAACCCCTCCTGGTTTCAGATGGGTGGGATAATCCATAGTCCATTCCAGATCACTGCAGGAGATGTCTCAAGGCAAGCCCAGGGGCAGTTCTGTGTTCCTGTCAGCCAAGGTGGGTAACTCCACCTAGATCCTGTCACTTGACCTTGTTGTGGTAAACAAGGTCTCTCAGGCTTGCTCATGGTGGGGGGAAGGTACAATTGAGAAGCACTTAAATTTTCCAAGTTCTTAGCATCAAGGGAATACAAATCAAAATGACTTTGAGATTCCACACTACACCAATCAGAATGGTGAAGATCGAAAAGTGAAATGACAGGCCATGCAGGCAAGGATGTGGAGAAAGTGGAACAATCCTCCATTGTTGATAGGATTGCAAACTGGTACAACCATTCTGAAAATCAATGTACTGGGTCCTCAGAAAATTAGAAATAGTTCTATTTGAAGACCTAGGTATACCACTTCTGGGCATATAACCAGCATAATGAACTACCACACTACAATGACATGTGCTCTACTAAGTTCATAGCTGCCTGATTTATAATAGCCAGAAGCTGGAAACAACCCTGATATAGCTCACCTGAAGAATGGATATAGAAAATGTGGTACATGTACACAATGGAATATTTTTCAGCTATTAAAAACAAATGGATGAAAATAGAAACTATCATCCTGAGTGAGGTAACCCAGGAAACAAAAGGACATGCATGGTATATACTCACTGATAAGTGGATATTAGCCACAAAGTGCAGAAAACCTAGGATACAACACTAAGACTGTAAAAAGTTTTACAAGCAGGAATGTCCAAATGCGGATGCTTTATTCCTACTTATAAGGGGAAACAAAATAATGATGGGAGGCAGAGGGAGGGAGGAACCTGTGTGGGAGAAGGTAGCAGGTAGGGAAAAGAATCAGGTATTGGGGGCAGTATAGAAGCCCAGAGGGCTGGGAAAATAAATGAAAATATGCAGCCTCTGGGGGTGGGGGGTGGAAGGACCCTCCAGAAAGTCCTAGAGACATGGTAAGAGATTCTCAGGACTCAATAGGTATGACCTTAGCCAATATTAGGGAGAGTCCACCTCCAAGAGTTCACCTCTAGTAGATAGACAGGGCCTGAAATGATGGAACAGGATTACCAACCTCTAGTCAAAATTTTGGACCCAGAATTGTTTCTGTCTAAAAGAACTACAAGGAAAAAAAAAAACAGAAGAGACTGAAGGAAGATCCAATGATCAGCTTAACTTGGGATCTATCTCATGGGGGTGAAGAGAGCATCAAGGCCTGATACTATTTCTGATGGTATGATGTGCTTACAGACAGGAGCCTGGCATGGCTGTCCTGTGAGAGTTCCTACCAGTAGATGACTGAGAAAGAAGCAGATACTTACACCCAGTAAATGGACTAAAGATGGGGACCACTATGGTTGAATTAGGGGAAGGACTGAAGAAGCTGAAGGGTCATGCAGCCCCGTAGGAAGACCAGGAGTCTCAATTAACCTGGACTCTTGAGAGCTCTCAGAGACTGAGTCATCAACCAGTCACTATACAGGGGCTGGTCTGAGGGCCCCAGCACTTATATAGCAGAGGACTGCCTGATCCAGCCTCAGTGCGAGACGGTGAGCCTAATCCTCAAGAGACTTGAGGCCTCGAAAGAAGGATATATGTATGATGGGGGAAAGAGAGAGCACCCTCTCAGAGGGAAGGAGGAGGAGTAGTAATGGGATGGCTAACTGTGCGAGGGGGGATTGGGAGAGGTGCATGACTGAAATGTAAATAAAAAAATAATTTAAAAAATCCTGGCTGTGGTGTTTATGCTTGTAATTTCAGAATTTAGGGGTTTAAGGAAAGAAGATTGGTTTGAACTGAAGCTCTGCCTGTTTGAAAGAGCTTTCTCTCCTGAATTTATTTTTGTTTATGAAAGTTTATCATAGTTTAATGCAAGGAAGTATACTGAATGAGAGAAACATAACCCATGTTGTTACTCTGAAACTCTTTTTGAGGTAAAAATAAAATGATTAAATTTAAAGTTGATTAAAATCCCAAGTACTATGAAATGAGCATCTAGCCTTTTCTCCTATTGAAGTGTCCTGTCCACTTCTAGCTAATCAATTTTTAATGATATTTATTTCTACTATTTTTATATTGCTATTGTTAGAAATATATATGTATATCTTAATTTGTATATATCTGTATCTATTCCTTCTTTTATACTATCAATTGTAATTTTATTTATTTACTTATCCAGAAATGTTGTTGAGGATGAGCCTCTCCTGTCCCAGGTAGAAGCTGGATGGACCTGGGCATACAGCGGTGAAAACAGAACATAAAGTCTCTCTTCTCAAGACACACTGAGACTGATTGGAAAGGAAACAAAACTGTAAATTCTCCGTTGTACACACCTGCTACTGAGAGGGTCTAAGTTGTAAGGATAATCATCTCCCCCAGCACACTTTTTTGTAAAGACAGAAATGTACATGTGCTCCACAGGTAGATAGTCATCCAACTGAGGACAAGATTAATCATTCTCATCTGTACTACTCCATTATTTAGGGCATCACTGAACTGTTGTCCAATCTTGAAAGCCTTACAGAAGCTGACAAGCGTTTGTTTTCTTAACAATTGCTCCTCAATTATTTAAGCTCCTCATACATTTTGCTGTATTTGTTTTAAGTGACATAGATGGCCCTTTTAATTTTTTTTTTTACTCTTTCTTGATCAATTTAGGATTTCATAAACAAGATTTATATACCAGTCGAAATCATTCAGAACTCCCAGAGTCTCATACCTTGTAAATTTCATGCACTGCCACCATATGACTCAAGAAAGTCAATAAAGCCCTCTACTAGTTCTGAAGTCTCTGTGGAAATGTTTTTTCTCAACTCCTCTTAAACAGTTGGCATATCTAACACCATCTCTTTTGTATTCATTCCAGTTGATGCCTAGCCCAGTCTTGTATCTAGTCCCTGATATTTATGGAGACCTTACCGAGAAATAACTAAGCATCATAAATGGCTCTTATGAGCCAGTCCACATATAAATAATTAGTTTGTTAAGTAGTATAATGACCTCTCAATGGTGTTTATGACTCAGCTCCTAGAATTTATGTGTCTTATCTTACATGGGATAAAGTAATTAAATTTATGATCAATACTTAATTGGTAAATCATATGAGTTTCTGTGTGTATTTTATTTTGTAGTATCCAAAAGATACTAACATGATCACACAGCATCTTCAGTGCAGACAAGAGACTCTGAAGAAGAGGAGATTGTTCAGAAAACGTGATCACAGAAGTAAAATTGACATAATGTGTATAGCTTTTAAAAAATGAAAAGGGGAAGTGTCACAAACTAGAGAGTATGAGTAACTTAGCATTCCTGCAGAGGAGCACTGCTTAAACCCTAAAAGTAGGGGAGTGAGACCTGGCAAAACTGCAATCTACAGGAAAGTGGTATAAGGAACTGGTATTGCTATATTAATTAAACATATGATAGTCTATTATAGACAGCATCAAGACACTTAAAACTCAAAATACCCACAGTAGATTCTTTAATAGCAGGGCCCTGTGGTTCTCACAAATTCTCATAGTTTACAGATGAAATTCAGTGTTGTTTGTTGGGTTAGTGAGTGAATGGATATCTTGCCCTGGAAAAGACAATATCTGTGTCCTGATCTCATGAACAGATTGTATGGAGTGGAGAAGGTATACATTTAGGACAGAAGTAAAGAATAGAACTGACATTCATCTGAAACCCAGACAAAATAGAGATGAGAGCAGCAACAGCAAACCACATAGGTATTTGACAAGAGGAGAAAACAGATCTGCCAGAAAAGAAAAGTGCTCCAGAATCAAAATTCTGGAGGATAAAAAAAGGAAGCACCCTTGAAATTAACAGTTCAGTGCTAGAGGGGCTATGAATCTCACCAAAGTGGGATTCAAGCTAATTGATTTTTACCTGGAAATTAACTCTAAATTCTCTGAGTTTTATGAGACATTTTGTTGTATCTAGTATGTTAGTAGACAGGTTTTTTTCAATGCATAATTTTTTTTGTGACAGACCAGACTATTTCTGAAATGTTTATCTCTTATTTGGGTTTAATTTCATCATTTGTAAAATACCTATCTTACACAGTTACCAAGAAAATTAAAATCTGGCATCCAGTAGACATCTGTAAGCATTAACTCATAATTATAATAATAATAATTACATAATACTTACAGATTTAGAAAGGCAGAAGCTATGACTTTTTGTCACACTCATATTTAATCTATTAAATCAAAAAAAGTTCATGCCCCATTTTCTTACAGTTCTAAAACTGGTTGACACTGCATTCGACTCTATTGTAGTCCTTTAGAGCATTACCTTAAATATTACAGAAAGGTGTGCTAATTTTAACAGTTACAGCTCAGTATTATTAAGTGAAATCCCTTCATCAGCTGGAGCAGACATTTCAAACACATGGTAAAATTTTCTTACATAATTAGAATGTGTACATGCTTCAGGACTTCAAAAAGAAATATTAAATAGGACCTGCAAGGTTGCTCCATGGCTAGAGGTGGTTGCCTCTGAGCCTGATGAACAAAATTTAATTTCTGGGATCCACAAGGTGGAGGCAATAAAACGAATTCCAAATGTCCTCTAACCTCCACAGGGCCACTGTTGGATAAGTGCACCTCCCAGCAAAATAAGTGTGATAAAGGTGTTTTTTAAAAAATGCAATGCAAAACATTGACAAATATATGTGCATGTATGTACGTATTTATGAATGCATTAGATTCTGTGTGAATTAACCCCCTATGATATATATCTCATATGTATATATGTATGTATATGTACACACACACATATATATATATTATAAACAAGAGTCATTTTAAATAAATACATTAGATGTAGAAACTGATTGCTTAGGAATAAATGATATGTAATACGTACTAATTTTGTGCAGTGGAACAGCAGAACATAACCAGTTAATGTCTCACTAGTGATCCTCTGATGATAAATCAGTAGCTTGGTTGGAACAGGGTATCAGGGGTCTGGGTTGCATTTTGGCTTTGAAACACTTTTAAACAAGGTGGAACAAATTTGTGAAAGAAAAATGGTATTAGGAAAAGACCAGAAGAAATATGACCAAAGTTCTGATGAATAGAAAAACTATAATTATCATCTCCTTTTAAAGGAAAGTAAAGAGACACAAGGAAATGTTTTTATTCATAGAAATTTTATCAAGCTTTATGATCATCTCAGAGGAAGATAAAATAGATATTTTTTTTAAAGCAGAGAATTTTTGCAATGGTAACTACAGTGACTTATAATTAGTAAAAGATTAAATTACTAATCACTACCTAGCCATCAATGGAATATTTATAGGTTCCTTTCAAAGTTCAAAGAACATTACTGAATTGAGAAGGTTATAAGGGATTCAAGAAAAAGGCTGGGGAGGGGTGTAGAACACTGACTTCCAAAAAAAATTACATAGCTATTGGCCTTTTGAACTCATAGCAGCTATGGGTATCTTCACAACCTGTCTACAACTATCTTCATCTTGCCTCCCAGGAGATTAGAAGATCACAGTGAGATAAGGAAATATGTTTTCTTTAGTGGTATAGGAAGTGCATGCTGACAGGAGCCTAGTATACCTGTCTCCTTAGAGGTCTTCAAGAGTCTGACATATTCAGAGGTGGATGCTCACAGCTAACCATTGAACTAATCAAGGCGTTCCCAATGGAGGAGTTAGAGAGAAGACTAAAAGAGCTGAATGGGTTTGCAGCCTCATGAGGAGAGCAACAATGCCAACCAACCAGAGCTCCCAGAGTCTAAACCACCAGCCTGTGAGCACATAGGAAGAGACCTATGGCTACAGATGTATATGTAGGGGAAGATGATGGCCTTTTCGGTCATAGGTGGGAGAGGAGATCCTTGGTCCCATGAAGGCTGGATGCTGAGTGCAGGAGAATTCAATGGTGGAGAGGTGGGAGTGGGGTGATAGGTGGGGGCACATCCTCATAGAAGCAGGAGGAGGGGGATGGCATAGGGGGTTCCTGGGTGTGTGTGTGGGAAAAATCAGGTAAGAGGATAACATCTTTCAGACAGGAACAAATATGGGTCAGAGTTTTGACTGTGGGATGGCAAACCCCTCCCTCACTTGATACCTTGTCTTCCTGCTGAAGGTGTGCTCTACAAGTTCTTTCTCCCTACTGTTGGGCATTTCATCTAAGGTCCTTCCTTTGAGTCCTGAGAGCCTCTCGTCTCCAAGGTCTCTGGTGCCTTCTGGAGAATCCCCTGACCTCTTCCCTTCCTAGGTTGCCTGTTTCCATTCTTTCTGCTGACCCTCAGGGCTTCAGTCTTTTTCCCTCATCCAATAACAGATCAGGTTTTCGCCTTACCCCATCCCCAGTCCACATTTCCTCCCAGGTCCCTCCCTCTCTCCCCACTTGTGATTGCTTTCTTCTCCCTCCCATGTGGGACTGAGGAGTCCTCACTTGGGCCCTTCTGCTTGTTAAACTTTTTGAGTTTTGTGGACTGTACCTTGGGTATTCTGTAACTATTTTTTTGTTGTTGCTAATATCCACTTATTAAAGAGTACATATTATATATGTCCTTTTGGGTCAGGGTTACCATACTCAGGATAATATTTTCTATTTCCCTCCATTTGCCTACAAAACTCAGGATGTCCTCATTCTTAATAGTTGAGTTCCATTGTGTAAATGAGCCACATTTCTGTATCCATTCTTTGGTTGTGGGCAATCGGTGTTGTTTCCAGCTTCTGGCTATCACAAATAAGGCCAATAACTCCAATGTCTCATGCTCTAAGATCAAGAATTGATAAATGGAACCTCATAAAATTAGAAAACTTTTATAAGTTAAAGGACATAGTCAATAAGACAAATCAGCAACCTGCAGATTGAGAAAAAAAAATCTTCACTAACCCCACATCCAGTAGAGGGCTAATATCCAAATTATATAAAGAACTCAAGAAGCTAACCACCAAAAATTTAGACAACTCAATCAAAAATTGGGGAATAGAGCTAAACTGAGAATTCACAACAGAGGAATCTCGAATGGCTGAGAAACCCTAAAAAAATGTTCAAAGTCCTTAGTGATCTGAGAAATGCAAATCAAAACAACCCTGAGATTCTACCTTACACTAATCAGAATGGCTAAGATCAAAACCTCGACAACACATGTTGGCGAGGACGTGAGAAAGAGGAAAACTCCTCCATTGTTTGTGGGTTTGCAAACTGGTACAAGCACCTTAGAAATCAATCTGAAGTTTCCTCAAAAAATTGGAAATAGTTTTACCTAAAGACCCAGCAACACCACTCTCAGGAATATACCCAAAAGATGCCCCACTATGCCACAGGGGCACATGTTCTACTATATTCATAGAAGCCCATTATTTTTGTAACTAACATACACTGATTTTTAAAAAGCTTATGAAAGAATTAGAATTCAGTAAACAATGTACATAAGGAATAGGCTTACTCTTTATAAATATACATGTGTTCATTGTTTTGTTTTGGTGTGATCTCTCTCTCTCTCTCTCTCTCTCTCTCTCTCTCTCTCTCTCTCTCACACACACACACACACACACACACACATTATTGTACTTTGATTTGTAGTGGAAAACAAAATCCAAAACTAACCCTTTGAAATATAGAAAGAAAGAAAGATAGAAAGAAAGGAAGAAAATGAAAGAAAGGAGGATTGATGGAGAGCACTAGGTTAAGTCTTAAGTCAACCATTCCTGATTATGAGAGCTCTGAAGACCTCCAGATCTCCATATTAGCTAACCCTATTACACATAATTTGACTCTTGAGACAGTTTCAGCTGGAGCAAGAAAATGATGAAGAACAAAATACAGATGTTCTAGTATCAGCCTCACTAATTAGATATCTGTTGATTAATTTTAAAATCATACTGGCTGTGCTTCAAGGAACTGAAGGAGAATTTAAAAAGGGTTAGCTGCATGTTGTTCTTGAAAGCTATACAATAAGACCAAATAACACTACCATAAAACATGTAGAAAATAAGAAGCAACTTGTAAATGAAATGAGACAAGTGGTATGATGTTATTGTATTAGTTGAATTACCTTATAGGTGGTTAAATTATATAAAAATAAAAAAAACTAAGGAGCATAAAGATAAAAGTTGAGTTTTACTTAGTTTTTCCCAATAAAAATCTAAAGATCTACAATGAATTAAGGGATAAATTTGGAATATGGAGTGCCCAAGAAGACTAGCAAAGAGATTTCCTTCAAGAATCTAGGGAATGTTCAATAATCACCTTGTATATTAGAGATGATAAAAGTAAAGTTTAGTAAGTGAGTATATGTTCACTGAGCCACAATACCATATGAGGTGGACTCTACAGTATGAAATTCATTGCTCACATGGACAATAGCACTTAAAATGGAGGGCTGAGGGCAATGCAGTGATCAGAAAAGATCAAAGCCAATAGATAAAGAGGCACTGGAAAACTGTTAAAAACCTTTAGAGAGATTTTTCCATGTATGTGAATTGTGTCAGTCGGAGTGGAAAATGGCGTCAAGAAAAAGTGTTACTTTTATGATGATGGAGATCACAGTGTGTGGATAAGCTTAGCAAATATATATTGAAGAGAATTATGTTTTGATGTTAGGATGAAAACTACATGCTAAACCCTTAAACAACAAATGGAAAGAATGTATATAAAGGACAACACATCTGTAGCACACATGGAAGAGGGGCATGCTGGGGCCATTTAGCCTCAGTTACAAGACACTGACTTCCTTTATTTGTCATAATTACATGGACTCCCATCACTTTGTGTTCTGCTCAATTTAGAATTCATTCCAAGGACCAGATCTTTATTTTTGTCATTCTCATAGAATCTTGTTCAGGAACAATAGCTCTCATGATTGACTTCCTGAATTCTGGTAACAATGAAAGACACAATATATTTCAATACTTAAATATAACAATTTGTTTTATCCTCCATTTCTGCATCAAAAGCTAGTGTTTTATGTATAGTATTTCCACATTATGAGCTCATTGACATTTTAAAACTTGACTCAATTGTTTTGTCTTTGACTAAACTTCTGTGACTTTTCCTTGCTTGCTTAAATTTCCCCATGCTTTTGCTTCTAGTATATTTACTAATTGTTTTTCAACATTTTATTGATTCTTTGTGAATTTCATATCATGTACCCTAATACTACTCATCTTTCTATACCTTCATGTATGCCTCTTGTCCTTGCAATCTCCCTCTAAAACCAAACCAAACCAAACCAAACCAAACCAAACCAAACCAAACAAAACCAAAACTAATCTTTCCATGGATGCTGCACTGTGTCAGAGCAAGTCACAGTACATACCCTTTTGCCCAAAAACCTTTACTTACAAATGTTCACTTCAGTGAATCATTCGTTGAGGCCTCTGACTTCTATTACACTATTAATACTGAATCCTTACCTGGACTCCTCTTAGATATCTTGTTGTTCGACTGTCCCATGGAGATCTTGTGGTTTTATATCTGTATGACAGGACTCTTCACAAATTCTAGAAGTTCATAGATGGTGTGGATGTTGGGATAGGCCAATGAGAGCCATGGATCTGGGCCTGGGTCAAAGCAGATTTGGGCAGCCCACCAAATCTGTACCTGTACCACCAGGGCCATTTCCCCTGCTTTAAATGGGCAATGAGCTGTGCCAACTTTTCTGAGTGTGTTGGCTGGTAAGGGAAGAGCCATCTCTCCCACTATAGGGGATGGGCAAGGCCGACCCAGCACAAGGCTGGTATATCAAACATGGCTTCAGACAGCAGCCCAGACCAGAAACATCTAGATGGCCTTTGGTGACATCATAGATTCAAGACATCAGCACAGACCAGGGCTATAGTAGGGCCATGGACCCAGACATGGCCCTTGGCAGCAGCCCAGGCTGGATCCATAGAGTCGCTCAGGATCCGTATATCCACCTGTTCCTCACTGCCCTCTTTCCTCCAGTTCCACCTCTCTCTACAGTGCACAAACTACTTATTTAACTTCCCCTCCCATCTTCTTACTGTGTACATGATTTTAAATTGTCCGATATTCTCACTTACATTTCAAGAGAGAAAATTCATTTTATTTTTGTGTTGTGGACTCATTTAATTACACATTTGACAAATAATGGCTATCATTGTCTGTAATGTGTTGGAGTAATTATGTGAACTCTGGGCTCATATGATGTCTTTTAGATAATGATTAAAGTTCAAAAACAATTAAGAACTGTAACAGAAATACTAGGAAGGCAAATGGTCTCTATCATTTTTGCCAACTAAACTGTACTGATAGAGAACTGTTAACTCAGATCTGTAGCGGAGCTTCAGGCTCTGTGGAAAATTTCATTGAGGTAATTTGTCTACTATATTGTCCAAATCTGTCTATCCTCTTTCAATTCTTCAACGAACTGAATTTTGAAGCTTTCTTCTCTTCTCGAGGCATTGCAATGCTACAGTCTTTGCTTGTTTGGAAATTATTTATTTTTGTATTTTGGTTTAGGTGTTATCCCATCATAACTAAGTTATCCACAGATTCTTTTTTACCTGCTTTTTTGCATCACAATCATCATATATTTCAAAAGCTCTAGGACAAATAAAGGCTGGCATTTATTACGCCATTTAAGGGACCTTTCTCTGACACAGTACAGGACATGTACTTTGCAATTCAGGACATGAAATCAGTACAGAGCCTAAAATTATTGAGGCAATACTTTGTGTACTTATAGGGTTTATACATACACAGGCATGCATGTAGAGATTCATGCATGTTCTTTTGAAAATTCTGGAGTGGTTTTAAAACACACTTTTAGTCTCAATGATAACAGTACGTAGGAGAATGAACTATAGCCCCTTTAGTTAGATAGTGCCCTCCAGTTCTCTGTTCCAGAAGAAAAGGTTGTCCCTCTGTTTGGGAACTTTAGACGTTTGTTGTTGTTGTTTTAAGCCTACCAAATGTCCTGTCCAGCAGGGCATTAAAAGGGGTCCGGGGAGGTCACCTGAAAGAGAAGACGGGGGGGGGGGGCAGGCGAATGCAAAGAAGACGGCTAGTCTATAGGCTGATCAAATCGTAATTTTTACTTTTTCATACAGGGGTTATATACACAAAAAGGCAGGATGTGGGGAAGGGTATGACACAGGAGTGTAGGTGTTCAGGGGGCGTACAGATATTTTCCAGAACAGTGTGTCAGCTGGGTGAAGGTTCAGGGGACAGGCCACTATGACTCCCCCTATGATTCATTTGTCCTAATCTAAGTTGGTACTATCTACCAAAGTCACCTTGTACAAGGTCTATGACTAGAGCCTGGCAACTATCTACCAAAGCTGTTTGTTTACAATAGCTTCTAGCCATCTGTTCTAGTGTGTTTCCACAAAGACCCAAGACTTTGGGCTAGCAGGCATGCATGTAAGGCCTACTGCTGTCTTCAGGCCTGTGGCTGATTCCAGGCCTTCAGTGTATAGACAGAGATGCCCCTGACAACCAAATATGTATGTAAGAATTACTTTCAAAGGATCTCAAGGAAGCAACCCATTTTTTTAAAAAAAATTATTGATTTGTCCATGGATCTTAGTTTTGTGCAATGTCTGTAAAATTTCAGAAGGGAACATAGCTTCTGAAGATGGCATTTTCCCTTTACTTTCTGAAAAGACACTCTCATCAGTATGATTTCCAGAGTATGAAACAATTTCTACTGAAAAAATTACCATTGCTGTGAAAATGAAATAATAAATTACTTTTACTCAGTGGAGACAAATTTACATCTAGTTCTACAATCCTGATAAATGCCTGATTAACCTATAATAGCACACAGTGGTAAAAAAAAAATCCAAGATTAATCACCATCCAAAGACCCATATTGAGATATATTTTATATAAATGCTCAGTTTTAAGAAAATTATAATGAATTGCTTGAAATTTTATATGAGGTAGGATGAAAAACATGTGATTTAATTATATCCCAGCTCACCATATGTATATTTTCGCATTTAGAGTGGATGATGTTACTTTGATGAGATAAGAAAAATACTTTATAATTTAAAATTGTACTTATTGACTTGCAAATGACTGACTATATAACACCACGAATTTGAGAGTATTTATATGTAAGCCCAAGTAATAAAATGGTTAACAGTTGGATTAGATCCATTGATGGTTAGAGTAATTGGTGAGTTTGCTTAAATCCTTTTGAAAAAAAGACTGAGGTCAAAAGAATGAAGAGCAAACCTCTGGAATTCTTTCTACCAAGTAAAAGAATTAAATAAGAAATTACTTTTCAACTCCATGCTCAAGTAAATGCCAAAGACAATTGATTCAGAGAAACAAGGGTAATTCTATTAAATGAAAAACATCTCAATCCCCAAATAACACCAGACCCTTTCCAAGTATTACTTTTATATGATACCTGACAAAAGTCACTATTGGAAGTGTATCTAGGTATCCAGAGTCTCCTAAAATAGATAGAACTCAGTAATAAATATTTTAATTAAAACATTTTAGCATAACATTGTTATTTGATTAATTCATCACTATGTAGGCACGGTCATGTCACTAAGACATTATTACATTTTTACATGGCAGGATACCCTTTTTATGAATACTCATAAGGAGACACAAAACAAACTTAATATTTCTAAAAGGTACTTATCTCCTAAGTTTTTTGATTATTACTTGAATAAGACTTTTGATTAGCTACTTAATTTGAATAGAGTCCTGGTCCTCTGACTACAGACATATATGTAAGGAATGGAGCCGCAACTAGAAAAGTAACATTTTTGTGTTTTCTCATACCTAAGTACAGCTATAAAAACTGTAAAAGTCATCAAGTTAAAAATTTGTTATTTCTATACATATTTTAGTAAAACATTTTTCAATGAAATAAACAAAATTCTTAATATTTCTTCTTTTTATATGTATTTAAAAATTAAGAAATAAATAATTGATATATTCAATGATATTTATAAGAGTAGTTCTGTAATTAAAGAGATTAACTTAGATTAATTATATTCATGTGTTTATATATTTATATATCATATATTTTACAAATTGACATTTAAAATATGTTTGGATTAAATACTATGTATTTAATTCTAACCATTAACACAATTAACTCATTTTTGACAGTGATATCAACATATAAATAAATTTAAATAACTTGCATTAAGTAAAATTTTGTAAATGAATATTATGCTGTCCAGAAGAATATAGGTTTATATACACACATATGCACAAACTTGAACAGGGACATACATAAGGATATGTGTAAATATTTATAATCTGTACATGCATTAAGATAAATTATGTAAATGTCAGTACATGGGGATATAATATGCACATGTACATGCACACCAACACACACATGTTTCTATTCACACAGAATTTTAGCACTACTCTCATTTTCCCTTCTACTTTTATAATCCCTTCATGAAAACTCAATACCTATTTCTGTTTCAACAATTTTACCAGTCATTTAATTGGACATTTATACATTGAACCATTTTAATAATTTAATAAATTTCCTATATCCAATATCTCACCCATTCTACATAGTTTTTTTTTTAGGCAAAACCTTTAACTTCTCTGATGACCAGCTGTTCCTACTTCTCTCAAATAATTTCTATTAATGTATTTGTTGATGAGTTTAAAAGCTGCTTCTTTAAGAGAAATCTGTTATCCAACTAAAACAAATTTTCTCACAATAAAATACTTTCATCATATCTGTTTCAATGCCCTCTTCTGCAGTTTCCATCATGAAGATAGAGTCTACTTTTGGTTGGTACTAACATCTCTCGGTGACAAAGAAGATCCTTGATAGAGAAATTTACTTCACTATCTTGGCTATCTATACATAGAATTACTACTATGTTCTGAGCCAACAGTATTAGAGAATTGCATCTTTCTGGCATACCCAAATACAATTTTATGTATTTATCAATGACAGTGAGAGTTTAGTTTGGAAAATATAGCATCCAAATGATACATTAGCCTATATTAAGTTTTCGAAGAGGAGCTTTTAAATGCCATCATCAACCTGTAACAAAGTTTGGAATTTTTAGTTGGAATGGTGATACAACTCTTAATTACTATGAAGTTACTTCTGAAAGGATCCTTTTAGTAACTTAAAACAGCATCAGAATAAATCAAATATATCTACATACTGTCAGATGACCAGAATGACAGCTCTGAAAGTCAGACTAAACTTACTTGAAATGAGCACCTCACCAAGTTCTCAGACTTTCTAACTGAGGGTACTGTGCTGTTCGATGTTGCCTTCTTTCACAATTATCTTCATTTCCCTTTATAGTACATAAACATCTATAGATCTCAATAGTTGAAATTCATTTTGGATGAGATTTAAACTGCTGGACAGTTTGTGGCTATGGCATCAGTAGTTCTCACATTAGTGTGTTTTACATGTCCTTTAACTATGGCTTTGGTGGGACTATATGATCAACCTGGCTTTAAATAGTTCAATACTTATTTACACACATTGTAGCACATGCAGGAAGGTTAGAGTCTACTGACCCTGCGGAAGCACACTGATGTCTGTGACTGCAGAATTCTTAAGGAAAAAGGCTCAGCTACCTGTGTCTTTGTCTCTGTGGATTGAAGACAAAGTGGACCTTAGAGCTACCCATGAGAGATATCAACAGACATTACATTCACCAGGAGTCATAATCACTGGGCCCTAGGACTAATTTCTGTATGATTGAGTTCAATTAACTTTTGGCAGTCAGCAAGTACTCCCCATCCCCGTGTCACTTCCTGTCACTTCAAAAATTATTAGCAAGTCCATATTATAAGTGCACATGTACATTGGAATTAGTTATCAGGTGCAAAAACTTGAAACTACTCCCTTGATACATGACATTTCTAAACTCCAGCTCCATAAACATGTAGATACTAAATTTCAGATGAAAAAAAAAAAAGAACACAAGAAAATAATGAGTTCAAAAAGTAGGAAGTTTTATCCCTGGAGTGCCATGGTGAGAAACTCACCTATGCCTCTGAAAAAGAACAGCAGAAGAAGACAAATGAAACTCCATAACAAAAAAAAACAATAACAACAACAAAATAGTCATGGAAGAAATCTTAAGATTTACTAATAGCAGCAGGCCTAAGTGACATCTGAACTATCCCTTGGTTCACTCTCTCTAGGAGAGTCTGATGGGAGCTGAACTACAATTAGGTATAGGAGCTGTGGTCAAGGCTTTTACATTTTCCTTCTGTCCTGTATCCCACTGGAATAGTGAAACTAATGGTATCCCTTTTCTCCAATTATGGAGTGAAGAGTACAAATCTATCTGGGGTGTGACTGAGAAGTTAAGTGCCTCTTTAGTCACCTATTCATTGAACCATAAATATCCTCCATCCATGGAAGACTAAAACTGGTGGAGTCTCAGATCTTTCCTCTGCTCAATCTTACAGTATTAGGACCATCTTGTACCTCACTGGTACAAATTGGTATAATTATGCTCTAATTGTATTTTGAGAGAAAAGTTTTATTTTAACAGGAAAGGTGATATGTAGGAGGAGCTAAGGTGAGAAGAAGAGAAGGAGTAAGGAGAGGAGGAGAAGAAGAAGAGGAGAAGCTGGGTGATGAGAGAGAAAAAGAAAGAGAAAGGGGGGGACATGGAGGCAGATGTTCATGTGTCTCCACCAGTCGAAGATAGTTGATATATCTAGCTTGGGTATTGGGTTACACTTCTGATTGAGCATTACCAAACTTATAAAGCCTTTTATTAACATTTTTTAAAAAATTGTATAAAAGCAAAAAGGAAAAGGGGACATGGGATAGGGGTTTTCTAGGGAGGCGAAATGGGGAAAGGGGGTGGCATCTGAAATGTAAATAAAATATCCAATAAAAAAAAAGAAAAAAAGTTTGACTAAGTATCTTTCTATATGGCTTAGTCATCCCTATTTCATTTTGATTAATCTTCACTTTGCCCCCTTATCTTTCCTATCTACCAATTCAGCTGTATTTGAATCATTCTCCACTACAGTTATTTCTCTATCCTTTTATATTTTCCTTTCCTTTAAAAAATATTTTTCTGAAATTCACAAGATGTGTAGGTTGTATGTGAGGGGGAAAAATGTGGTTTTTTTTTTTTCTTGTATCTTGTTTGCCTAACTCAGTAAAATCCCCCTCCCCACATTGTTTCCTATTAATCTGCAAATTTTAAAACCTCATTTTTCTTTCCACCTGAATAAAATTATGTTGTGCATGTGTAAAAAAAAAATAAAAAAAAAATAAAAAAAGAGTTCCATGTTGGGAGCAGTATGCTGTGCAAAACAGAGAGCCTCCTTTGTCTCAGAACAGAAAACTGTTTCTGAAAGGTGACTGTGGGATATTGACAGCTAATCAGAATACTTTACAGCACTTACCAAAATGAGGTGAAAATTATTCGGAATGAAATAAGAAACTGTGAATGTGTATGAACATTTAGAAAGGTATACGCTCCAGGTAGTCAATAGGAGTGTGGTTAGCCATACGCTAGTTAGCTTCACCATGCAATTCAGTGTAATAATCGCCCCAGAAGTGGCAGAAGTAAAAAAACACCCAACATACTGCTGCGGTTGATTTCTATTGTATAGCAGTTTCTTTCCCTATGAAATCCTCCTTACAGGAGAAAGAGAGACATATGTAACAAAAGCTCACAAATCAGAGCAATTAAAAACTCGAAAGATTCCCAAATGCTCTTTCCTACCTTTATAAAATTGCTGGAAACTAAGACTTTGACCAGGCAAGTTAAAGCTGCAGAGAGAAATTCTCAGTCTATAGATAGCTGCTTGCAAGTTGAGTGTAGAGTGCCCAGTGAGATTTTAGCTTTGGTGAATGGTCACCCCTGTTCAATGGTCACCCTTTAGTTGAGCCTGAGGCAGGCTCAGTAAAAGCTCATCAGTTCAGCAAATTAGACAGTGGTGGGATCATTCCTTTGGTCTGCCATTGGTTTCTATGGATGGGATTGGTAGCTTCTGTTGCATCTCTCCAAGAAAACTCTGTAACACAATAATTTCAAAACTATTGTAATAATAACTGAAAAGGACTTCCAGTCAAGCCCTTAATGACTACAGACTTTATAAAAATCAATAAAGCAAGTAGGCCCCAGTAGGCCCTAGTAAAGACCCTTTACTAGGGCCTACTGGATGAATGTAAAATAAAATTTAATCTGATAATATTTCCTCACTCATTCCAGGGATCCAAATATAAATTCCAGATCTGAAAATTATAGCATATCAATAGGAATGTTACTAAAAGCACTCAAGAGGATATTCAAATTGTCAGAGGGAAAGATCTTTGAACTTAAAGATACAGTGATAGAGATTATGCAATTCCTATGAAGACTTAGGAATGAAGACAAATTGAACAGCTTCATCAAGATGTGGGAAATATTTAAGCTTACTACTAATAGAATAAGGCAAAAATGTGAAGTGATTGAAAGAGTCACAGCCTGAAACTTCTGAAATCTGTTGAATGGCAGTAATCTAAGTGTTCAAGAAGCTTAAGAAAGGAGCAAAAGAAGTATAAGGAAGTTCACACTCAGGGATATTACACCTAACATCCTGAAAAGGAGGGTTAAGGAGACTAATCTGGATCAGCAGCTGATTTATCAACAGAACTAAAGATGGCATAAAAATTACATTATCTATCCAGAATGCTGAACCATGATTTTGGTTTTAGTAAAATCCAATTTCCCAAACCTTGAAAGCCAGAGGAGAAGAAAAACCATAGTCATACACAGTCTGAGAGAACTGAGAGAATTTGTTGCTAAAGGCCCGTGTTTGCACAAGTTCTAAACTTCCTCAGGCTGAAACAAATGAACTCGGAAAATTTACATGCTTACATAAAATGAGGAGTAGTAGCAAAGATAATTTTATAGTTATAAAAAGATGATATAAATACTAAATGTAGGTTTTTTTTTTTTGCCTGATTTAACAAAGACTGCAGATAAGAATACAGTTAAACCAAGTAAATGGTATTGAAATATTTGACTGTTATTTTAAATCGTCTGGTTTTTTATCAACTCTATTCTCATTCTTCATGTATTTTGAGACACTTTTTGTCAAACATTGCTTTTATGTATGCATACATGTATATATTCAATTATATATGTAATTATGACCATATGGATATAGGACTTGCTGATGGATTTACTTTTTTATTCTACAATATCACTATTTGCTGATAGCTCTTTTTAATATTTTCATTAAATAGTTTACTTAAAAAATATAACTTATAATTAAATTGTATAGAATATAAAAATTAAATTAAAAGCAAAAGTAAGAAAAATCAGGATTATTTTCATTTTTCAGCAATGTAATAAACAAATTAAATAAAAAGATAATGATTACAATTCATATTAGGTTAATAATATGATTACACATATTGTATATTATAATAATACAAATGAAGGCAAAATAAAAAAATGAGAGCTGTTTCTAAATCTCATTTGAGCTAAATTAATATGTCTAAAATAAATCTGATACTTTCCTTATTATGAGACTTAGAGTGAGAGGTCAAAAATAATTCAGATATAATACCAAATAAAATCTTTAATAGAATTAAAATGTTATGCAAGAAAATATTCATTTATTGCAAATAAAGCTACAAAGATGAAAAGTGAACAAAAAGTTCACAAAGTATGTAAAAAATAAAAAGAGATTTGCAAATGAAAAGAGACAAATGATATGATACTATTGTGTTAATAATAACATGAAATATGAATGAGTCAGTGAATCCATAATAAAATAGAGGTAATCAGACTTGGCAAATAAAGAAAAGAAATCCAAATGTGCACTTTTTGAAGGAGTTGTACTTCACATCAAATGTATACCTAAATTGAATATAAAGAATAAAACATGCCTAATGCATCCAACAAAAATGTACCAGTATTGCTACAACAATAAGACAAAAAATTTATTTTAATATTAAATTAAATTAAGATATTAAGATAAAAAGAAGTACATCAATAAACACAGGGTCATTATCAGGTTCTAACTTTTATGACTTTATACACAATAGATAAAATGATCCAAAATATGTGCAGTAAAGGAAGACAGAATAAAGAACTAAAGTTAGTGCTTTAGTTTGAGGTTATAGTAAGTGTTTAACTTGTGCGAGGACCTTGGTTTCAGAAGCAAGCACATAAATAAACATAAATACATACGTGGAAACAAGGGAAGACATAGACAAATTTAACACTCAAAGCCTTAAACTGAACTATTCATCTAAGATAATGGCTTCTATTCCTACAAAGACAACTATGGACAAAATAAATAATTTGCAACAATATAGGCAAAATAGAACTGACAGACACGTCTATACAAGATAATTCATTCAACAATAGAGTGCACATTCTAACCAAGGTCTATCCAGCACATTATCACATTTTAAATAACCAACAAATTTCAACAGACTTACAAAGATTGAAATCATAAAATAGGTTTTTGTCCACTCTAGAATGAAATTAGAAATCTGTAACAGAGGGAAGAATATTTACAACCAAACAGATGAGTTCAACAAGAAGTTAAATTCCAAGGGAGACTGAGTATGCTCTGAGATTAAGGAAATTGAAAATAGCATACACTATTGCATGAAGTTCAGTAGTGCTTGGAGGAACTAAATGGCTGGAAATATCTACATTCAAAATTACCTACTAAAAGACCATATTTAACAACAGAAACACCAGTGTTAAGACACTGGAAGAAGTAATAGGTAAATCTCAATAATAAAATAGAAGAAATTAAATTATAAATACTGTGAAATAGTACGTAAATACAGGAAGCTATCTAGAAAAATAAAAGCAATGAGGAGATTCTGAAAAACTGGAAACGTTAAAAAAAACTATCGTGAACAAGAGGAAAAATACTGTAAACAGAGTGCGAGTGAGTGAGAATTGGGGGGGGGTGAAGGAGAAAACATCTCTCTAAAAGAAGATGAAAGGATAAGCTTAAATAAATGAAAGGATAATCTTAAAGAAATAAAAGTGTTCATGATAGAGTGATTCAAGATTCAATTTATCAATGAAGCAACAACCCTGAGGACATAAGCAGACCCTTGGAAGCTTAGAAAACACCAAAACCAATCACCAAATAATTTTGGCCCATCTTAATATGTGTATGCCAGTTACTCTGAGTCTTTAAAAAGACTTTGAGTGATCAATGATCACTGCATGACATGGTAGATCCTCTGTTGAATGTTTCTCAGAAGGTATCTAAAATTTGCATGCTAAACCTTTGATGAGAATGCAAACTCTGCAAAGGAATGGGGCATGGTGGGGTAAAAAAATAACAAAGTGCGGGTTGAATCTTCTTTGGCTGACGTGCAGGGAATTTGCTTAAGCTACATATGAGGAAAAACATGTCTACATTGGGAAGTTTCAGACAGAAGCTCATCTAAAGGCTTCATCCAAATAACCACCTATGGTCACAATGTATCAGAGCATGGGAACTGCCTTCTGATTTCTTCTAAGAGACTCTTGAGGGTCCCTTGGCTTAAGCTGCCCATTGAAATCTCAGCCATGAAGAAAACAGATTGCCTTGCCTCTTGAAAGCTTACAGAATGATATTGTTGGCCACATGTCATCGTTACAGCACACACTTTATGTATGATGATAGAATCTGAATACTCTTATTTGTTGGGATGATCTCTTATACAGTGTAAAGATTGTCTTTGTATTATGATCCAAATGCTGATTTCTGTACCAGAAGAGCACAGTGTACTGTCTGCACTTTGGTATTGTTATTTTTATGAAGCATTACCTGTTTCAGTGTTCTGTAAACATCTTCTCCATAACCTTCTGATTGGTTTAATAAAGAGTTGAATGGCCTATAGCAGGGCAGGAGAAGAAAGGCTGGGTGTCAATGAGAAATAGGCAGTTTGCAAAGTGTTTCAGAGGAAAGATTGGCCAGCCAGACACAGAGGAATGAACAGGTGCCGGGACTGAGGGATAGACTCCCAACAACTAGTTCATCTAACTCACTTAACCTATTTATTCTAATCTAACTTCTGCCAAGTGGCTTGTTGGGAGTCTATCCCTCAGTCCTGGCAACTGTTCATACTTAGACACTTCTATTTAATTATTTTGGTGTATTATGTGTAAGGTATATGTGTATTATGAGTATGGTAGATGTGCATGTATGTTTTATGCAGGAGCCCATATGATGTGATGTGCACTTGTGTGCATGTCAGAAGAGTATGTTAAGTGTTCTGCTCTATCACCCTTTGTCTTAGTTCCTTGAGTCAGGTAAACAGAAAGCCTCAGCAATCTGATTGCTTCTCCCCATTTGGATACTGATGCTGGGGATTCAAATTCACAACCAGCACTTACCTAAGTTTGTTTTCAAGCTTCATGCTCCTAGCTTTTAAAATGCTATTTGAGAATCACTGTATTAAATGTTAATTTCTAAATAGACGACTTTCCTAGAAAATATGCAAATAGCTAATAAACAAATGAAAATTTTCTCTACATCATTAACTACCCAAGAAATGCAAATGAGACTCAATGAAATACCATAATATACTCACTAGGAGTTCCATAATGAAAAAGATAGACAGCTAAAGGATTATAAAGAATGTGGAGACATTGGAGTAGTATTTTATTACTAGTGGGTTGTAAAGTGGAACTATTAGCTATGGAATTGACATTTATCCAGCACTTCTATATGTATACCTTAGTCAAGAAGTTCGTGAGCAGACTCTGAAACATAAGTGCTCATATGTGGATTTTCATAGCAGAATTATTAGGAGTAGATAAAAGTCAAATATAGTCTCTATATCTGGCAGCTAATCAAGGAAATTGATACGGCATGTCTATATCATAGGAATATTATACAGCAATTAAAAAGGAATAGTTGTGCATAATACTGTATGAATGACATTAGAAAAGTTTATTCTACCTGCTTGAAACTAGTTATAAAGGGAACACATTGTGTTCTTTGTGACTATGTTTAATATTTAGAATTGGCAAACATAGATATTAAAATAGATTCATGGTTTTCTATGACTGGAGATGATATAAGGAGGAAAATTATAGGCAAACACTGTAGGTGTTCATTCTGGTTCAGTACATTTTTTTCTAAATTTGTTTGTGGTCATGTATTCTTATCGATGTCAATATACTAGTAGCCAATTCATTTTAAGTGGGTAAATTGTGTGAATATATAAAATGTATATAAATCAAGCCTCTGAAAATCTACTAGAAGAACAACAAAAAGCAAAACTTTACATACAAGGAAAGATTTTCAAGTCCTAAATGTGAAAAACTTCAGTAGCATCAGAAGATGCTACTTAACCCTTAAAGCTCATGAGGCAACTGTAAAGCAATTTTTGATGAGGAGCAGGCTCTGAGATTCTGGTCTAAGCTGAGAACCCAGACATTGTCCATTTTATGACATAGCACAGTAGGTCTTTAATGGCTAGAGTTAGAAACTGGAATTCCAATTCTTCCAACCACAAAGTGATGGGACATAATTGTACACTATTGACATAAAACATCACATGTGGAACATCAAGGCTCTAGGAATAAGTGCCTTCACATTTCCAGACAGCAGACCATTTTGAAAGCAAAATTTAAATTTCTTTTAAGTTTTATTATTTTACATTAATTTATTGTAAAAGTTGTAAAACACACACACACACAAACCAGTTCAGCAAAAAGTTCTAAAGTATTGTTAATTGACAACACCAAGAGACTAGAGTGAAACAGGACATGGATACAGCATATGATTCTGCAGTTGTTTTCTAGAATAATCACTGTTAACATTTTAGACACATACACATAAAAGCATAGTTACATTAAAGTGGCTATGAAGAAGTTTGCATGTGGCCATTTAGAACAAGACTGTACAGTAAGAAGATGGTGTGTCCTAAGTTATTTTTTGTTGAGTCAGACTAAAAGCAATGTAGGAAAGACAGGGTTTTTGTTTTGTGTTTTTTTTTTCTTTTTCTTTCTTCTTGCTTTTTTCTTTTTTCCTTTATTTCTTTCCCTTTTTGCTTACAAATTTTAGTCCAAAATTTGATTACAAATTTTATCCATGGAAGGATACTGCTTACTGACTTACTTTTCCTGCCTTGATTTGCTACTGTCTTATTTGTACATCCCAGGTCTACCTGCAGACGGATGGTACTGCTCACAGTGAGCTGGGTCCTCCCATATCAATTATCAGTTATGAAAATGCTCCAGAGGTATGCTCATAGCCAATCTGATAGAAGCATTTCCTCAAATAAGAATTCCTCTTCCTGGGCTTTTCACTTTGGGAATACATATAATCTATCATATGACTACACATATTACTGCTCCCATCTCTATATTAATGAAGATGAGTCTCCTTTCCTCTACCAAATCTTTCACCTCAGGTAAGTCACTCTAAACCTAAAACCCATCATTTTTTTATTCTACACAATAGATACTAATAAAATTTGCTTCATTATTGGCTAAAAATAATGTGTGTTAAATAGAGCATTGTTTCTAGTGAGAATCCAGTAAGCAGATGTCATATCTTTGTACTTCCTCCAATGAACCAGTGGGGAAATTAAGGTCTGATTATATATCTTGCCTAATTTCTCCCGTATCCAAATGACAGTGATCAGAATTCAAGTTTCTGTCTAATCTGAAACTCAGACCCTTGCAACATTTTCCATTCAGAGTATGGTGATTTGTTTCCACTCATGGAATCTAGTCTGAGCTCAGATTCCTATTGCAATGATTATCATCTAACTCTGATCTCCACACAAACAAATAGAAGTGAAAAAGGCTTCTATTTGTTTCATTGCTACAGATAATCTTGAGATTATTGGGAAAATCTAAGTGTGAAAGTAAAACTCCAGAAGAATAATGTCAATTACATTGACAATAATTGTAATTGCTATTATTATTTTAATCACAGTATTTGCATACAACTTGATTTTATTAAAAAAATAACAATAACGATAAATATACAGTGGTCATAGACTTACTACTACTAGAATTATAAGTGTTAAACCATTCTCCCTTTACAAAGCCTCCCAAGATCAATTATAGGTATGGTAATTTCAACAGTGTGGGAACAAGCGTGTGGAATTTATCTTGAGTGGGTAAATATTGCACAGCTCGTGAGTGGCAGAGCAGAGCACTTCAACCCAGGCTCTCTGACTCTGTGATGCATCACTCTTATCTGGCCTGAGTACGTTCAGCAGGAAATCAGAACACTTTGCAATTCAGTCACATTCAATTTCAAGACCAGTGCATTTCTTCACCAACTGACATTTACTTCAGAAACAGGGGAACCAGTGGCATTTGAAATAAAGAGCAGTCAATGTTCTTTATGCTGGACATAATGCTTATTTAATGTTGACAGAATGGAGACAGACTAGTGTAGGGTGAGCAATTTTTATTGCTGGGGATACAGAGCATATTTGTGTGTATCAAATGAAGCTTCAAGTGCACAGGCTCCTTGTGCTTGCCAGTGGGAATAAATTATGCCATAAAGTCATGAAGCGAGGACATGGTTTCCCTGTGTTCTGCCCATGTCTGTGAAATATTTGTATCTCCCAGACTTTTCAGAACTACTGTTATTTCTATCTCTCTCACAGCCAGCCTTTCTGTATTCCACTAAGATCTTGGGAACAAAAGAAAACTAATAAGAAAACAAATACCTAGTGTTTTGTTCTCAGTCCTTGCAGTACAAAGAGAAAAAGATGATTTGCTTCTCAGCATGCCGAGGATGTTCTTATCACAAGTAGATTTTCAAAATGCATGGGGACTGACTCCTATATTCTGATAGGACATGCAAGGGAAAAAAAGGTCCCTTGAATCACAATGAAAAGTGGACAGGCTGTGCCTGCTCTATGCTCTGTGGTTTCTATGCTGCAACCCCTCAGTTTCCTAATTAAAATTCTGCTCGTGTTTCTTCTGTTTTGCAAATTCTCTTCTTAGTTATATGTGCCCATGATTGAAAGCTCTTGTACTTAGTTGAGAGAGGAAAACAGATTAGAATGATAACCCAAGCAAGCATGTTATTATCCTACCTTACAATGTATGTAACAGTGTGTGTGTGTGTGTGTGTGTGTGTGTGTGTGTGTGTGTGTATGTGTGTATGATTGTGTGTGAATCTGTTTGTGTAAAACACTCAGGTCTTTATAGTTGAGTCTTTGTGTGTGTGTCTATGTGTATGTGTATTAAATGAGGCGTATAGTGCATGGTCTTCAAGTGGCCACTAGTGGCAGTACTATGTGATCAATCAATAAAGTGATTACATTGCTTCTCTTGTTCTGCCCATGTCTATGATATGCTTTTATGATCAAAATTATGCACTGATTGTTATTTGCTTCCTTGCTGTATATAGCCTTTGTGTATTCTATTAGTATCTATGCTAAAAACAAACAAACAAACAAAAACAACCCTAACATCAAAAACACTAAATGAACAAAGTGCTGGCTGTGTGCCCTTGAAAAACTTAACTTCTAAAACCTTTCAGTTTTCTAACCCTCAAGTGTATAATTATGGTGAATAGCCCTTCAGCATTTTGAGAGATTAGATAGGGTAACATATGTAATGCCTGGGCTAGCTTTGTCATTTAAACTGCCATAATTAAGTGCTAACTATTGAAAATACAAATATATTACCCATCCCCTTAAAATTCTCTGAAATTGGCAAATTAAGCAGCAGTAGGCCTAATTTACATGTGAAGAAAATGAGCCCCAATCAGACAGTTAGATCAAGGCATGTTTCTCTTGGTTGCCTGCTTCCCAATCCTCTTCCTTCAAAGTAGTATCAGACTTTGAGAACTGTCTCAATCTACCAATATCTCTGAGTATTCTGAGATTTTGAAAAAGCATAAAAAGAGAATATTGTTTGGTTGTGTTGTAGATAAAGTGATGATGATGATTTATAAATCATAATGGAGAAGCAATTCCAGCACCGAAGAAGCTGAGACATGGTGATCACATATTCAAAGCCAATCTCGTCTAAAAAATAAGACCCTATCTCAAACAAAACAACACAAGATAGTACAAAACAAAGCAAAACACAAAGAAATTGGGAGTTGGGTCTATAGCATCTTTGCCCCTGATCCTCAGAGTCTTGTTTTATTTCGGAATATATTTGTCCACCACAGCTTATGATCTTGAGGGCTTGTAGACTTCTTGCTTGTGTTATTTCCCTCTCTGTTGCTTTCTTGATTATAAAACATCAGAGAGAAATATCTTATTGGTTTACAATACCATAAATACACAAACTTCCTATTGAACAGACTTTAAATTCTATTCCATAGCTGTTAGTTAGCCCTAAGATGAAAGTCTCACTATCATAACAGTGTGAATATTTTCCAATCCAGTCATTGTGGTTCACAGGCTTCATAGCTGGGTAAGACTAGAGATTGATTGTTCTTCTCTTTTGGCAGCTTCAATGGTATATTCAGATTCTATGATAAGCATTCCGCAGGGAGGACATGTCTAGCACAGTTCCAGCTGGATTTCCCTGAAGCATGTGGTATCTGCAGAAATACGGTCTGTTGTTCAAGTGCTGAGAGGCAACTAAGGTCAGCAGCAACAGTCAACATGGTTGGGGGGTTTCTTTGACAATTCTGACCAACAGCTTTGAGGCATATTCTTTATGTTTGGAACCAGGAATTTTCTTACATAATCTATATCTTTTTGGGTTTTGCTCCATTGTACTTAGTGGGTAATATTCCTTCTCTTTCTACTTAACTGGTTAATAAAAACAATTATTCATTTTCTCAAAAGAAAACGATTTTTATCATTTTCCAAGTGTTTTATACTTACCTATATATTTGCATGTTCACATTTAAAGCTTATGTTTGTGCATGTTGTGAGTGAACAGAATTTCCTTTTCTCCATAAAGACATTCAATTGTTTGGCTGCTTGACTTCATTTATCCAAATGGCTACACATTCATCACCACATTATCTCTTTACCTATGACAAAAGTTAATTGTGTGTACTGGTGGGACATGTTTCTGGACTCCATGAAGTGCATGAGAAGAATATGTACTTAAATATGGAGCTTGATGATTTGTAGGAACATAAAAATATCAGTTCTAAGATGTGTTCAATAGTACTCTTTTAGGCTTCCACTTCTACCCGTCCATCCATACTGTTAGAAAACATTATGGGTCCCTTCCTGTTCTGCTAAGGAACGATCAGTGTGTTTACCACTGGCTGCTTTTAATGTCTTGGTTACTTATGCCATTAACTTTTCTGAGAGAAAGAAATGGTCAATTAAAAAAACATAATGATAGGTCCTGAAAAATTGAAGCCATGATAGTAGAGGCTAGAAATAAAATACAAACAAGAAATTTATATTATTCTCAAGCAAGTGATGAATTTAGGAAGACTTTGGATTTTTCCACATGATGTCCCCCGCTCTCTGAAAAATAAGTCTATGCTTTCTGCATCTTTTTGCCAGTCTTCTCTCTCTTTTTTATAGCATATTTTCTCACAGAACATACCAAATTTTGGAGTATCATCTCTTTCTATATGAGTCCCTGTACAATGCAATGTCCACACATTTTTCTTTTTGAATTTGATGTAGCTACCAACATGAGAAGCCCTCCATTTTTCAAACAGTGAATTCACTCAGAGCAGTGTGAATAGCAATTCTACCAGAAGCCCAATGCTCAGACCAGGTGTGGAGCTTGGCATACACAGGTATAAAGCAGGTAGACGTACATGCATGTGGTTATTGCACTGTAGGGAAATGATTATTCTACAACTTCTCATAGGTGCCATGCACTTAACCCAAAATGACCATGAGAAGAATTCATGGATAAAACACTTTATTCCCTTAATCATGTACTTTTATGTTTAGTCAGAAACTATTCAGACTTTAAAGTGAAATATTCTGGATAGTTAGAAATAATAATTCCATATCTACCATAATAGTAAATTAAATTCATCAAAAATCTTTTCAAATAGCTTTCAGGTGTCTCCAGTGACTGAATTGTCCCATTTTTCCTCACCACATCTAGTAATTCATTTTTGCTCCAAAATCTGCAGCTGAATATTTAGAGACTTTTACAGATGCAAACTTCCCTACAGGATATACACTTTGCTTAATTGGTATCTTACAGACATTTGTGTTTGAGCATTGGCAGCATTACTAATTTTTCTGTTATGGTGGCCAATTTAAGTGGGTTCATTACCTCGCCAATTTGATTACCCACCACATCAAATGGTTATTCTAAAGTGGATCATGAATATTGCCTGGCTTTGTGATGTTAAAGAAATGATAAGATGGTACAAACAAGAAATCATTTATATGATTAGAATTTAATACACTCTATTTAATAGTTCATTTGGAGAATATCTACCGCAACATTAAATAATGAAAATATCCACATGGTAAATCAATAACATAAATATCTCGTGTTAGAAACCACACATTCTCTCAGCTGTAGGATTTATGTGTAGGACTGAAACATATTTTGATCATGTTATTCTGGAGTTTACTAAAGTATTTATACAGAATTTTAAAAACTCCTATCTAATTTTCAGTTTGGTTCTAGCTCACCAACTCCTTTTATCATAAAGATTAAACAAATCATAATACTTATGTAAAAATAAATCCACACTGAATAGAATCTATTTCAAATGAGTTTTTACTGCGAACTCGAATTTATCAGAAAGTATCTAAATGTCAACAAGTGAGTTTTGAGCTAGAATTCCAGGGTTGCCACTGTTGTACTCTCAACAACAAAATAAACTTAAATGTGTTGTTGTGTGGCACTACTCCTACAAGGATGTTAACAAACTTTGACTCACCCTGGTAGGAAGCTGTTGACAGGCCAACACAAGGATAGCATAAAATACTAGAACGATAAACACAAGGAGCAGGAATAACTCAAAAAAGCTGTACCAGCAATAGCTGTCCACAGCGTGGATGATAGGTTATAGAAGCTGGGGACCAGGAGAGCATTGCACAACGTCCAGGCAGCTCTCCATAGGTTTCAAAAGGTCTTTTCTAGGCAATTAGTTGGTCTGACCTTCTTCTAGGCCCCCGGGCTGCTCTGAGGCTTTTTAAAGTAAATTAGCTCATCTGACAGTGGCTCTCAGCAATCTTATTGCTTATATATGTTTAGTATGGCAGAAGGAGGTAGTTAATCTTGTCAATTCTGAGGACTTCCTGAAGTCATTATGTTGTTTACTTTCTGGGGTTTATGGGTAGAATCTTTTACCTCCCTTCCTATTTAGAACATCTTGAGTCTTAAGGAGAAATGTTTTATCTTAGAGATAGTAGCTACAAAATATGTGAGTACTATCATAAAATCTGTTTTTATAACTCTTGGTGTTGAGGTTTTTAAAGGTCTGTTCAATTCTTTGAGTTTTAACAGTGCTAGAAATTTATAAGTGCTAGAATCATTACCTGTTGAACATGTAACACTGTAAGGACCTCTCCCATATGGTCAAAGTTTAAACAAGTTAAACATCCAGAAACATTATAAACATATGTTGGTACTTTTAGGCCTGCTGATCCACCTTGGCATTGTTTACCAGCATTCTCATAAACTACATAAGATTTGCATACATACCATTGATCAAATAATAACCTGTTCCCTCATACTCTGAAGCAACGCAAAGATTGGAAATGCATGTAGCAACCACGTGTGTTTTTCTAAAATGATCTTTTAAATGGTAAACATTTAAATCTTGGTAACTTTAACTTTCAGTATATTTTTAAAAAGATTGAAATTCCTTAAATAAATGAGGAACATTAGTACACAATGAAAAATGTTCTGTCCATGCCTTTGGGACTGCTTGGCAAGAATCTGACATGGGCCAAGGACAAGGAAATGGGCTGCTTGGTAGGAATGTGACTTTGGCCAAGGACAAGGAAGTGGGCTTCAGGCAGGAATCTGACCTTAGGCTAGAACAAAGAAGTAATTTCAGACAGGAATCTAAATTTTAGGCTAGAACAAGGAAGTAGGCTTTGGTGGTGAAAATGACTTTGGGCTAGAACAGGCTAGTTGGCTCAGATATTTTGGTCATCCTGATAATCCCTTAGAAACAGTGATCATGAGAGTGTCCACAGAATTATGTTTATTGCCTTGCTTGTTCTTTGGCTCTTTGTGTTTATTGTCTTGCTTGTTCTTTGACTATTTGCATCTGTTGTATTGCTAGTTCCTCAACCTAGAACTGACATTAATGCATGCATGTAATTAAAATGGTATAAAAGCTGAAAGGAAGAGGGGAGATGGAATAGGGGTTTTCTAGGGAGGGGAAATAGGGAAAGGGAGTGACATCTGAAATGTAAATAAATAAAATATCCAATAAAAAAAGAAAATACTAATAGTAGGGCAAGATGTCAGTTAATATCCCAAGGTAATCATCTTTTCAAAGATGCATGAAGTAGAACATTGATTTACATACAAAACTACTTTATAAGCCCAAATACTGAGGAAGTCGGTGAGGCTACTCAATCACAAAAGTGAATTCAATATGATTGTACCAGTAGCGGTGAAATTATGACTTATTTTGTTAAGTGCAACAAAGCAAACAGAGAATAACCAACGCCAAATGATCTCTCTATGCATATGTAAAATTTAAAAACAAACTCATAGAAGTTGGGCATAGATTGGTATATAACCACAGATGAGAAGATTAGAGGGAGACGTGAATGAGAAAATATTCATTAGTAGGCACAAAAGGAGAGTTAGATATGAACAAGAATTTCTGGTGCTGATTGCTCACTAAGGTTCTTATAGATTAGCAGAAGGCAATGTAAATTGCAAAAAAGCTAGAAGATTTTAAAGTGAAAAACCACAAACACCGGATACAGTCTTTAGTAGACACCTACATTTAACCTTACTTAACAGTCTGCATAAAAAAAAAATGTTTTCTTTCCTAAAATATTGTATAATATCCCTGTATAGTGTGTAATTTTGTGGTTCAGTCTATTAGCTAAAATTACCTTAAATATAGTATCAACATTTTAAATGTTGGTTTATAATTATTTTTTAACTGAACCTGAAAAGAATGCCTTAAAATACAGTTTGCAAAAGCAATCATCAAGAATTGGGCATGCAAGTGTGCAAAGATAAGATGTGTGAGGCAGATGAGTTACAAGAAACAAAATGGCTCTATGCAGATTGTTCAACTGTCTCTTGTTTATTTAATGCTCAAAGTTGACTTTTTGTTTATAATATGCACACATGTTTTCATCCAGTAGTTTTAAGATAAACATCTTTAGAAAAGTAACCTTATTCTATCTCAGAGCTGTATTTCACAAAATGGCCCAGCTACGAGCTTTGCTTATACTGTCTGTACCCTAATTCTTAACCAAACCTTGGGCATTTGTCTAGTTCTGCTATATGTATGTATCATCGATTTACAAATTAAACTTTTAATTTTTAACTTCATAATTTTTTTTTCCTGTGGTGCTGTATTGTGGTAAACTATTCTACATCTTACAAGCACTGTGATTGGAGCACTGTGAAGTCAATGAATACTGTCTTTTTGTCTTTTGAAATTAAATGACTAACTAGTATATTATACTTAGCTCTTATTATTTCTAGATCAAAACAAAGCAGTGTGATGAGATTCCTTAACACAACCATGCTGAATTCTAAAGCTTTATGGAGAACAATAAAGGATACTTGAAAGTCTCTGAAATAAACTTACCCTAAGTTGAAATATTACCATACATTTCCTCATTTGTTTCAGTAATATCTAAGTATAAGTAACTCTCATGGACTAGATAAGAGCTCAGAGAAAATATGAAAACATTAAACATTTCAGCCATCTGTTTAGCATCTATTACTGTACATACCATCATTGCAACATTCTTATTACTTACTGTTTTTAAATGGCTAGTGATTATTATCTCATGTGTTTAGTTCAGAAAATGCATACTTAATTACTGTTTTAACTGGGTGCCTCTGGAAACACAAACCAGGAAAAATGACATAAAAATAAAGAATATATTTTTCATGTTATTCCCTTTCTTTTTTGTTTTTATAAGGACAACATTTAATTGGGGCTGGCTTATAGGTTCAGAGGTTCAGTCTATTATCATCAAGATAGGGGCATGACCAGTGCCCAGGCAGGCATGGTGTAGGAAAAGCTGAGAGTTCTACATCTTGCTCCAAAGGCACGCAAGAGAAGACTGCTTCCAAGGAGCTAAGATGAGGGTCGGAAAGCCCATACCCACAATGACATACTTCCTCCAACAAGGCCATACCTCCTAATAGTGTCCCTCCCTTGGTCAAGCATTCAAACCATTATATATCTCTATCTATCTATCTATCTATCTATCTATCTATCTATCTATCTATCTATCTATCTATCTATCTATCTAATTTATTAAACTGTCTGTGATCTGGGTAGTCAATGTCTATCTCTTTTTATTTATTGGATATTTTATTTATTTACAATACAGATGTCAGCCCCTTCCCCATTTCACCTCCCTAGAACCCCCTATCCTGTACCCCTCTTCTTTTATGTTTTTATACCATTTTGATTACATGCATGTATTAAGGTCAGTTCTAGGTTGAGGGTCTAGCAATACAATAGACACAAATATTCGAGGAACAAGCAATAAAATAAACACAAATGGCCAAAGAAAAAGCAAGGCATTAAGCCCAGTTATGTAAACACTCCCATGAACACTGTTTCTAAAGGCTTATCAGGATGACTGAAGTATCTGAGCCTATTTCCCTATTCTAGCCCATAAGCTTGATTTTTTTTAATTTTCAGGATATTTTTTTGTCTGAGAAACAAAAACAAAAAAACCAAAAAACAAAAAAAAAATTATTAAGATATTTACATGTATGACAGTCATTCCCTGTATGGATGTTTCATATCAGATATTCTAAATTTTAAAACAGTTATGTAATTTTTCAATTTTTAGATTGTTTCTTTACTATAGAATTAAATACAATATCAACTCTATATTGAAGGAAATATACTCAAAGCAATGTTAAGCTTATGTAAGCACTCAGAAAATCAGAAACATAAACTCTAAAGATATATATATATATATATATATATATATATATATATATATATATATATTTGGCAGTACCACAGAAATGTCTCAGTGGTAACAGCTTTTGCTTTTGCTTTTTTTCTTCAAAGAATCGGAGTTCCGCTCTTGGCACTTACTTCAGGTGGCTCACAACTTCCAATAACTCCAGTACATCAAGGAATAACCCTCTTCTTCTGACCATTGCATGTACCATAAAACTGTGCACATATGAAGGCATACACACATATAAGCCCTTTTTAAAAAATAAAAAAAAAATCATTAGAAAACATCGGTCAGTGGTTTTTGAGATTTTTATGCAAAAAATGTCTAAATATTCTCATACATATATACACAAGCAAATCTAAATATTTTTTACTAAGAAATACAAAGTCTAAACCACCAATCAAAGAGTATACACTGGCTCTAGTTGCATACGTAGCCAAGGATGGCCTTATTTAGTATCAATGGGAGGAGAGGCCCTTGGTCCTGTGAAGGCTCGATACCCCAGTGTATGGAAAGGCCAGGGCAATAAGGTGGGAGTAGGTGGGTGAGCATTCTCATAGAAGCAGAAAGAAGGAGGATAGCATTAGGGGGTTGCAGAGGGGAAACTGGAAAAAAGGATAGCATTTGAAATGTAAATAAAATATCCAATAAAAAAAAGAAATACAAAGTCTAAATTCAACAATTCCTGGAATACTTCAGGAAACTGCCCCTAGGATACTCTCATGCCAAATGATATTTTAGATTGAACAGATTTACTCATTGAAATTTTGTAAGTATAAATCAGTGGTCATGAAGAAACATGCATAACAGCACAGTGTTTTGGAAACCAGAATTAACGTTTCACAATGACAATTTGGCTAATTCTTGGATCTCAAATATTTACTTTCTTTCCAGACTCTGATCAACTGGTTGACTCCTTACATTAGTCACTAATAGGAAAATTAAAATGTAATGATAATGAGATGTGAGGGACTAGGGAAAGTTTTGGGGATAAAAATCATGATTTTTATTTAAGTAGTCTATAGAATTAAATCTTATGAATACCTTTCTGAATATCTGGGCCTCACTAAATGCTTTTGACAATAGAAATGTTAAGAACAAAAGCAGAAAGAACAGATGAACTCTTATTGTGATTTGATATCCGCTTTCTGTTAAATGTAGCTGTCAACTTACACAGCAACTGGCACTGTTGTGGTGATGGCGGTTACACAGTTTTGACAATAACTCCTTAAGTAGCTCTTTGAATTTCTAGTAGATAGAAACTAGGAAATCCTGAATTCAAGGAGGTTGCCAACTTTTATTAAAAAATATCCTTTTCTTTCTCCAAATCATAATCCACTTAATCGTTTGGGTTTTTTGTTTGTTTGTTTGTTTTTCAAATTGGATACCTTCTTCTTGACATCATCCTTGTGCCAGGTTCCTTTTGTTCCCTGTCTCAGGAAAAAAAAATCTGTTTTCTAAATATGCCTATATGAAAAAGATCTAGATGTTACCCAACAACAACAAAGACTGTAGTTTGCTATAACTTAAACATAGTTGAGTAATTCACCTAAGTTCCAAAATATTCTGTGCTGTACAAATTAAGTTTTATTTTATGTCAAAAAATGAAGCTTCTTTGAGTGATAGGGACACCAACCCACCCACAAAACTTTCGACCCAAAATTTATACTGTCTACAAGAAATGGAGGAACGGGGGATGGAGCAGAGACTGAGGGAATGGTCAAGCAATAACTGCTCCAAATAGAGACCCATCTTATGGACAAACACCAATCCCTGACACTATAAATGATACTCTGATGTTTGCAGAGAGGAGTCTAGCAAGTTGTCCTGAGAGGCTCCATTGAACAACTGACTTAGATGAATGCTGAGGTCCACAACCTAGCAGTGGGTCAAACTTGGGGACTCTTATGGAACAGCTGGGGGAAGGTTTGAGAGCCACTAAGGGATAGCAACTGCATAGGAAGACTAACAGTCAGCTAACCTGGGCCCTTACGGCTCTCAGAGACTGAACCACCAACCAAAAAGCATACAGAAGCTGGACCTTACCCCCCATGCTCCTCACATATGTAGCAGATGTGTATCTCAGTTTCCAGGTAGGTCCAAAAATACTGGAGCAGGGGCTATCCCAAAAGCTGTTGCATGTCTGTGGAATATTTTCTTCTAGCTAGGCTGCCTTGTCTGGCTTCAGTGGGAGATGTGCTAGGGTAGGGGGATACCCAGGGACGAAGGGGATGGGGACTGAGAGGAAAGATAATGGGAGGGGGTGACCAGGAGGCAGGCAGCAATTAGGATATAAAGTGAACAATAAAAATAAACAAAAAATAGAAACTAAAAATTAAAGCTTTTCATATTAATTAATTCTTTAAAAATTTCATTCAATGTGTGTGACTATATATATACACCTTTTCAAATAACTTCCAGATTCAAACCCCTTCTTACCCATCCATCTATGTTTTTAAAAACACAACAAAACAAACAAACAAACAAACCAAAAAACCAAAAAACCTCATCAAGGTTTTACAATAAATGCTGTTCATTTTTTCTTGTTTTTTTTTATTAATAAGCAGATGTTGCTTTTATGTACAACAAGTAAATGAGACAGCTGTGCCAAAATGTCAATATTGAACAGGATCCCCGCTGAACTGTCATTAATTTGTATAACCTATATTATGGAAAATATGAGAAAGTCATTGCAGATGTCACAGGTCTGAACTAAAAAATCTTTCCTATTCTGTCTTGAATTTTCTTTTTTTTTTCTTGTGAAAATTGATAGAATTGGCTAAAATATTTAAAATACATGCGTGGTTTTAAATAAAAAACTGTTTGCTATTTACTAAAGTTTCTAAGCTTTGTTTTCTTCTTTTCTTTGTATCTCAGCCTGATACTAGTTCACAGCACTTTCTATTTCTTTGGTAGTATTTTTAATATGATGTTATATTTGCATATTTGAACAAGGCAAGATTACTTAAAAGAGTACATCTGTGTGGGGGAAGTCTTATAGGGTTTCTATTGCTGTGAAGAGACAACATGGCCACAGCAACTCTTATAAAGGAGAAGATTTAATTGGAGTTGACTTTAAGTTTTAAAGGTTTAGTCCATTTTGCCACAAGTGGTTTGAAAAGTGGAAAAATATTGTGTATATTGCTAAGACATTGTTGTTGTTCCAAATTATCCTACTAATGCTAATATGATTTTTAACAAAGAAATTTCTAGAATGTTCTGAGATTGTTACTAGATCGTTCTTCACAATATGAAGCTGATGTACAAAATATCTTTATCTATTAACATATGTCTAGTCATGGTCACTTATTGGCTTATGGTTTTCCTCATGCAGGAAGGACCTGCCAACATTGCCTGGAATCTGTTCTCTGTATACCTTCTCCCTCTAGTCCTGATTTTCACCTGGCAGTGCTCCTTGGAAAAAAAAAAAAAAGATGAACCTGTGCCATACTAGAATTCTTTATGCTTTTTGACATCTGTGTTCATACCTGCCAGCTTTCCGATTTGAATGTGCACTCATTGCCATACAAATAAATTTAGATATATATCTCAAGAATGTTAGAGTCAATAAGAAAGGAAAGCCTATTTATTCTAGTGGTGTAATCTCTCTTTATAACTAACAAAATATATTAGTCACATAATTTACATGGATATATTCAAGAACTTATTTTATTTTTTATATTGTAAAAGAGTTGGTCACTCTGCTTTTTAAAAGATAAATTTAAAAATGTATTCTTGACTTATCATACAAAAGCTTCTTAACACAACATAAGGCAATAAACAATAACTAGGGTGGAACAGTAGAAAGAAGACTAAATGATGTTTAAATTCATCTTACATTTACTCTGAAAAGAAATGGCCAAAAGCCAATCTAGAAAGAAATACAAATTGGAAGATAAACTGTTGTGGTTAAAAAAGCAGTTGTACACTAACAATAAAAGCTCAAATCAGAACAAAAATCTATAAACATGTGACAATCAATTTCAGTTTTTCAATAGGTGGTGGAATGCATTAGAGAAAGCTTTATTTTTTCTGTCCTTGGAAGCAAACATAGAGCATCTTCACAAAGGGTAGTGTGTGTATAAAACAAACATTGCCAAGCCAAACATTTAATGGAGTCTGTTGAAAATATCTGCCAGAAGATAATTTACTGTAGGCCTTTTGTTTTAATAGGGTTGCATGAAGCATAACAGCAACAATCCAGTTTAACACAAAAGGGGGGGGGGAAGCTCCACTCTAAAATCCTTTAAAGGCATCAGAATTATTTATAAACTATGAAATATGCCCTAGTGCATGTTATGATTAGACAAAAGGAGACGAGGAACAAATAAAAAAGTGCTATAAACCTCATCAGATTGCAACAGCAAAGGCACTGCAGATCCATTTCCAGCCAACCCATTTAAATAATATTCGACAGGGGCTGGCTTAATATAGTCACCTTGCACGAACCTCAAATTATTACGTGTCAAGAAATGGAAACAAATGTCTGGATATGAGAGTTTCTGACTTCTCTAGAGGAATTTAGCTGACAGTTGGGAAATATGTGGCTAACATAAAAGGAATAAAAGATACAATCCACACTATGTGTTGCATGACAACAATGAGTCTAGATACTTCCTTTATTATGGTCAAGAATTAGTTTTTCCAAAAGTAAGATAAAGCATAGAACTGTCTGTGAGCACATAAATTTCACTGCCATGAAGACCAGCGAAAACTTTATCTTTTTTTTTCAGAAATGTTATATATTTTCCCTTCTTTTTTTCTCTCCTTTTGAAATATTTTTTTGCTTTTTTATTGGATATTTTATTTATTTACATTTCAAATGCCATCCCCTTTACCCATTTTCTCTCCCTAGAAACCCCCTATCATATCCTTCCTCCTCCTTGTTGCTTTTGTACCATTTTACTTACATGCAAGAATTTAAGATCAGTTCTAGGTTGAGAAAGTAGCAATACAATAGATGCAAATAGTCAAGAAACAAGCAAGAAAATAAATACAAACAGTCAAAGAACAAGCAAGGCAATAAACAAACTTCTGTGAATACTCCCATGAGCACTGTTTCTAAGGGCTTATTGGGATGACCAAAATATTTGAGCCAAATTTCCTGTCCTAGCCCAAAGTCATTTTCATGTCTGAAGCCTACTTCCTTGTTCTAGCCTAAAATTTAGATTCTTGTCTGAAATTATTTCTTTGTTCTAGCCTAAGATTCAGATTCCTGCCTGAAACTACTTCTTTGTTCTAGTCTAATGTCAGATTCCTGCCTGAGGCCCATTTTCTTGTCCTTGGCCCATGTCAGATTCTTGCCAAGCAGGATCAAAGGCCCTCCGCCTCTCCTTCTTTTTTATTTCATAAACAAGACTGAGCATGTCTTAGGTCATTCTGACAAGAATGCCTTCCTTATCGGTCATGGAATATGCATTATCAAAAGCAATGCACTATGTCTTAGACTGGTAAGTCTCTGTGCAGAATCTTACCTGTCTTTGGCATGCCAGACAGCTGATTTGATAACTCTGTTTGGGGATCCATTTTTAGTTTCTAGCCATGTATTTTGGCTCTCAACATGTTGATGTTGTTAAAGACAATCTTTCACACAATGGGCAGGAATAAAAGTATTTCCAAAACAAAAAGGGTTAGCATGGTCAAGCTATACATACCTTTCTTGAAGCTTGAACTGAAAACACATGCCACCAAATTAGCAAAAGCTAGCCTTTATCAAGAGGTATTCATACAGACATAAGGAAGAAGTTGGAAGACTTATTCATAAACTCTGTGTGAAGACATCTATAGAGACGGTATCTTAGAAATAACTACATGGGCAGAAGTCATGTATCTTTGTATATCACTTTGTAGTTCCCATTAAGAAGTTTTTGAAACTTGTTCATATACTTCTATAATAAATTACTTAAGATTTGATAAACACTGATATAAATATAGAGGGCTGAAAAGATGCCTCAACGGTTGAGATCAGATTTTTTTCTTTCAGGGACCTCTGTTTGGGTACCACCACTCATGTGATTATCTGTGATTAACTGAAATTCTAGGGTATCTGACACTTTTCATATTTTTAAGGCTTCTGAACACATATAGTGCACATGCATGCATGCAAGCACATACCATACAAAGAAAATAAAATAAGTAAATCCAATTATTTGTCTTTAAATATTCTTTCAGCTTATTAGACTCCATATCCAGAAACAGTCTTACATGAGTACTTTCATTCCAGAATTCCTCATGGAACTCCAAAATTAAGTTGTGATAGAAGTTGCCATCTTACTAGAGTAAACTTTTCCTGGTAATTCACTTGGATATTGACTAGATGCGTCACTTATTATGTGAGGTCCTCTATGTCATGGCTGTTCAGGACAGAGCATTTCTTGGTGAATAGAGAAAAGAGTTATGAGTCCTATGAAAAGCTGCAATGGACCTCCATAAATGCCATGCTGGATTTCAAAACACAAACATTAGAAGGTATACAACCAATGCAACTTACATTAAATACTGTACAAGAAACAAAGTATTTTTAACTTGAAAATTAAAAGAACATTAACACATGTGTTAACACCTATTTGAAATCCAGATGCTGCCCCAACTTTATCTTTTGCTAACATAAGATCATAGAGAACTGCAGTTAATTTCAATATATGTCTCTGAAAATGTCCAGAACCAGACTTCCAAATGAAGACTGTTATTTCCAATATTGGATTGATTTCTAGACCAGTCCATGATTGAGTAAATAACTGGTCACATTTAATAACAATATAGAGGCATTATAACTTCTCTTTTGGATTCTCTGTTCCACAAGGTCTAAGAACATGAAGAAAGGCAGCTTGTCCCATCATGGGTATAGGTAAGCAATGGTGGGTTAGGAACTTATGTTCAATACAGCTTCCAGTCACCATTGTCAGGGCACTCAGCAAGCTCACAGGTCAGCACCATTCTTTGTCCTGGCATCAGCATGTCTCACCCATCGAACTGGTGGACGAAGGAACGAACATGTTCCTTCAGCATCCTGCAGAAAAAAACACAAACATAACCTCTTCCCCATATTTAATACCTGACTGGGATCATGCCTTATGCCAGTAAGGGGATCCTTCCCTTTCACCTATGCATAAGCATGCCTAACTGTAGAGCACCATAGACACTCAGCAGAAAGTTCCTTAGCATCAAAATTTTTTTTTAAAAAAATTAAAATAAAAAATAAAAAGAACATGATTTAAATAAATTTGTGGTGTATAGGGGTATATCTCCTCCTTTTTTATTTTATGAGGATATTGTTTTAAAGTTCCATGGGCCCATTCCACAGTCTCTTGTTCTTGACAATTATAAGGAATCCCAGTAATATGGGTAGTGTTAAATTGCTGCTAAAAAGTCTCAAATGTTCAACTGCCATAGTCAGTTCCATTATGTTTTTGTTTGTTCATTTTTCTTTTCTTTTCTTTTTTTATTATTGTGTATTTTATTTATCTACATTTCAGATGTTATCTCCTTTCCCCCTTCCCCTTTCTCCATCTCCAGAAACCCCTTAACCCATCTTCTGTCCTCCTATTTCTATGACGGTATACCCCTAACCATCCACCCACTCCCACCACTTCTCCCTCAAATTCCCCCTTACTGGGACATCCAGCCTTCAAGGGACCAAGGCCATCCTCTCCCACTGATGCCTGACAAGTCCATCCTCCTATAGCTAGACACATTGGTCCTTCCATGTGTTTTCCTAGGCTAGCTGTTTAGACCCAGGGAGTCCTGGTTGGTTGGTATTGTCACTCTCTTTATGGGGCTACAAGCCCCTTCAACTTTTTCAGTCTTCTCTCTAACTCCTCCACTGTTAACTGTGTGATGAGTTTGATAATTATCTGTGAACATCTGCCTCTGTATATGTCAGGCTCTGGCAGTGCCTCTCAGGAGACAGGTATATCAGGCTCCTGTCAGCATGTACTTCTGGACATCCATAACAGTGTTTGCATATGGTGATTGCATCTGGAAGAGATCTCCAGGTGGGGCAGTCTCTGGATGGTCTCTCCTCCAGTTTCTGCCCCACACATTGTCTCATATTTGTTCCTGTAAGTATTTTGTACTCCTTCTATGAAGGACCAAAGCACCCATATTTTGGTCTGTCTTTTTCTTGGGTTTCATGTGGTCTGTGAGTTATGTCTTGGGTATGGCATATATAGCTTGGTCATGCTAGCCTTTTTTGTTTTGGGAATACTTTTATTCCTGCCCATTGTATTAAAGCTTTTCTTTAACAACATTAACATGTTGAAAGCCAAAGTACATGACTTGAACCTAGAAATGGATCCCCAGACAGAGTTATTAACATGCTGGCATGCCAAAGACAGGTAAGATTCTGCACCGAGACTTACCAATCTAAGACATAAGTGCATTGCTTTTGATAATGCATATTCCATGACCGGTAAGGAAAGCATTCTTGTCAGAATGACCTAAGACATGCTCAGTCTTGTTTATGAAATAAAAAAGAAGGAGAGGCGGAGGGCCTTTGATCCTGCTTTGCAGGAATATGACATTGGCCAAAGACAAGGAAGTGGGCTTCAGGCAGGAATCTGACATTAGGCTAAAATGAAGAAGTAATTTCAGGTACAAATGTAAATCTTAGGTTAGAAAAAAAGGAGCAATCTCAGGCAGAAATCTAAATATTAGACTAGAACAAAGAAATAATTTCAGGCAGGAATCTAAATTTTAGGCTAGAACAAGGAAGTAGGCTTCAGACATGAAAACAACTTTGGGCTAGGACAGGGAAGTAGGCTCAGATACTTTGGTCATCCTGATAAGCTCTTAGAAACAGTGATCATGGGAGTGTTCAGAGAATTTTGTTTATTGCCTTGCTTGTTCTTTGGCTCTTTGTGTTTATTGTCTTTCTTCTTCCTTGACTATTTGCATCTATTGTATTGCTAGTTCCTCAACCTAGAACTGATCTTAAATTCTTGCATGTAATTAAAATGGTATAAAAGCATAAAGGAGGAGTGGGAATGGGATAAGGGGATCTAGGGAGGGGGGATGGTGAAAGAGGATGACATCTGTATTGTAAATAAATAAAATAGCCAATTAAAAAAAAGTCCATGAAAGAAAAGAAAAGGAAAGCTGGAATGGAACAGTCACTTTAAATATCCAGGTTTCCATACGTACCATATCCTAGTAGAACATCACAGAAGAGTCTAGGATCATTTCAAGTTAATAAAGTCTTAAAGATAGAAAATTTGTCTAACAGGCAGTTTCTTATTAGTCAAACATTCAGTCAATAGTGTTATTTCAAACTTTTAGGGCTTTGAAAGTAAGAGACATACAATAACTAACAGAGGATGCTGACCATTGTAGACATGATAGTTCAAGAGGCTACAGATCTGCAATGTCTTTGAAAGTCACCCAGGCAAATGTGGGAGATTCCTCAAGTAGGACTCAATCCTGTTATGTTTTAAAAATGATTCTTCAAACTGCACTACTAAACTCACGGAGTTTTGGCTTTTTCCAATAGGCAACTACTACTACCCTCTGAACTACCATGTCCATGTCATGAATTATAAAGCACAAGCTTTTATCTGAATAGTTTTCTCAGCCAGTTTTGGGGAATTTCAAAGTTTGTGGCTGAAAAGTTTGTTGTTGGTGGTGGTGGTGATGGTGGTGGTATATTGTTTATGTCCTTTATGCTCAGATAAATTGCATTAAATATTTAGTCAAGTGTCTATAGGTATTAATAAAAATAATGTCATCAGATAACAGCGGGCTCCCATATCATTACCTTAATACTTCTTACCTTTGCTCTCTTCTAAGAAAGAATACTTTAAGTTGGATTGAAAGGCCTGATTATATTTTCATAAACTATTATAAGGATGAAGTGATCTTAAGACAAAATAAGCTAAATTGGTCTAGTTGACACAGGTATAATAATTCAGGTGACAGCTGGAAAATTCTCATTCCACTAAAATCACATGGAAAAACTAAAAAATCAGCCACTTCTGGGGGTATCTGGAAAGGCAAATATGTTTACAAAATGCAAAAAAAATAAAACAAATAAAAAAGAACTTTCCAAATTAGAAGACCAGTGCAGTTTTTTATATTCTCTTTGCTAATTAATGTTTAAAATGCTAAGCTGGTAATGGTATTTCACTGCAGTAACCTAAGCACGTGGACAGTTAAGCCAGGACTGTGAGTATGAGCCCAGACTGAACCATGAAGTAAAACCATATTTTAGAAAACTTATCACAAAATGACTGAAGATAACGTAGGAAATTTTGTTAGGAGACTGCATATTAGAAAGAGAATAGATGACAGACTGAGTTACAATATTGTGTGCAGCATAATGTAATCTTTTTTTTCTTTCTATATATGATATTGACAAATCCAGTGATCAAGAAATACAAATAAATAAGAACAAACGTTACTAAAAAATTCTCCTGGCCAAAGAGAGAAAACAAATCCATTATCGGATCAGAAAATATTAGACAAGTGTATTTCACAGTATATGTTTCAAAAACCCCACAGTCTCATTTGCAAAAACCCTTTAGTGATAAAGTCAAGCTTAGCCCAAGTCATTTTACTCTGTATACTATACTATCCCTTTTCCTCATGATTGAATGACTCCAGGGAAAACCCAAATCGTCCACACTTGATATGAAGATATGTGCCTATTCTTATTGTAACTTTTTATGTCATGCTCAGTTGATATCCCTGGGATGTCTGCTTTTTTTCTGAAGGGAAGTGGACCTCTAGTACAGAGGAGGTGTTGGGAAGAGAGACTGGGAGAAGAGGAAGGAACAAAAACTACTGTCAGTATACTATATGAGAGAAGGATAAAAACATAAACACATAATATACATACATAAATAATACATAGATACATTCATACATACATACAAATACATACATACTCCAAACGAGAACCAACAGTTTTACCCTGCTCTGTGTTGAGAACACATGGAACTCTGGACTACCATTCTTATCCATTACTAAAGAGTTTCTTTATCCCATATTGATGTTGGGATCTGAAATGATCTCCAAAGACCCATGTGTTAAAACAACAAACAAAGAAACAAACAAACAGAAAAGTCCTTAACCCCATGTTTGACACTATGAGGGGTGTTAGAACCTGTTGCTTGCAACCCCTTGAGGGATAAGAAGGAAGAGAGTCAATGACATAGATTTCCAGAGTTTGGCAAGTGGCAAAAGCAGAATTGTTTATTATAGAAACTGGGCAAACTTTTATGACCCCCCTTCCAACATCTCATTGGCCCTCAAGTAACTAGATATGACCCTGTCTTTTTCTCAGTGGCTCAGTCCATTGCCTGACCCAGCATCAGTGGCATGTATGTGTTCTGGCAGATTCTAGGTTGGCTCAGAGAGGAAGTATGAGGTACATATATGCCAGCATCGTGGCTGGCCCTGATTGGCTAACTTACTTCTACAGGAACCTTCAAGAGGTTACTCCCTGTGAGATGATATAGATTGTGGAAGCAAGTGCTCACAGGGATTATGGGTTCCTGGTCTAGTTTTACTCCACTCACTTCCCTACAGTTGGTGGGTTTGCTCTGTTATTGAGTCTTTGCCATGATAGATATGGTAGCCTATTGTGGTTACCAACTTGTGATACCTGAAAAGAGAAAACCCCAGTAAATGAATCGTCTCCACCATATTGCCTGTGGAAATGTGTGTGAAACTTTTTGTAAAAGTAGGAAGGCCACTCCTACTATAGGTGGTACCATCCCTAGGCTGATGTGCTGGGCTCTCTAGAATGTGATATTAAGCCAGTAAGTGGTGTTCTTCTGTTGATTTCTTCATCAAGCTTCTGCCTTGGCTTCTTTAGATGATGGACTATAACCTGTAAACTAAAAAATAAACAATTTCTCCTCTGCTCCAAGTTGCTTTGTTCATGATATTTATTACAGCAATGGAAAGCAAACTGCTAGAGGACTATGGAGACTAAATTCCCATTTTCCTATAATACTGTATCAATATTTTTTTCTGCCAGGTGTCAATAAAAGGAAGCTAATTAGAGGCTCAAGTAGATTGCCATTTCCTCTTCCCATTTCCTGACTTCGTTCTCTTTGGTGCTGTTCCTTGCAGTATTTCATATTGTGATTTGAAATGACTATGAGCAGCTCCCTGGGCTATTCACACAGACAGAAATACCTATATGTAGTCAAAAAGCCTCCTTCTATATTTCTAAGAAAATTTCTGGTATGTAATATTCTCGAGGTACCTTGTCTGAATTGGACATACTACTATTTCTTAAGAAATGGCTATAGAAAAGGAACTAAGGTTTTTAAGTCATTTATTTCCCTCCTGTTCTTTGGAGATAATTCAAAATACTTGTGTATGAATAAAGAAAAATAAACATGAAGAAGCAATTAATATGGCTATGTTTAAATGTATAAAGTAAGTTTTCATGTACCCCATCATAATATAGCTGAGGTTTTGAAGCAAGTTTTGGCATGCTATCTTATCAAATCTAATTTAGAAGTATGGACTTATTTGACTCTTTATAAAATCTTCATAGTTGGCTAGGATTAGCCAGGTTGTAAGGTTCAATGAGTATGAGACCCTGATATCAATCCACAACACCACAGACAACAACAAAACTAACAAAATTTACAAGGTCTTTCATTACACGGATTAATTCATTCTATTCCTTTAAAATATATTTAGGACATTTTATATTTTCTTTAATTTCTGGGGTTTAAAACTCTTGCTTTGCTTTAGCTGTTACATATGATGATTCAATTAATATCATTATGTGTAAAGTCATTTTAAAGCAATTCACTTGGATATACTTTATTCATTAAAATTAAAATGAATGCTTTCCATTCGCTAGAAGAATTCGCTGGGGTTGAAGCAAAATTTCAAATATGGAAAAAAATAGACACCACTTGACATTATGTAAACTAGCAGATGGTAGCAGCACTGTGTAATTGTAATGCATTTCTGGGCTGTGCAGCAGGTTGGGTATTAAAACATTGTATCCTTCCATCTTCCTCAAACACATTAATTTTCAGCTTCTTAAATTCACAAACACATACAGTATGTTTTTATGACGTACAATAAAAATCCTCTCAACTTCATTTTCAGTTTTAGTTAGAGAAAACACACAACACCCTCTCACTGTAAGTACTTTAGGCAGTGGGGCTCAAGGAACATAACACTTGGGAAGCTTTTTATTTTTTTTTCTTATGCTCCAGTTTTCCTTTTTGAAATAGGGTTGCTAATTTATGAGCTTGCCATGGTGTGCAATGTGAGTAACAGCAGCAGATGCCTCGATGCTTCAGTTTGATCAAGAATATCAGGCTATGTAAAAGGCTATTAATGAACCACAAATATTTTACTCCTGTTACACATGTCAGTAGTGATTATGTCTTAATGCAAAATGTTCCTTTATAAGAGAGAGAGGAGTAGATTTAGCATCACTCATGTTTGAATATTTTGGAGGAAATTGAGAAGTCCTTTTGATCCTAATCATAATTAAACTCCCCTATCATGTATTGTTTGTTTTGCTGAGTAAGTCATGTGTATTATACAAGGTTATCTTGGTGAAATTTTTCAAAATATTACTGCATTTTAAGATTGGTATTAAGACAAATGCTTTCTTATTCACAGTCTACAATCATAGTAAATCTGTTTCTATATATAGATTTTTTTTTCTCCATGGGAGTTGCAATTGTATAAAGCCACAGAGAAAATTTCCATTCAATTTAGAAGCTGATTAAGACAACATCATTTGAATCCTTACATTGAACTTTGGATTTTAAGTAGAACTGTGTCCACAATTTCATTCACCTTCATGACAGTCACTGAACAATAGGTCATGAATATCCTTATATTATACAATAGAAAAACAGAACAGTTTCTATCTTTGCCCAACATTTTATAGGTACTAGTAGAATCATATCTGGACTTCAGTCAAATGCTGTCTGCTAGATCTGTCTGCTGCCCAATAAGTTCCAAATTAATTTATATTGCTCTCATATTTCCTTCCCTCAAATGTTTCTTTTAGTTTCATAATTTCTTTTCTTTGTACCCATTATATTTAAACTTCTAGTGTATGTTTTTATAAAGAAGATTATTTAATAAGCCAATAAGTTATTTATGAAAAAGTTTCTCTTTCCTTTATTAATCAAAACAATACTTTTTATTCCTACTCCCAATTTTTCCCAAATTGAATACAACACTGTTAGTTATTTGTTTCTCAAAATGGAATAATACACATTCTTTCTCTTTTAATTTTATTTTTGCTATTGGCAAACCATTCCTTCTTGGATTCCATTGCATTTTTTTCTGGAGCAAATTTATTTCATTTTAGTTTCTGGGAAGAGTTTGACTCTGATTAATATTTTCTAAAATTCCTTACAGTATATTTAGGTGTGATTTTCTTATTCTCTTTTGATTTGTTGATAATCCAGAATCTATAATTGAATATTGTTTATCAATTCCTCACTTTAAATGCCTACCTGATCAAAGGACATTTAGTTACAGAGAAAAGTGGAGCAGAGAATACAAAATTTTATATATGTATCTTTTGCACACACACACATACACACACACACACAAACACACACACTTTTTCTATGACTGAAAATTACACAGGATGAGACACTTGAATCAGTCAATCTGCATTTTAGTGTATCATCATAGCATCATTTACAGATTATCTCAGTGTTCATTCTTGGGCTTTTGTGTATATATATATATATATATATATATATATATATATATATATATATGTGTGTGTGTGTGTGTGTGTGTGTGTGTGTGTGTGTTGTATATGTATATAATGTGTCTCTAGTAGTATGTCATAATTTTTACTACCCTTAAAAACCTTCTGTCCATTAAGAAGTACCTGCATCCTATACACTAGAAATTTCTAACTTTTGCCTTAATGCTTTGTTCTAGAATGTGATATTTTTGGAATCTTGGAATAGTGAATCTCTTCAAATTACCTTCTTTTACTTGGTCAAATCAACTTAAATTTACTTCCCAATATCTTGATATCTTAATAGTTGAATACAACTCCATTGTCTCTAGGTACCACTATCCACCCACTCAGCAACTAATGGACACCTTTATTATTTCCAAGTTTGACTACTTAACGCAGACAAACATCTGCATTCTGGGATTTTGTGAAGACATTTCAACTTCTTTAGAAAGATGACAAAACATTCAACTACTTGATTCCACAGCAAGGTCAGCTACAAGAGCATATGGTTAGTTGTACAAAATGAAGCCCTTTCCCTTCTAAAGTATCCACAGCATGCGTTTTCATCCACATCAGCAATGAATGTGAGTTATTTTGCTCTGTTCCTCACAAGCATTTGTGACTGATATTCAGAATTAATACCTACCATTCTGATGGGTTTTAATTGGGGCTTCCTTAATATTATAAGAAATGAACATTTCCCATATGCTTATCTGTAATATATCTATCTGTCTGTCTATCTACACATATGTTTATTCTTTCAAGAGGTTCCTGTTAAGGTTTTTGGTTTAATATTTAAAACAGAATATTCTAGTATTATTAATATGAAGGTGAAAGTATAGAAGTCAGGTATGTGAATATTTATTGATAACGTTATTTTATCAAATGTGTGTTTTTAAAATACGTTCTCCTACCCTGACTTGTCTCTTCGGCACTTAATGGTGTCTTTTATAGAGCATACTTTAAAAATTTTAGTAAAATTCAGCTTTTAAATTATGTTTTCTTCAGGGAGAGTGCTTTCAGTACTTCATCTAAATGAATATTTCCAAATCACATTTATGCAAATCTTCTCCAAATTGTCATTTCTGCACTCACATTTTTACAGCTGACCACCAAATTGTCTTTTATGAATTTTAGAGTATTCAATGTTAAGTATAGACCTACGTAAAAAATTTGATTTCATTGTGTAAAGGATATAAGATCAGTGGGTAGAGGTTTTGTTTTGTTTATGAACACTAACACTTTCATGTATGGCATAATTGTGTATTTTTTTGCTTTTTGCCAAAGTGCATTTGCCTGTGTCACATGACATTACTGCTGCCCTTTCTACCATCCTCTATCTATTAATCCATCAATCATTTTAAGAGTATTTTATTTTCATGATGACTGAAGCTTTGTATTAAAATTTAAAGCCAAGTGATATTTATTACTATTATTATTCTGGTGTTATTAATCTTTTCCTTCTTCCCCATTGTTAATATTTCTTTAGAGCTTTTGTTTCTGCCTATAAAATGTAGAGTACATTTTCCAATAATAATAAGAGGAAGAGGCTACCTGAATTTATTTTGAGGTTATTTTGAATTTGTAGGGCATAATGGGAAGATTTGACAATCTGGCATTTCCCTCTTTGAATATGAACAGCTTCTTCATTTTCTTAGTTTTACTTTAGTTCTTTCATTAAAATTTTCATCATAAACATCTATATTTTATGTTTCTCATATTTCTTTATATGTTTATTTCTTAACAATGAATTGTTACAGTTTTCTTTATTTTTATCTTTTTATAAATTAATAATTGATTATTCTCTCACAAAATATATTCTAACTACAGGTTTGCCTCTCTCCATTCTTCCTAGTTCCACCCACCTCCCTTCTTCTCCAATATACATTTTCTCTCCATTTTTTTCTTCAAAATAGAACATGTCTCAAAGAGATAACAGCCAGATAGGATAAAATAAAATTCAATGTGGCAAGGGAAAACCTTCATATAGAAGCTGGACAAGGCAACCCGATATCAAGAGAAGACAGAAAAAAAGTTAGAGATTCACTCCATCTCACTGTTAGGAATCTCACAAGAACACCAAGCTAACAGCTGTAACATGTATGTAGAGGACCTGGTACATACCTGTACAGGCCCAATGCTTGCTGTTTCAGTCTCTGTGAGCCCTGCTTAGTTGATTAGGTAGACAATATTCTCCTGGGATCTTCCATGCCCAGTGATTCCTACAGTCATTCTTCCCCATCTTCCTTAAGGTTCTACAATTTCTGTGGAGAGTGACAAAAATAGAGACATCTAATTTAGAGTCTTTTTCTATGGAAGTCTGGTTGTGAGTCTCTGCACCTCCTTCTTCTACTGCCAGAAGAATTCTTTATAATGATAACTGGACAAGGTTCCTACTTATGAGTATAGCAAACTATCAATCAGAATCATTTCATTGATGATTGTTAATGCCAGTTTGGTTTGGTTTTACTCTAGGTCTCTGGGCTATCTAGTCTTTATATCCTGGTTTTCAGGCAATGCATGGCATGTGGTCTGTCTCTTGAGGTGGGCCTCATTTAAACTAAATGTTGGTTGGCCACTCCCATATGTTCTGTGCCACCATTTCTCCAGCACATCTTATAGCCATGATTGTAGATGGAGGGGTTTGTGACTGGGTTGGTGTCCAGGTTTCTCATTTGATAGCCTGCAGAATACCATCTTATATTGTTGGGGGCCGACTTTTAGCAGAAAGCGGCTATCAGCTTTGCAGCCAACTTGAGCCATATACCCTGACATGTGACTTGGATTACAATAGCCTACAACAGCTAAGCACACTCCGATAATCTTGGTTTAGATACCTTGAGATTAAAGGTGCATGAGATTAAAGGTGTGAGAGATTAAAGGTGTGTGACTTAAGAGTATGACTTAGAAGTGTAGAGATCAGATTTAGAGACAAGACCTAAGGGCATGATTAAAGGTGTAACTTAGAGGCGTGGCTTAGAAGTGAGACATATAAAAGGCAGAGACAGAATAGATCAAAATCAGACACACCAGACATTAGGTAGAAGACACTTGGCTCTAGAGAGCATCAGACACAGCAGACATTAGGGAGACACAGAAGAGAGAACCAGACACAGCAGAGAGAAGACAGGTAGCAGGCACTTGGAAGAGAACCTGGAAGAAGTAACTTGGAACTTGGAGGCACTAGGGACTAGGAACTAGGCACTAGGGACTCAAGACTTAGGTTTCCCTAATAGACTTTAGGAAATTTGCATGCCATCTTCTAAATGACCCTAATTCCAGCTGTGTCTCCTTGAACTCTCTTCATCCATTCCTCTCCCCTCAACCTGATCCTTCCTCTTACCATAACCACCTACCCCTGTGTACTCTAAGAATCTATTCTATATTTTATTTCCTGGTACCAGAGAGACTCATGCCTCCCCACTTATTCAGCATTAGAAAAAACGACACCATGAAATTTCCAGGCAAATAGATGAAACAAGAAAAAAAAAAAAAAAAAAAAAAAAACGATCTTCAGCTATCCGAAACCCAGAAAGCCAAATAAGTATTCACTTATAAGTGGATGTTGACTATTAAGTAAATGATAATTAAGTAACAACCTGCAGACCCAGAGAGAGTAAGTAAAGAGAAGGGATAGTAACACTTTATTGTATTGTATTGTATTGTACCACAATTTCTTTATACATTCCTCAATTGAAGGACATCTAGGTTTTGTCCAATTTCTTGCTATTATGAATAAAGCCACAATGAACACAGTTGGGCAAATGTCTTCATGGTAAGATATGTAGAGTGTCTTCTTGGCATATGCTCAGCAGTCATCTAACTGTATCTTGATGCAGATGAATTCCCAATGTTCTGATCTGAGCAACCACAGTTTTCCATAGTGATTGTACAGGTTTGCATTCTCACCAGAAATACCAACCAACCAGAGCTCACAGGTTCTAAACCACCAGCCTGGAAGCTCATAGGGAGGGACCCATGGCTTCAGTTGTATATGTAGGGGAAAATGGCACTTGTGTTACTGATATTTGGCATTCTAACAGGTCTTATAGCATTCTAAAATGAGTAGCCTGCATTTTTGTCCTCTTGTTTGTGAGGTTAGTCATTAATGGTTAAACCGACTCTCCAGTCCTATATCCAGAATTTTAAAAATACCATTCATGTTCTGTATAAATCTGGGGATTTCTTATAAATCTTATGTGAAATGATATTAATTCAGAGATAATACACATACATTTGTAGGTGATAACCTTTATAATTATTAATTTGATATTAACTTACTCTATGTATTTGTCATGAATATTACTTTTTTACTCTCAGAAACTGTTACTTTGTATCTGGTACATGCTTCTCATTCCAAAAGTTTATAGTAACACTACATAACTAACAAGCCATTATGTTTTTTATAGTATCATGCTATACTTTCCTAGTCTTATCCAACAGAACTGGATACAACATCATAAAAATTCTAAAAGTTTTTCAAAAATATATAATTTATGAATATGGAATTTTATTTCTGATAAAAAATGCAACTGAAAATTCAACTCACATAAAAAAATAGCAAAGTATGAAGCTTCAAGGATGCCTAATGTATATCCTTAGTCTATATTCTCCTCCTGTCTCTACAGCATATAAAACAGAAGAAAATATAAAGTACCTTCACATTCCCTGCTTACAAAGTAAACTCCATACACAGTACCGGTTTTGAGACATGCTAGAAAAGTTTTCTGTCTTCTAATTGAGTTTCCATGTGCTGTGACTAAGCCTTCAGAAACTGTTTGTTTCTACTTTGATACTTCACCTTGTCGCTTCTTGTTTCTGGACATAAAATAGAAAAGTTGTGTTGGGACCCGAGTTGCCCCACTTTTGGGCGGCCAAAACTGTTGAGATCCACACTAGTCCCTGTTCGGGCGCCAAAAATGTTGCGGCCCTCTCCACTCGACGCTTGGTGGCCTCTGTTTCCTGGCCCAAGCTGCTGCTCCCGTCTGTGGGTCAGGGTTCAGCAAGAGAGAGTAAGGACCGACTCGAAGAATGGAGACCAGACAGAATGTGATTCAATCCCGTTTATTCTTCAGTCTCTTTTCCTAGTCCAAGTCCCAAGTCTTGAGTTCCTAGTTCCTAGTTCCTAGTTGTACTCCTTCTAGATCCTAGTTGTACTCAATCTATTCTCTTCCAAGTGTCTACTGTCTACTCCTACTCCTAGTGTCCGAATCTCTGTTACTCCAAATTGTTCTCTAAGTTGTACTCTCTAAAGTGTCTGATTCTCAGATCTCTCTTCTGTCTGCCTCTCGCCTCTATATGTCTCACTTCTAAGCCATGTGTTTTGTTCACACCTTTAATCATGCCCTTAGGTCTTATCTCTAAATCTGATCTCTAAATCACACTCTTAAATTACACACCTTTAATCTCACACACCTTTAATCTCACACACCCAAGGAAAGTCCTGGGTATCTAAAGCAAGATGTTATCAGAGTGTGCTCAGCTGTTGTAGGCTATTGTAATACAAGTCTCATGTCAGGGTATATAGCTCAAGATGGCTGCACAGCTGATAGCCACTTTCTGCTAAAAGTCGGCTCCCAACAAAGTTGCACACAAAATTTGGCTCAATGAAATCAAAGATCCTTTTCTCTTTAAATATAGGCTATGTATTTGATTGTCTCCCTAACAGAGAAATGGAAGAAGAGGTTTCTTTTGATGAGAAAAAACTAGAGAACGTTGACTTTTCTTTAAAATTTTACCATATCTGATCATTACTTCTAAGGGCTTATCAGGATAACCAAAATATCTGAGCTTATATCCCTGTTCTAGCCCAAAGACATTTTCATGCCTGAAGCCTACTTCTCTGTTCTAGCCTAAGATTTAAATTCCTGCCTGAAATTACTTCTTTGTTCTAGCCTAATGTCAGATTCCTATGGCTCCCTCCATATGTAATGGAGGATGGCATTGTTGGGCATAGGTGGGGGAGGAAGTCCTTAGTTCCATGAAGACTGGTTGCCCCAGTGTGGGGGAATTCGAGGGCGAGGAGGTGGGAGTGGGTGAGTTGGTGGGGGCACACCCTCATAGAAGCAAGAGGAGGGTGGATGGGATAGGAGGTTTTGGGTAGGGGAATGAGGAAAGGGGATAACATCTGAAATGTAAATAAATAAAACATCCAATTAAAAAATTTAAAAAATAATTTAGATTTAAATTAAAACTTAGATTTAAAAAAAAAAAAAAACTAGTATCACATTGATAAATGATGTTGCCATTAAAGATAGATGCCATGAAAACCAGGAAGTTACCTGCTATTGCTCTTCTGACATTGGCAGCCTACCTTGGGGTACAGACAATGCCTTTCCTGGGAGAATGCATGCCTCAATGCTGATGGTGTTTCCTGAGGTCAACATCAGCATCAACGATGTGTGACCTTGGCCTTACTGTCTGAGATCTGTTTGTCAATGACAGCATTTGTTGTATTTACTCCTTTCCCACTTACAAAGTGATTCATCTTTCAATCTTAAATTTAGCAATAACTTGCATGTTCTGTATTGGTTTAGTAGAAAGTGCTTTGGGAAAGAGAACTTGAAATTCATCTTGGCAATACTATGATATCTGGGGGTAATGACATGTTTGTGATTGCAAATTAGGCAATTATAAAAAAAAGTTCCATCATTTATCTTGTCTTTAGAGAAGTATAAAATGGTTATTTGCCAGAGTAAATATGATCCCACACCAGGAGCAATTATCAAATATGATCATAATTGTTAGAACCTTTTTCAGCTCCTCAGTACTGCTGTGCTTGTGCTCTGGTGAGGAACCTTTAGCATTGGTTTTCTAAAGGCAGTGAGCAATTACTTCTATAATGGTAGATTCTGTAGGAAGAAAGAAAGTAATTCTGATCTTAATTTCAGGAACATTAGTGCCAAAAAAGTTAATAAAACTGATCAAATAAAATGCCTTTCTGCAGGTGACTAGAAATGCAAAGTTTTCATTATAATCTTCTGATACAGTGTTATATCTTAACAAGAAATAATTTTTGGCTAACAAGAAATAATTTTTTATTTTATTTGCTCCAACATATGATAATAGCTTGTCTGCATTTGATTTAAACATGCTCTGTAAAGGCCCAAGTGAAACCAATTAGAATCACTAAAATGCTTGTTCATATACCCATGCTCTGATAACTTAATAAAGTAAGTCAATATAGGCTAGTATGTTAATATCTCAATGCTCATCATTATACAAAAATGATTTTTGAATACTAAAAAAATACTTCAAGATTCCCATATAAAATTAATTTTTGAATTAATAACTACATACAATTACATGTTAATATGTTTACCCTTGAGTTTAAAACAAATACTGAAATTATACACACACTCATATATACATATGTATATGTGTATATATAAACATATGTGTGGGTGTGTATATAAACATTCATCAAATTAAGCAGGCTTATATCTTATATTGGGTGACTTTTACTTCCCTTCTTTATCCCTGTGTTTGAAAAATATCTATTATTATCCTATATTGTAATAATAAGCCATCACACTTATTTTCTATCCAAAAGAAAAAGAAAAAAGAAAAAAAAGGAACTGTTTGCTAACTGAAAAAAAAAGATGAAAAGAATTGCAGAAAATAACATTTGTTTACTTTTTACTTCATTTCTGGAAGTGTTAAAAGCACAGCTAAATAACTAAATTTCTTATTCTGTTGGAAGTTGCTAAGTGCTTAGGCAGAATTAAAGAGTGAATGAGGGAAGGCTGCATTGCTCTGGCTGAAAGCCATTTATTTTTGTGTGTAAAATAGTTAGCCTGAATACTGAGATAAAAGGATTAGCGAAACGTCTAAAATGTATTACCCTCTCCAGATAAATTAAATCTGTTTACTAATGCAAGTCATTGCATCTTTAGGATCTGCAAGGGGGATTGAATGCATGATGTGGTCTTTTGTTAATTTAATTATCTACACATTTAAGATAAGGCAAAAATGCAGTTATTTTAGTACAAAATTAAACACACATTTTAATTAAGTGTATAACAGCTCACAATAGTCAGTGTGAATACTAGGGATTAATTTTATATTTTTTTTTCTTTAAACCATTATTTTCTGAGATGTTTAGAATATTCACAAAAGTTCCTGTAATGTTACTCATTTTTCTCTCTTTCTCTCTCTCTGAGTCTCTCCCTCATACACACACACACATGAACACACAAGACACAGACCTACACACAGGTACACACACATACTGACACACAGACAGACAGACAGACAGACAGACACACACACACACACACACACACAATGTTTAGGTGATATGTCTTGTTCTGTAGCCCAAGCCAGCCTTGAAGTTGTGAGCTTTCTGTCTCAGCCTCCCTAGTAATGGAATGACAGACATGCTCCACTGTACCTAGTTTGAAGACACATTGAAGCAAATGATTAAGTTAATGTCTGTAAAGGAACCTGAAAACTAATATACTTGGAATATGTCAGAAATTGCCAGAAGACTGTAATGAGTTTATCTCAGCATTTAATGGTTGGGGCAGAGGACAATGATTAATACAGAAATTTTTAGCAAAAAGAAAAAAACCTGCTTATACACTGATAGAATACTGAAACTAAATCCCTATCTTTCAGTGTATATAAAAATAAACTCAGAAATTCTTGAAAATGATTACATAAGATGTGCTAATTAAGAAACTATCGGGGAGATAAAGACAGAGGAAAATAACTTCAAGATATGTGTATAGTCAACAGCTTTGTGATAAAAAATTTCAGTAGCTCAAGAAATAATAGCAAAATGTGATAGATGGAATTCTATCAAATCTACATCTCTGTATTGAAGGAAACTATCATTAACATAAAGAGACAGCCCATAAAACTTAAGAAAGTCTTTAGCTCTATATAGTAGATATACAATTAATATCTCGAAGACTTAAAAATTAATTTAAAAAGCACCCAAAGAACAAGCCAACTAACCAATAAGTAGTCTAATTAAATGATCAGTTCTCAAAAGAGAAACTAAATGAACAATAAATACATGAGACAAAAATTGTTAAATCAAAACTATTTGAGAATTTATTTTCCCTGAGCCAGAATTACTTAAAATCAAAGCAAACATACATAAAAGCAAGAATCTGGAGAAAAAAAAAACTTTACAGACACTAGAAAAAAATGGAACTATAATGTGCTTCAGCTATGGCACTACTGAAAATAAACCTAAAGGATCCATGTCGTCATACAATAGGTCTATGAGTGTACTCATGTTTTTGTGACAGTAGTCAAAATGACAGTCGTGGAATCATCTTAGGTGCCCATCAATAGATGAATAGACAAAGAAAATGTGATATATACATAGTGAAACTATTTCATTTGGAACAAAATGGATGAAACTGGAGATCACTCTGCTAAGAGAAATGAGTCATACTCACCTGCTTCAAGTAATGTGCACACTCTGGAGTCTACGGAATAAACGAATGCTAATGTGAGACCATTTAAGAGGAAAAAGAGGATCAATTGGAGGGTGGTAAGAGGGGCGATGGCTAATAATAGGGAATAGGTGACTAATAGGTAAGATGGATATGATCAGAGTTTGTTGTATGTAAATATGAAGCTGGCACAATGAAACTCATAATTTTATTCTACATGTTTACACTTAGAAGCTATATAAGACATGTTAACTGACTTGAGGACTTAAATAATTTCTTTTCACATTAAAATGTTACTCATCTTCTAGCATGAAAAGGGAATAATACTTAAGCTAAATTGTCACTCTATCTATGCTTCCTGGTCTTTAAAATGAAGGTAATATTCATATCAATGTTATGGGATCATGATGGGGGATAAAAGAGTTAATTAGGTATATTGAGAATTCCCAACTCTACTCTTTGGTTCATTTCTCTAACAGATAAATTTACATTTATCTGTTAGATGTCCTACCAGCAACACCAGTTGTCATCACATGGCAAGTACTGTCACTTAAGTTATTTTACTACAGCTTCTGTTTGCTAAGGTTTTGGATATTTATTTAATTTTTAATTTATGTGTATATGCATATACCACATATACTTGTGTCCATATAGGTTTGTATGCATGTTTATACAAGTTCATGTGGAGGTCTGGAGTCAATGGTGAGGGTCACCTTTAATTCTTCACACTAGTTTGAGAAAAGCTCTATCACTGAATCCCAGCTCACAAATTGTGTCTGCTCAGCAAACTCTAGGGAGCTACCTGTGTCTAGGAAAAATATACTGGTCTTCTAAAAAAAACACAGCAGTACCAAGGCTTCACACAAGTTTATGAACCCAAAGCCAGGTCCTCATGTTTTAATGACTGACATTGTATTTCCTGAGCACACCCACAGCCCCCAGGTTTTCATTAGCCATTTCTGTGGCCCTTCAATTTGTTGAAAACCAAACTTAACTAAGGACTGTTTCCCAGAAGGAAAAAAATCATATAAATCATATTGTTAAGATAAATTTATCTGCTCAAATTGGCGCAGCAGAGATCAATACCACAGATTTATGACATCATTGTAATTAGGCAGGATAATTCTAGAGATCAGAAATCATTTTCTAGGAAACATCAGTGATGGAGAGGAGGTGCAAGGTTGCAGAAAATTCTGAAAATGTAAGACTTTTCACACAAGGAAAAAATGTTGTCAAAAATCTTTCTCCACATAATATTCACTGTTTCCTTCGATATAAAACCTTCATCATATATATTTGCTGCTGTATGGTAATTAAAATTAACTCTCTAAGGGTCTTGTTGAAAGCATCAAGAGAAACATGGTCACCCCAGTCTAGAGGGTCAGTGCACAGGCCTGGGTCACAACATGAAAACTGATACATAAATAGTTGGGGAAGCAAATTCATTCTTATGCAAAGGAAGCAAAGTCATAGCAAAGAACAAACAAAGTCAGCACCACTAGAAAGCATTAACTGGATCCTTGTTCTCACTCAAACACTTCTGTAGGCAAAAGAAGATATCCCCATTAGTTTACTCTTACCTTTGGGCGTCTTGTTAAATGGGCAGGTTCTTTTCTTAATGTTGTAAATCCTCATGAGCGTACGGATGATTTCACACACCCCTTTTGTGAAGTCACCTGTTTTATGTAGTGATGTATGTAGTAACATTAAAAAAAAAATCATTGTTTACTACGTGCAAGAAATTCATTATTCAGCTTCACGGCATACAAGCCAGACTACAGGCAAAGAGAGTTGTAAAATAAAATAGTGCTGCCTATAAAAATGAAATAGTGTAAAAAGCAATGGGAAAAGATAAGCCATACACATTGCTCTCAGTAGAAGCAGATATTCTAGATAAAACAACTCATGGCATGATGTCAAATGTCAGCCGGTTTGGGCTAATAATTCTCCTTTCATATTTAGAGTCAAGCAGGACTAGACGGGGCACCTAGACACCCTCCATTTATTTATGCATAAATCATAGTAATAGCTATTTTACGTTTTAGAGAGTGTTTTAATTTCTCCTGCCTCTAATTTGATATACAGGATTTCTATATTATACTATCCATCTAAGAAACTGATCGGAGAGGGCTGTGGCAGCATGCCAAGTATTACTCTCCTTCGTAAAACTGATATCCCTCAGGGAACTCTCCCTGTGTTAGGTGCAATTTTTCAGACCAAGGGGAAAACATGTTAAAATGGCAAATAAATCCTCCCTGGTCCCACAGTCAGTTCTTTATTTTAAAATTTCCATGATGATTATTGGCAGATAAGGTTACTAAATGATGATGGAGCAGGAAAATGGCAGGAATTCGGGATGCTGATGTGTTGCGGAATTTAGTTCCTAACTGGGTACATAGAAAATTACTAGGCAAATTTGATTATTAATCTAGCCATCTGAAATTAACTCTATTCCAACTGAGGTCAATCCAGACCGTGCATCTATTTTCTTTTCCTTTCTTTTTTCTTTTTTTTTTTTCTCTTTTGTAAATGAAGTTAGGAGTATGCTGAACTCGTGAAACGGTGACTAGTGTAAGGGTCAAACTGTATCCTTTTGAACTTGGATGAGACTATTTACAACCTGGTCCTCCCAGAACGTAAGATTTGTGTAAACAATCTGGTCTCTGAAACATTCTGAATTTCTTCTCATGTTGCCAGAGGAATCCGCATTTTACTGCTCGCCAATGATTATGTATCAGAAGCGTTCAGTAGTTATAGTCTTAGAGTATTTCCACGGCAGCTGAAAATTCCTCAAAACCAGAGGACTTGTTTTAAACACTTGCAATTTGTTGAGAAAAATAATCTGAGGAGGTTTTGTGGCTCAAACAATCAATTCAATGCCATCTGGTTTATGTTTAATGGAGAAAAAAAATGAATGCATTTAAGGTATTTTCACAAATTTGAAAATGACTCTGGTGTTTTAAATCCGCCTCACCCAATCATCTATTACATTCCTCTAAACAAAGGCCCATGACAACCTATGTCCTTGGGATGTAAATAGAAAGTGATGCTTTAGTAGATGAGCAATTATGAGGGAAAGTTAGCTTTTGACTAGCGTACATGTATTATTCTCTTGGAAAACTTGCCCTTTTCTTAAATACTCCAAATAGCCCAAGGCCAAGCTGCTTAACGTCCCCATCCAAATGGAAAGTCACTCGACGCTGGATTTTATGCAGAGTACAGAGGGAAAGGCATTTTTCAATCTTTATATTCTTGTTTATAATCGGCTTTTATGGGGTCTTAGGTCTGGAAGATTTTCTTCAGGTGTGATTCTAGCTCAGCTAGCTGAGAATTAAAAAGAGAACAAAATGTCCTTATGCCAGGGAGGATTTAAAGTTTCTTCAATCATTTGCAATGCCATATATATATATATATATATATATATATATATATATATATATATATATCCATCCATTCCGACTGAAAATGTGCTAGAGAGCTTTACTAAAACTCTCTTAGAGAACTGGAGTGAAAGAACACAGCTTTGTCCAGGGTAAGAAGAGGATTCCAGCAAGGGGCTTTGCCAGTCAAGGCAGTATAAATGCTACAGGAAGGATTTTCTGTTTGGGCCTAAGACTCATTCTTTCTAAAAGTAACAGATTTAAGACTCCAAAGTGACCTGAGATCGAGGACACTCAGCTCCCCTTGAATGTTCTACTTAATCAAAAAGTTGAAAACTACATTTTGTCTGACATGTCTGGAAGTTCCTGGGTCAATGAAATAGATTTTACCCACGAGTTTTGTTCATCCATTACTCATGAAATATTTACTGAAAATATAGTCTGTGCCAGTTTATGATAGAAAAACAAAGAACAAACAATGGTTTTTCTCTTGACTATTGTGTTGGTATAGCTAGGCTTATCCTTCCTCCATATCTTAGGCATTTCTGCAATTTGAATGTCAACAACAAATGAAGGCAGAGTAGTTTTAGATATGGTAGGACAACAAACTTGTACATGTTCTGGAAAATGGTAATCTATGTTGAACGTCTTTTGTTCTCTTAATATATCCTACCTATTCCCAGTTTTCTAGGAATTACAATGTCATTTTTAATAAGGCATTAGCAACGGAGCATGATGAAGGTTACCTTTGATTCCAGTGCCAGGGTTGCTGATGCAGCCCAGAGTCTGAACTTAGCCTCAGCTATTTTCCAAAATCCAGTCTCAACACAGACAAATAAATGAAGAAAAAAAAGTCAAAAAAGTGCACATTCATTTACCACGTAAACAAAACAAAGTGCCAACACCAAAATGAAAGGGGTAGTTCAAAACGAAAGGATCACCTTTGAAATAATATGATCTAGAATGAAAATTGAGTTATAAATGATCAATTCAGGACATATTTTTAGATTAAGCATAGTTTTTTTTTTATTAAAAAATGCTTTGTTTCTGTAATGAAATTGAGATAGATTTACATTGCTTACATATTTAATTTGCTTACATATTTAATATAGTGCATTAGTTATAATTATATATAGAAAAAATAGTTTGAAGACCAGTATCCTTCCTGGTTTTTATACAATGCCAAGTTGACATCATAAATAGAGATTTTTTTTCCCAAAGTTGAGAGCAGAACCAAAATTTCCCCAAGTTTAAATTATGTATAGCTTTTTCTCTCTGTCTATTTATTTTATATAAAGAGACCATCAACAGCTGTGTGCTCTGCTTCAGTAGTAGTAAAAGCCTTGTCAGGCTTTGCAGCCATTTAGACAAAATTTTAAAGCCATCCTTATATTCCAGTAGAAAAAAAGGTAAAAATAACAACCCTCCCAAAGTTGTATTATTGATGTGATGTTTGGCTTCCATTGTGTGTGTACATGTGGTATGTGTGTTTGTGTGTTTGTGTGTGTGTGTGTGTGTGTTTGTGAATGTGTTGGTGCAAACATGTACATGCCATCACCTAGAATGGAAAAATTTAGAAGAGCTCTGATATATTATGGCTACCAATTTACATCATGTAGCAGGTGCTTTTAATTACTTTTGACACAACAGAGGCATGTTGGAAGTCCTGGAGACAAGCACGCATAAGCTCTGTGCCCATATGTATAAAAGAAAGTAAAGATTAGTTTAAATATGCTTAGCTTATACTCTCCATATTTAGTGACCAGATGAGTCATTCCACTTGCTCTGGACAAGGTCAAGAAAGAAGCAGAGAGAATCCAGAAGCATACCACCAATTGAACGCACTTGACCTTGAAAGACACAGAAATGATGGTCCCTCCTTAAATGCTGAATGCCAAAGAATGAACGAGTTTCTGGGAATCAAATGTCACACTACTTTTGAAATAATAATAAATATGGTTGTCACCCATAGCACAGAAACAGCAATGGCAACTGAACTTGTGTATTTCTTGTCTGAATCCAGTGAGCTTCTCTGGGTAAATGTGTACTGTCATTTTTAATTCAAGGGATAATTAATTCAGCAAACCTTATCCATCATTTTTTATTCTCCACACTCAGCTTTCCTCTATCTATAGGAATGGCAACACACTATAAGCTTTAAAAATACTCAAACCATCTAAGAATTTCTTAGGAAATTTAACAATCAAATTATAAACAATTTATGGAGTGCCTGGAAGCCAGTAGATAGTCACTTAATACAATTAAATCATTGAACACAAGGGAATAAAACCCTGATGTGGCTGTCATCTGTCCCCGATTCTGGAGTTCTCTGGAGCAAACACTGGACAAAAAAGTAAATTATAAAGTAAAATAATTTTGCTTCTGGCAGTGCAGCAGACTTGACAACTAGGAGAAAATGATGGGAGGGATCAAACTCCTAAGTACTATCATCAGAGTCTGCACAGTAAGGATCTGCCAGTCTGAAAACTTGTAACTACAGAACTGTCTTTCACAAAAGTGGAAAAACTGAAGTCAAGGTTAAAAAAAAAAAAATTTGAGAATGATTGACAACCTCACCTCCTCATTCAAGAAACAGTTACAGGCAAAAAAAAAAAAAAAAAAAAAAAAAAAAAAAAGTCCAATATGATCCCACGTGGACAGTGTTAAACAAAAGTCCTTTTCACAACCAGTGCTTAGTGTTCAGTATTTAAATTCAACTATTTTTCTTTTTTTTTCTTTTCCTCTCCTCTCCCCCTCTTCCCTACCTTTCTGTTCTCTCTCTTTCTGTCTATTCCCCTCTTCTCCCTTCTCCTTTCATCCCTGATTGTCTTTAAAAATTATATGTGAAATATAAAATGAAATATTTAAAACTTCTAGCATGTGTAAGCATAAACACTGTGGCAACAAATTATAAATTTGATCCATTTCATATCGAGAATAGAGGAGATAAGTCTGGAAAGTAGAATAACAGTTAATGTATTTTTTCCCACAGGTGATATTAGAAATGCAGTCACTTATTCAGAACATATTCTTTATTAGTCATTACATTATTTATTTACTTTATATATGTGTGTATTGATGTTTGAGTGTTCACTATGAATGTCAGAAGACAAGTTGCTAAAGTCAGTTCTTCACATCCAACATAATATTGGTATTAAAATCAAGTTTTCAAGGGTAGTGACATGTGCCTTTACTGGCTGAGCCATATGATAGTAATCAAGAGAATAAACTTTCTATATGGCAGACAAAACTAAAGGTATAGGAATAAAAATCAAACTCCATGTTGTTTCTCAGAGATTTCACTTAAGATAAAAAGTCAACATTGATCTTCCAATTCAAAGAAGGGATATAACAGAATACTAATAACTAAAATGATGTTTGAAAAGTTATACTAAAAGAAAAATGTTTATCAGAAACAGAAAGATCATTAGAAAGCAGATAGTCATGACAGAAGGGTTCAATTCTCCTGGTAAATATTATGATTTTATCTTGTTTGGGCCTAATGCAAACTTTAGAAGATTCAGAACAGCATTAGGCTACAGAAAAAAAAGCACACAAAGGATAATTATATTATTGCTGATTATACATTTTATGTAGTATGTGTTAAATATCAATAAAATACATAAATATATGTAAAGTATCAGGTTATTAAAACCTTTTGAGTGTATGAATATTTATAGAACTCAGGACATAGTCTGTTCTTCGTCATTTTTTAAAAAGTATTCTATATGCATGACATACTATAAGTAGGCATTTTGCTTCTGTTTGTACAAAATCTTGAATGCATCAAATCTTGTCTATAAACATACATTTGTAAATGTTCATAAATGATATGTCTTTGTTAATAGTGCTCAGGTTCGGGCCTTGACCATGTTGCCATATTTTTTTTAAATTTATTCCTACTTAATGGAAAGAGATTTCTGGAAGCCTCTTATTGCCTAGGAGCATGGCAGAAACCAAGTTATCCCATTACTTACCAGTATTCCCACAGAATCCACCATGCCTTCATGGAATTATAAAGGTACGGATAGAAGAACAGGCATTTCCTTCCCCCATTCATTATAACCTCCAACTTTAACAGTCTTCTAAAAAGTGAATGTATGACAGAGATGATACTGTGATGGACCAGTGTGTTTCTGCTAATGCTTGTGGTAAGCTCTGAGGGATACAGGAAGAAAGTATATGCAGAAAAAAAAAAACATGCTATTAGACGCTTGAGCATCATAGATTCTTTTCCCTCAGAGATATTCAACACCCTACTGTATTTATTATTTGCCAGAGAAACAGCAATTGAGCAAGACATTCGTTTTTCTTAGGGACCATTTAGGTGCATGCTGAGTTGTTGGTGATGATGAGCATCATAAAACGCCATGCAGTCGCATTATTTCCTCCTTACCGAGCATTGATATCACATGCTGAATCGTGAGAAGCGTTTGCAAGATGATCCTCATAAAATCAAATGTCCAGCTCTGGCCTGAGGAAGTGCATTATGTTCAATTTCATTTAATTGTCTTGATCACAATTTTGAGGTCTTGAATACTGTTACAATGTACCTTTATGTCTTGTTTCATTTTGGTTTTTATATCTCCTATTCTAACGTCATTTTTTTTTTTTTTTTTTTTTTTTGTAATAGCGGGTCATAGCAATAGGTGTCAGGATGTGAGCTTTAGAAGAGACTTGAGACTGGGATAAAAATAATTTCTACAGCTGAGTCTGGCTAAATTCAGTAAGATTTAGTCATAAACTAATTGTGATGTCTGTTTTGGTTGGTGTAAATATATTTGTGTCATATAAATCATATGAGGTATTAGACCCAATTCTTGCTTAAGTTAGAATAGAAATCATCAGAAAAATCTAAAAAATATATTTTCCTTTAATTTTGAAATAACAATCTTTATTAGATAAATTATTATATACTCGCTATATGTAACTGCTCTATTTCAAGGTAATCAGTTACTTTAATGAAAACTAACTATACAACTGAACGGTGAACTTGTGTGCCAAAATATGAATATCTAAGTGTCTAAATATTGCAACTCAACTTCCTAGGGTTTAAGCCTTATTAATATTGTGTATTTCACAATAAGAGACTTGCAAATGTTTTTTACAGACTCCTTAATTCAAGTGGCTTCAAATCCAGAACAGAATAAAAAGATAAAAAAGAAAATCACACTATAGTCCATTGTTGTCACAGAGCTGGCAGACTTCTGCTGCTTCACACTTGGTCTAACAATGCCTTAAAATTAAACCGCATACAATTTTGTCTCTGGATTTGGGAAGACTAATTGACCCGGCAGTGATTGTCTCAGTGGAGAAAAAGAAAGTCAAAGCTAAAACTGCACTCCTTTAACCACCCCTTTCAGTCAAATCCCTTGTTGATCAGTGTGGAAAAATAATGAGACCTACTTGCTATGTTTCCAAAGGACCATCTCGCTATTGTCAATGCTCCAATGTTTCTCATTTGAGGCACAAATTTATTACTGTTTCTTACATGCCCTGTGCTATCTGCTTGCATTACCATAAATTATTTCCACTAGAAATGTTGGATTGAAAAACAAAATGCCCTGGCAGTTTTCATGCAAGAGAAATGAATTTCACCCGAAGGAAATGATGGCCCCATTCCAATCTGATGCGTAGTCTTGTAAGTGTGAAATCTTTGTCTATACTTTATGTGGGGGGCTATTATATCATTCTAACAAATGCTGCAAGTGATTAAACAAATTGATTGCTATTCCAAACTAAAACATATGCCCCTCCCATTTCAAGGCATCTAACCAACAACTTCAAATATTAAACATTTTTTGTTTCTATTCTATTGGATTTAAACTTAATGGTCTCATACACTCCTGTGTCTTACTCTTTCAGAAAAGTATAACACAGCACTCTTTGACCCCTTGTCCAAATGCATGTGCTTGCATCTTGTGTTGAAACAAATACAGCTGTCTTCTGTGCTGCATGATTCCCTAAACAATCGCTCTAATTTAATCAGTAATAATAGTTTCTATAAGGTCAACAAGAGCAATTTCCACCTCAGTGAGAGGCTGCTGTGTGGTGAGCTACATGGAAAGTATTTCATACATCCCAGGCTTGAATGACTTTATAGGAATCTTACTTTACAGATCCCAGTACAATTCTAATATGCAGTTAGGTTATCAATTTTATATATATATACACATATGTAGACATGCACATATGCACATATACATATATTCATATATTCACATATTCATTTATTCATATATACATACATGCATACATATGTACACATATACATATATGCATACACACATGTGCGCATGCATGCACACACAGACATATACATATATATATATATATATATCCTTTTGGGGGTGGAGGTGGTTATGTTGCTTAAGGGAAAGGAGTCACCATTTCCAAGGTCTTGAGTGTGATCTTCAATGACGACATCTGCACAAAATATTTTTCTGATACATAGAAAAGCTAGCTTTTAAAGTTCTAGTTACTGAAGGGGAATATATACAAATTTAGGGGCGGAATAGACTGCCAGAGATGTGTAATGAAGTCAGGCATTGTCCTAAATTAGACAACCTTGGCCGACATGGTACTTTGTTTTGAACTTCTTATGTAGGGGGAAAGAGACCAAATTTTAGACAGGACCACAAGCTAACACCAGTGAACATTAAATGAAGGTCTTAAATGGGACTTTATAGAGTAAGAGAAAGTAATGTTCAAAACATTGTGACTAGCAAGGAGCTGACAACCTATTGTAAACCCTTTTATTCAGGGTTTTTTGACAAATGGAGACCTAAGTTACTGGGAATGGAGTTCAGTACTGTGTATACAATGTGTTAATGTTTCTCTTAATGACAAAATGAAGTTTTCATTTGAACTGCTCTGCATTTTCTAAGTTCCTCACTTGACTAGCCAAAATGTTAGCAAGAAGTAGAGGGACTCCAGGCTACAGTGTTACATTATAATTTTTGTTTGGAAATGCTTCCTTTGTTGTCCTGTCTGACCTTAAACTTGATTCCCACCCGTTCCATGGGATCTGCATACTGAAATTACAGGTATGTAGCACTAGCCAGACCTTTGATATGCATCACATTCTTTCAATTTTTTATCATACTATATGTTCAGAAAAACAGTAGTCTGAACCTAATGAAAATTCCAGTTTCGTAATCTAAAATGTTTGTGCCAAGTCTAAAGACCTGATTTCAGTGCCTGGGACCCACATAAAAGTGGAAGGAAAGAATCAACACCATGTGCTATAACATGCAATCATGCCCCCTGGCCATGATATACTCTTAACCATACAGTAAAGATTAAAGTGGCTTGTATTTTGATTAGAATGAGTTTTCTTGATCCTGTGATGAAAGCTAGTAGGAAAAAAATTCCAACTACATATACCCTAGGCCTATGCAACTAGAAATATTAAAAAGATAATTATGGAAAGTTTTTTTTTTAATTTTTTTACTTTCCATTATATAAAACAATATTTAAATTTAAATATATTTGGATTATATTCTTACCCAGTCCCAGGTTCCTTCAGATCCTCTGCCTTACCTACCCACCCAGCTTCAATTTTCTTCTCAAAATAAAAATAAAACTCAATACAACAAGAAACATTTTAACACCAAGTAAACAAAAGTAACACCACATCCAAAAAGGAAAATAAAACCAAACCATCAAACTTTAACCAAATAAAAGGATGCAAAACTGTGGGGTTCAATTATCTGTTGGTCAAGTACTCCTAAACTTGAGACCAGTTCTAGACACATAACCTGTGTCACTTTATTGGAGAAAACTGATTTTCCCTTTCCCAGCAGGTATAAGTGACAGTTCAGCTTTTAACCTTTATCATAGTTGCTAAGTTTTCATTTCTCATTCACTCATTAAATATATATATAAATAATACATAATATTACAAAACAAAAATTATCATATGAAATTTGGACAAAAAAATCCAACAGAACAAGAAGAGCCCAAGAAAAGGCACAAAAATTAGAGATCCATTTTTTTTGCATGCTCAGGAATTCCATAAAAATACTAACCTGAAAGTCACTATATAAGTGCAGATGGCCCAAGGGGCTAGTGAGATGGCACAACACTGGAGATCCATTGTTGTTCTTACTAAGGACAGGAATTTGGATCGGAACATCCATATCATGTGGGTCACAACTATTTGTAACTTCAGCTCCTCTTTTTGCCTCCACTGGTAACCATGTGCACATGGGCATACAAATATATAAAATAAAGTAAAATTTAAAAACTGCTACCTCTTTTCTCTCAAAGTAAATAGCTATAAGTTTTCAACCCCATCAGAAATCCAGAAAACAATTATTTATTATATATAAGTACACTGTAGCTGTCTTCAGACACACCAGAAGGGGGCATCAGATCTCATTACAGGTGGTTGGGAAGCCACCACATGGTTGCTGGGATTTGAACTCAGGACCTCTGGAAGAGCAGTCAGTGCTCTTAACCCCTGAGCCATAAAGATCTGAGTGTATGGTCATCAGCTGACATTCATCCTAAAGCCAAGGAAAAAGCCAGGTTCAGAACTAAGTGTTTTAGTTAGGATAGATGACAGAGGTTCTGGTTAGTCAACAAAAGGATGGACTGGGTATTAGGACTATCTTGTACCTCACTGGTACAAATAGGCATAATTATGCTCTAATTGTATTTTGAGAGAAAAGTTTCCTTTTAACAGGAAGGGTGATGTGTAGGAGGAGCTAAGGTGGGAGGAGTACTGAGAAGAAGAAAAGGAGTAAGAAGAGGAGAAGAAGAAGGAGAGGAGAAGCTAGGTGATGAAAGAGAGATAGAGGGGGGAGACAGGGAGGCAGATATTCATGTATCTCCACCAGTCAAAGATAGTTGTTATATCTAGGTTGGGTAGTGGGTTACACCTCTGATTGAACAATACCAAACTTATAAAGCCTATGATTAACATTTTTTTAAAAAAATGTATAAATGCAAAAAGGAAAAGGGGGCATGGGATAGGGGTTTTCTAAGGGGGGGGAATGGGGAAACAGGATGGTATCTGAAGTGTAAATGAAAGATCTAATTAAAAAAAATAATTGGATTAAAATTAAAAAAAAAAAAAAACAAAACTGCTACCTCCTTACAATTCCTTTTGTGGTTACCATTCTGTACCTTTTTCACATAAACTTATAGGATTCATAGATTTTTTTTTTAAATAAAAGATCTTCTGATTGTTTCTCAGGATCAGAGCATATGCTGTTTAGGATTTATAAAGTAATTGGCATAGAATATAAAATTAATGATTATGCTCAATTATAATATTTTAGACCCTATCTGTGTCTACTCAGTATTGAAGAAAAATACAGATGTGTAGGAGGTTTGCTGGAGAGGTGGTTCAGAGGTTAAAAATCTCTTACTGTTTTTGTAGAAAACCTGGGTTTGATACACAGCATGTATATCTGGCATCCCACACCCCCCTATAATACCAGTTCTCGAGAGACCATGACTCCGGGTTTGGCAGGCACCTGCACTCACATGCACTTACTCCCTTCGAGACAAATATTGAAAATAAATAAATCCTTAAAAAAATAGAGCTTCCTATGTTAAATTCTAAGAAGAAATTGAGTATCCTTGGAGTTACTCCAGTTGTGGTGGGACAGCCACTAGGCAAGAATTGCCACTTTCCTTCTACAGACAAATTACTGTCCAGAAAAGGACACACTTGCAGAATAGTCGACTGATTATATCTGCCTAGACAGAGTAATCAGCCCTTAATAATTCTGCAACACTAAGGTCTGTCAGATGATCCTGGGCCAGAAGGCAGAAGAACAGATGCTCCAACGTTTTGAAGTAGAGCGAGTGTCCAGGTGTTCAGAGGTCTCTATAAATTGGCTAAGTTTTAGAAGCTATGCTTTGTGCTTCCCACAATTATAGTCAACTCAGTCATTCTGGATTTCTGATGGGGTTGAAAACTTATAGCTATTTACTTTGAGAGAAAAGATCTGAGTGTATGGTCATCAGCTGACATTCATCCTAAAGCCAAGGAAAAAGCCAGGTTCAGAACTAAGTGTTTTAGTTAGGATAGATGACAGAGGTGCTGGTTAGTCAACAAAAGGATGGACTGGGTATTAGGACTATCTTGTACCTCACTGGTACAAATAGGCATAATTATGCTCTAATTGTATTTTGAGAGAAAAGTTTCCTTTTAACAGGAAGGGTGATGTGTAGGAGGAGCTAAGGTGGGAGGAGTACTGAGAGGAAGAAAAGGAGTAAGAAGAGGAGAAGAAGAAGGAGAGGAGAAGCTAGGTGATGAAAGAGAGATAGAGGGGGGAGACAGGGAAGCAGATGTTCATGTATCTCCACCAGTCAAAGATAGTTGATATATCTAGGTTGGGTAGTGGGTTACACCTCTGATTGAACAATACCAAACTTATAAAGCCTATGATTAACATTTCTTAAAAAAATGTATAAATGCAAAAAGGAAAAGGGGGCATGGGATAGGGGTTTTCTAAGGGGGGGGGGAATGGGGAAAGGGGATGGCATCTGAAGTGTAAATGAAAGATCTAATAAAAAAAATAGGAGTGACTGAAATTTCATTGTAGTACTGTATACTTTAAAATAAATAAGAATGTGGGCTCTGTACAAAGTCCAGTGCAGTGCCCTGAACTTGAATTTAAGTCACAAAATTTATCTAATTGGAAAAAAATAGGAGTGACTGAAATTTCATTGTAGTACTGTATACTTTAAAATAAATAAGAATGTGGGCTCTGTACAAAGTCCAGTGCAGTGCCCTGAACTTGAATTTAAGTCACAAAATTTATCTAATTGGAATTATAAAAATATTAATCTGAAGTTTCATTCTAGAGATAGTAAGAGAAAGGGCACAATGCTTTGAATATTCATTCGTCTCAGAAGAGTATTCAAAGTGCTTTGATTCCTTTGGATTATTTAACATAAAATATATTTAAAATAATTCATAAATAATATATATTATATATACATGTAATGTATTATATATATTTACACACACACATATATATGTATATATATATATATATATATATATATATATATATATATATATATATATAGTAAGTAATAACCCTGCTAATTAAAACCCCTCCAGTTTCAAGGAGGCAGAAATTGAGGTACAGGCATATTTAGTGACTTGCTCAGTTTCACAAACCAGTAGACCTGAATCCTGAAAAAAGATTGGCATTTTTGAATTTGGCATTGGGGAATTTAATCTCTGTCCCTGTGACAAAACTGTTTTGAATTAATTATTGTGTAACTGGCAGTGATCTTTAGCTTCTGCTCTCTCTGTCTGTGGTCATCTTAAAAGTCAGCGGCATGTTGGACTGACTGAGTCTTTCTGTCTTAACAGATACTGTCACATACGCCTAAACACGGTCAGGGGTGTGACTTATGACACCTACTGGCTGTAAGTAAGACCAAAAAGCCTCCCTGGCACTTCCTGAAGGGACTGACATTCAGATGTCTCCCTCATGGGGGATGGAGAGACTTGCCAATTAGCTAACAGGCAGAGTCTTGGAGGCCTGTGCTAGGTAATGATATCACAGGAGAAACAGTTTAATAATTTTTACATAAAAAAATAAAATAGCAGTAAGTTGTATAATACATCATCCCATTGAAACAGATGCTCAGAAAAAGCAGTTTTATTCGACTGGAAAAGTACTGCATAAATAAAGACACTTTGAATGTTTGGAAATTCCTTACCATGAGCAAATAATTAGAACACAGTCTTAACAGTTATTGGTTTGAAATCTAAATATTCATTTTCATACTGCAAGCTCCGAAAGCCATTTCACTATGACCTGCAATGGCACATTTCTAGAGCAGTGCTATGTTCTACAAATGAACTTCACAGAGTTAGAATGAAACAAGATTATGAACATTTGGCTCCTTGAGAAAGAGCCAAGGGGTCCATCTGGTCCACTGGGGTTCTCCCTAAGACATTGCAAGGGAAAGTCCTTTAATGTGTGGTTTCCTGTCACTCCCATGGCCAAAAAATCAGGCCACCCCACTGCAGGTAGCAGCATTTTAACAGCATGATGTTGGAACCAGGAAAAACTAGATGAGAGTTTCAACAGAGAAAGAGGCAACTGCACCCATAGATGGTAGTGTACTCATTCCAGAGATGAGAACGACATCCTGCTCCTTGGTTTGTTGTAAGAATCAAGTAAAAAATTACAATGAAATGAATAATAATAAACAATCCTATGTAACAAACCTGTCACTGACCTATTGTTAAGAGTGCTATGAAGAAGCATTTAAGAGCAGCTAGGTAAATACAGGAAAATTGTGATTCACTGAAGGTGCTTCTAGGGTGTGGGGTGGAAATGAGAATAAGATTTATAATCATATTTCTCACTTTTACACTTTATCTTGTCACTCTCACTGATCTCTCCAAACTCAAACTTGAAAAGAAATACATAATCGGAAGAACATACTTCTTCTAGTATAGGAGGCTTCCATTCACAGAGGTTAGCTTTTGATTAATGCTGAGTTATAATAAAGGGGATTTTAGTTTGATGTAAAGAAAATTTTTCTGGCAAAGTTTACAGGGCAAACTTCCCCAAAGAGATACTGAATTACTAAGGAGCTTAAAGATAAGCTTGAATATTTCTAATAACAGTGAGTTTAAATTAAAATGTAGGGCTTTGGTTATATTTCTATACCATATTAGTATGCATTAATTATATTGTTTTTTGTTTAAGGCATAGTAGACTCGAAACTATTTATATGACAAAAATGTAATTCCTCCATGGAGCATGAGGAGAGATATAAAAGAAAGACTGAAAGAGAGAAGGAAGAAAAAGAGGGATAAGTTAATGAAAAGGGGAAAATTAAAAAGTAAGGAAAGAGAAAAGAAAGAAAATGGATGAAGAATGAGAAGGATGGAGGGAGGGAGAAAGAAAAGAAGAAAGGAAGAATAAAGGGAATAAATATGGAGTTTTTTTCACTACAGAATGCATGCCCTGGAGGCCTGGCAGGGTGATGTGGGACTGAAGTGGTGGGGACATCCTCTTGGAGACAGGGAGGAGGAATGGGATGAGGAACTGTCAGAGGGCAGACTTGGAGGGGATTAACAACCAGACTGTAAAAATTGATTAAAGATAATTTAAAAACACTTCTCCCTATAAAATTTGAAAATAATTGTATGTATTACTTTATGTTTAATTGTAAAGTGTCATCAGTGTAAAAGTTATGTTAACACTCAGTGTACATACTATTGGGGATAAGAACACAGTGTCTTAATGTATGTCACTGGGGTTCTGGAAACTTTCAATGAGAGATGCTTGGAACCCTTCAGAAGCACATTGTAGGTAGGCAATGTCTTCCTCTGACTTTTGTCAAACCTCCTGTTTTCTGACCCTGCTTGTCCCCTCATGCAGTAATGGAACCAGAATTCCTCCTTCATGCAAGTCTTTCATCGAAGAATCTCTAGCATCTAGAAAAGTTAGTTTATCAGTCATCTCCCCAGTCCCTTGAAGACCTGCATATTAGGTGGATGTTGGTTTATCTCCAGGCGTTCAGCATTTTCCACTCATTCTGGTTTCATTCTAATTTATTCTATTCTATTCTATTCTATTCTATTCTATTCTATTCTATTCTATTCTATTCTATTCTATTCTATTTTTTCCTTCTCTTCCTTTCCCTTCCCTTCCCTTCCCTTCCCTTCCCTTCCCTTTCCTTTCCTTTCCTTTTCCCTTTTTGTTCCTTTCTGCTCCTACCCTACCCTACCTTACCCTACCCTACTCTACTCTACCCTATCCCATTCCATTCTATACCATTTCATTCCTTTACTATCCTATTTCTGTGTTATTTCCATTCTTTTTTGACTCTAAGCATAAAAATGAAGCTTTTTTTTTCCATTCTGATTTACAACTCTGAACATTTTTGGTAACAAAAGAAAAATTACAGATTAAATAATTTGCATTATTTTCTTTTGTTGAGCTGCCTTGTTGTATAAAGGTGTCAGCAATGACCCCTCTGATGCATTAGGAAATCATATCCCTTCTACATTGGTGATGAAAATTTCTTAGAGTTGGTATAGACTCTGATGAGTTTGGTTTGAGTCCATTAACAAAGGATCCATTTCCTAACCAGTTTTCTGCCTCTTGAAGATCCTACACCCTAGAGTCTTCTAGATAATTTACCTGGATATTTTTGTATCTTTTGGGTTTATATAATTGTTCTGACCTGGGACCTGATTATTTAAAACTTTTCACTGAGTGTATTAAATTTCTACTTCAGTTGTGGTAAATTTTTGAAACCTTAAAAGATTAAAGAACATAAATTTAGCTAGCTGCAGAGGGCAAGGAAGAATCCAGAGCCTATAGTTCAGGCCCAGTGTGAGTCACCTGAAAAGACCTTGATTTAAAAGAAAATTACAAATTTATTATATTATGGATCTGTAACTATCTTATCAAGACTTTTCTGGGTATAACAGTAAGATGACAAAGGAGCAGTGAACTTATTCCTCCTTGCGAAGTTTTGTTGTTGTTGTTTTTGCCATTTTTCTCTTCCTAGGTTTTATGGTAATTTATTCACTATCCAAAGCTAGAAAATAAATCAGACCAAGATTCTGTAAATATATATCACGTATCCTTCCGACTGTGTATGTGTGTCTAGATGTGTTTCTGTATGGGTGCTTGTGTGTATGTATGGGTGTTTGTGTGTGTTTGTGTGTGTGTGTGTGTGTGTGTGTGAGAGAGAGAGAGAGAGAGAGAGAGAGAGAGAGAAAGAGAATGGGTGTTTTTGTGTAAAACACACTAGTTCTATTTCAAAGAGTTTAATTAATCCAGATAGGAAGATAACTTGGTGAGAATATGGTGCTAATTTGAGGCTCCCATAGTGATATTTCAACCCATCCATACTTTCCAATAATTTCCTTATTTTAGTTTTTATAATTAGGAACCTTCATCCCTTTTGAAACATTAATTTCCCTTTATAAGGTAATCTACCATTTTCACAGTTCTGGAAATGAGGGCATGGGTATATCTGGGGACTCATCTTATGCCAACTTTGCAGTGTAACTCTATTGTATGTCCCAGAATGAATGCCAGCATAAACATTGACTGTTGTCACTCACATTTCTATCAGAAGTTAGAATACAAAAGAATCTACTGGCATTAAGAGTGAGAATTTTGACCCTGTCCCCTGCACTAAATTCTGGCCCCAAACCTCTGCCTGCATTTCTGGAGGCCTGCCAGCAACAGGGATAACCAGGTCCTGCCAAATCCCATTAAGGAACACTTAGTATCAGTAAACTGCACTCTATCCCCTGTGTTACATTGTCAGCCCACAGCTCTGCTTGCTTTTTCATAGGCCAGGCTGCCACAAAGGACCCCAGGCCAGACTGGTACTAGGAACCCCAGAGACCAAAGAAAACACCCCAAACCCAAGAAGCCATGCAGGCCAGAATACCACACAGGGAGATACCCTACTTGACCTGAAGACTTACTAGTCACCAGAACCAGGCCAGAAGACAGAGAGGAAACAGAAACCAACGGGGAAAAATAATCTAAACAAAACCAAAAGTGAACACCTATCCAACAAAGACAAACTCGGAAATCATCATGTAAACCTACAATAACCACAAGACATAGATGTATAAAGGCGAGTTTAAGAACACAATCAACAAGAGCCAGAGCAATATGACAACAATAGCGCCCAGGTATCCTACTATAGCAAGATCTTGATATCCAAACACAATGTAAGCACAAGAAAATGACATTTAATCTAACCTGATGAAGATGATAAAGACCTTTAAAGAGGAAATAAATAAATGCCTCAAAGAAATACAGTAAAATACAAACAAGTGAAGAAAATTAATAAAACTTTTAAAGACCTAAAAATAGAAATAAAAACAATAAAACCAACCAACCAACCAAACAAACAAACAAACAAAACCACACAAACTGAGGGAATTTTGGGGATGGAAAACTCAGAGAACAGAAACAATAGATGTAGCACCAGAATACAAGAGATGGAAGAGAGAATTTCAGGCATAGAGTGTACAATAGAAGAAATTGATACATTGGTTAAAGAAAACATTAAATCTAAAATGTTCCTGATGTAAAACATCCAGAAAATTTGCCATCTTATGAAAACACCAAACTTAAGAATAATAGGAATTGAAGGAGATTTACATCTCAAAGGTCCAGAAAATATTTTCAACAAATCTATAGAAAAAAATTTTCTTAATCTAAAGAAAGACACAGCTATAAACTTAAAAGAAGCTTACAGAACAGCCAATAAAATGGACCAAAAAAGAAAATCTTCCCATCACATACTAATCAAATCACTGAATGTACAGAACAAAGAATATTAAAAGTTACAAGGGAAAGGAGCCAAATAACATATAAAGGCCTAGTAGAATTATACCTGAACTCTCAACAGTCTCTAGGAGCCAGAGGGGCCTGCACAGATGTCTTACAGTCTCTAAGAGACCACAGATGCCTGCTCAGATTACTATACCCAACAAAACTTTCAATTACCATAGATGGAAAAAACAAGATATTCTAGATAAAAACAAAATTTAAACATCTATGCATAAATCCAACCCTAAGAAAGATACTAAATGGAAAACTCAAGCTTAATGATGCAACTACACCCAAGAACACATAGGAAATAATTTCATATGGGCAAAAAGAAAGGAAGGGAAACACACACACACACACACACACACACACACACACACTACCTCTAGCAACATCAAAATAATGAGACATAACAATCATAGACTTTTAATGTCTGCTGATATTAATGGATGCAATTTCCCAATTTAAAGACGCTAATGATCAGAACAAATCCAAAAACAATATCCATTATTTTATTGCTTACAAAAAGTATACTTCAACATCAAATATAGACATTACCTCATAGTGAAGGTCTAGAAAATTATTTTCCAAGCAAACAGACACAAGAGGAAAACTGGAGTAGCCATTCTACTAAAACAGACTTCTCATCAAAATTAATCAAAAGAGATGGAAGAGGATACTTCATATTCATCAAAGAAAAAAAATACACCAAGATGATTCTGAATTCTGAATATCAATTTTCCATATGCTGTGGCAGCCACATCTTCATAAGAAACAATACTAAAGACTAAGTCACAAACTGAATTCCAAACATTAGTAGTGGAACACTTAAACACTCCACTGTCACCAAAGGACAGGTCATCCAAACAAAACTAAAGAGAGGAACAAAAATGCTTACATACTCTATGACTCAAAAGGACTTAACTGATATCTACAGAACATTTTACCCAAACCAAAAATCACATACATTCTTCTCTAGTGGCTGATATACTGTCTCCAAAATGGACCATATACTTGGTCACAAAGAGAGTCTCAACAGATATAAGAAAATTGAAATTACCCCCTGCCGGGCGGTGGTGGCGCACACCTTTAATCCCAGCAATTGGGAGGCAGAGGCAGGCAGATTTCTGAGTTCGAGGTCAGCCTGGTCTACAAAGTGAGTTCCAGGACAGCTAAGGCTACACAGAGAAACCCTGTCTCGAAAAACAAAAAAAAAAAAAAAAAAAAAAAAAAAAAAAAAACAAAAAAAACAAACAAACAAAAAAGAAATTACCCCCTGTATCTTATCAGATTATTGAGAATTAAAGCTGAAATTCAACAACAACTGGAACAACAGAGAGCCCACAAACTCATGAAAACAGAATGACTTCCTACTCAATGACCACTGGGTCAAGGAAGGAATAAAGAAAGAAATTAAGGACTTTCTGGAATTCAATGAAAATAAATGCACAACATACATAAACTTATAGGACACAATGAAGGCAGTGATAAGGGGTAAGTTCTTATAACTAAGTCCTTTCATAAAGAAATAAGTGAGGTCTGCCCACATTGATGGGCCAATACCCTCCCATATCCTACAGTCTGCCCCCCAGGAGGTTTGCAGTAACCAGGGACACAGGTGAGACTCCTGCTCAAATTCCCATGCCAGCTGGGACACTCACAGAGCCCGGCTGACTTGGGACCCATCCGACCTGTCAAGTTCCATTTTCTCTCCAGTCTGCTTCCCTACATGGGCCAGAGCAGTGACCTGATACCCTCCCACATCTATACCCTGCCTGCCTCCTAGGAGGTCTGCAGTAACCAATGACATAGCCTGCCTGACTCCCAGGAGGTCTGCAAAAATCAGTGACACAGGAGGACTACCTTAGCCAGTGGCATAGTCCTAGTTTGCACCTCTGTGGGCAACTGGGGCAGATTCTGTCCCTGGATCCCAGAGCCTGCCTGTCTCCCAGGAGGTTCACCCTAGGAACACTCCTAGGAGGTCTACCCTAACCAGAGACACAGGAGCCACCTTTAACAAGAGACAATATTGCCTGCCTTCCATGGGACTAGCTCTAACCCAGATCACAGAGCTCTACCTGCCTCTAAGGAACCCAACTCCAGTCAGAGGCACCTAGGCCAATTAACACGAAAGATACCCAGGTGGTAAGAGGCAATCACAAGAACATAAGTGACAGAACCCAATATAATTCAGCACCATCAGAACCCAGGTCTATCTCCACAGCAAACTTTAGATACCATAACACTCTACAAAAGCAAGATTCTGACCTAAAATCTCATTTCACGAAGATGATAGAAGCCTTTAAAGATGATATAAATAACTCCTTTAAAGAAATACAGGAAAACACAGGCAAACAGGTAGAAGTTTTTAAAGAGGAAACAAATAAATCCATTAAAGAAATACGGGAAAATACAATCAACCAGATGAAGGAATTGAGCAAAATGGATGGAACTAGAAAAAAAGCACCCTGAGTGAAGTAACCCAGACCTAGGAAGACAAACATGGTACTCACTTGTAAGTGGAAACTACTCATAAAATAAAGAATTGCTATGCTACAAACCACAAATTCAAGCAGAGCACAAGAGGGGGACAATTGAATCTCACTGATAAGGGAAAATAGTTTACACTTTAAGGGTGGATTCATGGACAGGAGGGGACTGGGTGAGGGAAGGTATGTGTATCAGAACCAAAGGGATGAGGTAGTGGAAAAACAGAGGGAGAGACTGCTGAGAGAGACAACTAGATTGGGGGGAGGGGCACTTCTGGGACAAGCTAGAAACATAGGATAATATGCAAGTGTCCTTTTCTTTCAAGATAATAAAATATTCTCCCTCAGTGTGTATCCTCTTTGCTATAGGTCTTTTAGAAAGATATAAAGTGAACTTAGGGGACAGGTCTGTCTTCTGTAAGGAGAATATTGTTGACAGAAAAACTCTCAAACACCCACTTAGTATCTGACATACACACAGCTAATGGGACATGTCTGCTTCCTTCCAGTTAGTGATTCACCATTTTCTACGCCCCTGGCCACTGCCTCCTTTGAGACCACCAATAAATCTCTTAAATGCCAATAGCCTGGGCACAGAAAAGTTCAAAATGAAACTTCATCATCAGAGTGACAATTCAAGGACAAAGATAATATTAAAAAGAGCTTCCTCTTTATGAACACAAACTATTAATTGTGATTATATTATGATGTAAAAGTAACATTCTCAGAAATAATATCATTCAGAATTCATGATATGAGAGGTAGGTAAATATATGTTAATGAAAGAAAGTGACTGTTAATCTATGTGTTTGAATGCAGAATAGAAGAAGAATATAAGAAATAAACTAGAGGCTCCTAATCTCACAGAACCCAGAGGAAGCAGGCCTCCCAAGAGCTCTAACCCAGGCAGTATCTTAGATAAGGAGACAGCAACACCCGCTCCAAACAGAGAGTAACTGGGACCCAGTAGGACCTAGGAATTCACTTCTGGCCTGGAGCACTGGTTCCTTCCTGTCTGCACCTGAGCACTGAGGACATCTTGGGCCCCAGCACTAACCCCAGTAGTAACACCCACCCCATACAGTTGTGATACAATCAAGATAATAGGAAATACAGGATCCACTCAGAGACAAGGCAAGTAGCACTAAGGAGATCCAGATGGCAAAAGGCAAGTGCAAGAACATAAGCATCAGCAACCCAGGGTACTTGGCATCATTAGAACCTAGTTCTCTCACACAAGAAAGTCCTGAATTTCACTAGGAAAGCAAGATTCAGATTTAAAATCACTTCTAATGATGATGTTAGAGGACTTTAAGGACATAAATAACACTCTTAAAGAATTTGAGAAAAACACAGGTAAACAGGTAGAAGCCCTTAAAGAGGAAACACAAAACTCCTTTAAAAAATTATAAGAGAACATACCCAAACAGGTGAAGGAAATGAACAAAACCATGCAGGATCTAAAAATGGAAGTAGAAACAATAAAGAAATCACAAAGGGAGACTACCCTGGAGATAGAAAACCTAGGAAAGAAATCAGAAGTCATAGATACAAGCATCACCAACAGAATACAAGAGATAGAAGAGAGAATCTCAGGTGCAAAAGATACCATAGGAAATATTGACATAACTGTAAAAGAAAATGCAAAATGCAAAAAGTTCTTAACACTAAACATCTAGAAAACACAGGACACAATGAGAAGACCAAATCTAAGGATAATACATATAGATGAAAGTGAAGATTCCCAACTTAAAGGGCCAATAAATATCTTCAACAAAATCATAGAAGAAAACTTGTTAGGAGCCGCGTGAGCGTGATAACACTCGCCATTACAAGATGGCGCGGGCATCCTGTCCTCCCACAAGTAAACAACTAACTATGCAGGTGCAAAAGGCAAAAAGCACGCCAAAGTCACTGCCCATCCCGGGGCGTATTATGTGTAATGAGTGAACAGCCAATCAGAAGTGAACACGCCACTCTAGGGTACATATAGCAGTGCCTTTTCTGGGCTTGGGGTCTTTCAGCTTCTGCTGATACAAGAATAAAGCCTTGCTGTGGTAACCACCCGAACACTGCCTGACGTGTCTTTTTCGCGGGCGAAGGGGACACGGATGGGCTCGAACAAAAACTTCCCTAACCTAAAGAACGAGATGCCCATAAACATACAAGAAGCCTATGGAACGCCAAACAGACTAGACCAGAAAAGAAATACCTCCCGTCACATAATAATCAAAACACCAAGTGCATAAAACAAGGAAAGAATGTTTAAATGTAGTAAACGAAAAAGGCCAAGTAACATATAAAGGCAGACCTATCAGAATTATACCAGAATTTTCACCAGATACTGTAAAAGCTAGAAGATGCTGGACAGATGTCATACAGACCCTAAGAGAACACAAATGCTAGCCCAGGCTACTATACCCAGCAAAACTCTCAATTACCATAGGTGGAGAAATCAAGATATTCCATGACAAAACCAAATTTACTCAATATCTTTCCACAAAGCCAGCATTACAAAGGATAATAGCAGGAAAGCTCCAATACAAGGAGGGAAATTATACCCTAGAAAGAGCAAGAAAGTAATCTTCTTCCAACAAATTCAAAAGAAGGTAGCCACATAAAGATAATTTCACCTCTAATAACAAAAATAACAGGAAGCAACAATTATTGTTCCTTAATATCTCTTAACATCAATAAACTCAATTCTCCAATTAAAAGACATAGGCTAACAGCCTGGGTAAGTAAACAGGACCCAGCATTTTGCTGCATACAGAAAACCCACCTCAGTGACAAAGACAGACTTTACCTTAGAGTAAAAGGCTGGAAAACAAAATTTCAAGCAAATAGTTCTAAGAAACAAACTCAAGTAGCCACTCTAATATCTCCAGCCCAAGAACACAAAGGGAGATACTCATGGCTCCACCTGTATAGGTAGTTGAGGGTGGCCTTGCCAGGCATCAGTGGAAGTGGACGGCCTTGGTGCCTGAATGTTTAGATTCCCTATTGTTGGGTAATTTCAAGAGCAGGGAGGCGGAAATGGAAGGGTGGTGGGAGCACACCCTCATAGAAATTGGAGGACGAGGAATGGGGTAAGGGGTTAGGCATCAGTGGAAGTGGACGGTGGATGGTGCCTAAATGTTTGGATTCCCTAGTGTTGGGGAATTTGAGAGCAGGGAGGCGGGAATGGGAGGATAGTGGGAGAAAACCCAGATAGAAACTCCCAGAATTATATGGATTAGACATGACAGAGGCAAGCTGCCAGAAGACTAGATTCTAGAATTCAAACAAAAAACTATCTTGATACTAAAATTTGTTTTAAGAATTGTATATTGCAGAATACACAGCCTTGGTGTATCTACTCATCAAGCAAGCTGAGCAGACCTTCGCGAACTTCTGATGTCCTAGAATTCCAGCTGGATGCAGTGAAGACACAGTGTCAGAGTAACAATTTACTCTCCCCTACCCCTCTTCTAATATCTCAACGCCCATAATCAGCTTGAAGAAGTTAATGAAGAGTCGGCAACACTATTCCCTGGGCTTGGGGACTGAGGTGGTTAATATTGGGCTGTCATTCTAGGGAAAAGTAGTGGTTTTGTTGGAACAGGGAGGATTAGCTAGTATTTATTGCATAGTCGTTACCTATTGTTAGAAATATGTATAATTGTTATTAAGATAAAGTTATAATTTCTTAAATGGTACAAAATTTACTTTGAATTCATATTTAAACTTTTCGTTGGTACGAGTGTCTTATTGATATAAAAGTGAGATTAATATTGTTACTCTCATAGGCATTGTGCCTATATAACACATTTAAGAATACAAGGCTTAGACCTAGACTTTCTTTAACTTTTTTAACTGATTTGAGATGGTTAGCCTGTGAGTTAAGGGCCTATAGCAAATTCATGGCTCTGAGTTTATTGTTAGGGTGTTTTCTATATTTTATTTAGAAATAGCTGAGAGAAGTTAACAGACCACAGTCCAGATTGCCTTACATGAATAGTTGGTTTTCAAAATGTCAGAAGTCCACAGAATTGACATTAAAAACATTTCTGTATTAATGTTCATTTTAATTAGAGACCTCTCTGCTCATGACAGCTTCCTTTCTTGAATTCTAAGAAGAAATTGAGCATCTCTGGAGTTACTCCAGTTGTGGTGAGATAGCCACTAGGCAAGAATTGCCTATTTTTATCTACAGAAAAATTACTGTCCAGAAAAGGACACACTTGAGGAATAGTTGACTGATTATATCTGCCAAGAGTGATTAACCATCCCTTAGTAATTCTGCATCGCTAGGTCTGTCAGATGATCCTGGACAGAAGGATGAAGATCGGATGCTCCAATGTTTTGTAGTATAGGGACTGTCCAGGTGTTCAGCAGTCTCTATAAATTGGCCAAGTCTTAGAAGCTATGCTTTGTGCTTCCCATAATTTCAGTTAACTCAGTCATTCTGGATTTCTGACAGGGTTGAAGACTTATAGTCTCATAGCCAATCCCAGTTATTTAGTTTGGGAGAAAAGATTTGAGTGGATGGCTTTCAGCTGACATACATTCTAAGGTCAAGAAAAAAAAGGCAGGTGCCTTCCAGTCTGGGCCAGGGCACTGAGCAGATCTTGGGTGGCAGCTCTGCCCCCAACCTTCAAGAACCTAGAGGAAGCGGGGATCCCAGGCGATCTAACTCGGGCAGTATCTTAGAATACACAGCCTTGGTGTATCTACTCATCAAGTATACAGAGCAGACCTGCCCAAACCTCCGATGTCCTGGAATTCCATCTGGATTCAGTGAAGACACAGCATCAGAGGATGATCAACTTATTCTTCGCCCCACCCCTCTTCTAATATCTCAACGCCCGTAATCAGCCTGAAGAAGTTACAGAAGAGTCAGCGCCCCTATTCCCTGGGCTTGGGGACTAATGTGGTTAATAATGGTCTGTCTATCTAGGGAAAAGTAGTGGTTTTGTTGGAACAGGGAGGATTAGTTAGGACTTATTGCACAGCCATAACCTATTGGTAGAAATCTGTATAATTATTATCAAGATGAAGTTACAATTTCTTAAATGGTACAAAATTTACTTTGATTTCAAATTTAACGTTTTCTTTTTTTTTTCTTTTTTTTTATTAGATCTTTCATTTACACTTCAGATGCCATCCCCTTTCCCCATTCCCCCCCTTAGAAAACCCCTATCCCATGCCCCCTTTTCCTTTTTGCATTTATACATTTTTTTAAAAAAATGTTAATCATAGGCTTTATAAGTTTGGTATTGTTCAATCAGAGGTGTAACCCACTACCCAACCTAGATATATCTACTATCTTTGACTGGTGGAGATACATGAACATCTGCTTCCCTGTCTCCCCCCTCTATCTCTCTTTCATCACCTAGCTTCTCCTCTCCTTCTTCTTCTCCTCTTCTTACTCCTTTTCTTCCTCTCAGTACTTCTCCCACCTTAGCTCCTCCTACACATCACCCTTCCTGTTAAAAGGAAACTTTTCTCTCAAAAATACAATTAGAGCATAATTATGCCAATTTGTACCAGTGAGGTACAAGATAGTCCTAATACCCAGTCCATCCTTTTGTTGACCTACCAGCACCTCTGTCATCTCTCCTAACTAAAACATTTAGTTCTGAACCTGGCTTTAGGATGAATGTCAGCTGACGACCATACACTCAGATCTTTTCTCTCAAGGTAAATAGCTATAAGTTTTCAACCCCATCAGAAATCCAGAATGACTGAGTTGACTATAATTGTGGGAAGCACAAAGCATAGCTTCTAAAACTTAGCCAATTTATAGAGACCTCTGAACACCTGGACACTCGCTCTACTTCAAAACGTTGGAGCATCTGTTCTTCTGCCTTCTGGCCCAGGATCATCTGACAGACCTTAGTGCTGCAGAATTATTAAGGGCTGATTACTCTGTCTAGGCAGATATAATCAGTCGACTATTCTGCAAGTGTGTCCTTTTCTGGACAGTAATTTGTCTGTAGAAGGAAAGTGGCAATTCTTGCCTAGTGGCTGTCTCACCACAACTGGAGTAACTCCAAGGATGCTCAATTTCTTCTTAGAATTTAACATAGGAAGCTGTCCGGAGCAGACAGGTCTCTAATGAAAATGAACATTAATACTGAAATGTTTGTCATGTCAATTCTAAGGATTTCTGATGTTTTGAAAACCAGCTATCCATGTAAGGTAATCTGGACTGTTGCCTGTTAACTCCACTCAGCTATTTCTAAGTAAAACATAGAGAACACCCTTATAATAAACTCCAACTCATGAATTTGCTATAGTCCCTTAACTCACAGGCTGACCATCTCAAATCAGTTAAAAAAGTTAAAGAAGGACTGGGTCTAAGCTTTGTATTCCTAAATGTGTTATACTGGTACAATGCCTATGAGAGTAACAATATTCATCTCACTCTTATATCACTAAGAAGCTCATGCCAATGAAAACCTTAAAATTTGTAAACAAAGTAAATTGGTGCCATTTAAGAATTTATATCTTCATCTTGATATTAATTATACAGATTTCTACTAATAGGTTATGGCTATGCAATAAACCCTAGCTAATCCTCTCTATTCCGACAAAACCACTACTTTTCCCTAGAGAGACAGCCCAACATTTACCACCTTAGTCCCCATGCCCAGGGAATAGGGGCGCTGACTCATCATTAGCTTCTTCAAGCTGATTATGGGCGTTGAGATATTAGAAGAGGAGTGGGGGCGAGAGCAAATTGACAATCCTCTGATGCTGTGTCTTCGCTGCCTCCAGAAGGAATTCACGGACCTCAGAGGTTTGAGCAGGTCTGCCCAGCTTGCTTGTTGAGTAGATACACCAAGGCTGATCATTCTGCAATATACAATTCTCAAAACAAATTTTAGTATCAAGATAGTTTTTTTTTTTTTTTAGAAGAGGGCTGACATTTTATTAAGAATGTTGGTTCTAACCGCTTTTCTATTTTTCCCCTCTTTTATTGGATATAATATTTACATTTCAAATTTTATCCCCTTACCATATTTCCCCCACCACCCAGGAACCCCTTATCCCATCCCCCCTCCTCCTGCCTCTATGAAGGTGTTTACCCACCTACCCCCAGCCTCCATCTCCACCCTCAGATCTCCCCCCTCAGTGCTCAGCCTTCAGGGTACTAATTATCTTGTCTCCCACCTATGCCCAACAGGGCCATCCTCCCCTACATATACAGCTGGAGTCATGTGTCTCTCCCTATGTGCTCCTAGGCTGGTGGTTTAGACCCTGGGGAGCTCTGGCTGGTTGGTATTGTTGCTTTCCTCACGGGGCCACCAACCCTTACGGTTCACGGTTCCTTCAATTTACTCTCTAACTCCTCCATTGGGAACTTTGATCAGATTAATGGATAGCTGTGGGTATCTGTCTCTGGGTATGTCCGACTCTGAGAGACCTCTAAGGAGACAGCCTTATCCAGCTGCTGTCAGCTTTCCCATCCTGACATCCCTATCAGCGTCTATTTTTGGTGACTGCCTATGGAATGAATACCCAGACACAATGGTCTCCCTACAACCCCCCCTTCAGATTCTGACCCACACTTTGTCTCCATATTTGCTCCCTTGGTTATTTAGTTACTCCTCCTAAGAAAGACCTAGGCATCCTCACTTGTTCTTTCTTCTTCATGAGCTTCATGTCGTCTGGTAGTTGAATCTTTGTTGTTTCAAATTTTTTGGGCTAATCTCCGCTTATCAGTGAGTAAATACCATGTGTGTTCTTTTGTGATTGGGTTACCTCACTCAGGATGATATTTTCTAGTTCCATCCATTTACCTAAGAATTTCTCGAATTCATTATTTTTAATAGCTGAGTAATATTCCATTGTGTAAATGTACCACATTTTGTATCCATTCCTCTGTTGAAGGGCATCTGGGTTCTTTCCAGCTTCTGGCTATTATAAATAGGGCTCCTATGAACATAGTGGAGCATATGTCTTTGTTATTTGTTGGGGCATTTTCTGGGTATATACCCAGAAGTGGTATAGCTGGGTCCTCAGGTAGTGCTATGTCCAATTTTCTGAGGAACCGCCAGACTGACTTCCAAAGTGGTTGTACCAGCTTGCAATCCCACCAACAACGCAGGAGTGTTCCTCTTTCTTCACATCCTCGCCAGCATCTACTATCACCTGAGTTTTTGATCTTAGCCATTCTGACTGGTGTGAGGTGGTATCTCAGTGTTGTTTTGATTTGCATTTCCCTGATGACTAAGGATGTTGAGCATTTCTTGAGGTGCTTCTCGGCCATTCGAGTTTCCTCAGTTGAGAATTCTTTGTTTAGCTCTGTACCCCATTTTTTAATGGGGTTATTTTGTTGTTTGGCGTCTAATTTCTTGAGTTCTTTGTAAATATTCGATATTAGCCCCCTATCAGATGTAGGATTGGTAATGATCTTTTCCCAATCTGTTGGTTGCTGTTTTGTCTTGTTGACAGTGTCCTTTGCCTTACAGAAGCTTTGCAATTTGATGAGGTCCCATTTGTCGATTCTTGATCTTAGAGCATAAGCCATTGGTGTTCTGTTCAGGAACTTTTCCCCTGTGCCTAGGTATTCGAGGGTCTTCCCCAACTTCTCTTCTAATATTTTCAGTGTACCTGGCTTTATGTGAAGGTCCTTTATCCACTTGGAGTTGAGCTTTGTGCAAGGGGATAAGAATGGATTAATTTGCATTCTTCTACATGTTGACCTCCAGTTGAGCCAGCACCACTTGTTGAAAATGCTGTCTTTTTTCCACTGGATGAATTTAGCTCCCTTGTCAAATATCAAGTGACCATAGGTATGCGGGTTCATTCCTGGGTCTTCAATTCTGTTCCATTGATCGTCCTTTCTGTATCTGTACCAAATTTAAGGTTTTCATTGGTACGAGCTCCTTATTAATATAAAAGTGAGATGAATATTGATACTCTCATGGGCAATGTGCTTATATAACACATTTAGGAATACAAGGCCTAGACCCAGTCCTTCCTTAACTTTTTAACTGATTTGGGATGGTTAACCTATGAGTTAAGGGACTATAGCAAATTTATGGCTTTGAGTTAATTGTTAGGAGGTTAACCATATTTTATTTAGAAATAGCCAAGAGGAGTGAACAGACAACAGTCCAGGTGACCTTACATGGATGGTTTTCAAAACGTCAGAAGTCCATAGAATTGATGCTATAAAAATTTATATATTAATGTCCATTCTGATTAGAGACCTGTCTGCTCCTGACAGCTTCCTGTTGTGGATTCTAAGAAGAAATTGAGCATCCTTGGAGTTATGCCAGTTGTGTGGTGACAGCCACTAGGCAAGAATTGCCTCTTTCCATCTACAGACTAACTACTGTCCTGAAGAGGACACACATGCAGAATAGTCGACTGATTATATCTGCCCAGACAGAGTAATCAGCCCTTAATAATCCTGCATCACTAAGGTTTGTCAGATGACTCTGGGCCAAAAGGCTGAAGATTTGATGCTCGAACATTCGGTAGTATAGGGGCTTCTCAGGTGTTCAGAGGTCTCTATAAATTGGCTAAGTTTTAGAAGCTATGTTTAGTGCTTCCTATAACTTCAGTCAACTCAGTCATTCTGGATTTCTGTCGGGGTTGAAGACCCATAGTCTCATAGCCAATCCTGGCTATTTACTTTGAGAGAAAAGATCTGAGTAGATAGTTTTCAGCTGACATTCATTATAAAGCCAAAAAAAAAAAAAAAAAAAAAAAAAAGCCAGGATCAAAAGTAAATGTTTTAGTTAGAAGAGATGACAGAGGGTTCTGGTTAGTCAACAAAATGATGGACTGGGTATTAGAACTATCTTATACCTCACTGGTACAATTAGGAATAAGTATGCTCTAACTGTATTTTGAGAGAAAAGTTTTACTTTAACAGGAAGAGTGATATGTAGGAGGAGCTAAGTGGGAAGGAGTACTGAGCAGAAGAGATGGAGTAAGGAGAGAAGATGAAGGAGAGGAGAAGCTAGGTGATGAGAGAGAGAAAGAGAGAGGGGGCATGGAGGCAGATGTTCACAGGTCTCCACCAGTCAAAGATAGTCTTTATATCTAGGTTGGGTATTGGATTACCCTTCTGATTGAGCATTACCAAACTTATAAATCCTTTGATTAACATTTAAAAAAATTGTATAAAAGCAAAAAGGAAAGGGGGGCATGGGACAGGGGTTTTCTAGGGAGGGGAAATGGGGAAAAGGGATGGCATCTTAAATGTAAATAAAATAAAATGAAAAAAAATCAAAAAAAAAAGAAAAAAAAAGAAAAAAGGCAGGTTCAGAACTAAGTCTTTTAGTTAGGAAGGATGACAAAGATTCTGGTTAGTCAACAAAATGATGGACTGGGTATTATGTCTATCTTGTACCTTACTGACCCAAATTGGTATAGTTATGCTCTAATTGTATTTTAAGAAAAAGGTTTTATTTTAACAGGAAGAATGATATGTAGGAGGAGCTAAGGTGGGAAGAGTAAGGAGAGGAAGAGAAGGAGGAGAAGGAGAAGAGGAGCTAGGAGATGAGGGTGGGGGGACATGGAGTCAGATGTTCAAGTGTCTACACCAGTCAGAGATAGTTGGTATATCTAGGTTGAGTATTGGGTTACACTTCTGATTGTATGGGCATCTTGCTGTTGAGCATTACCAAACTTATAAAGCCTTTGGTCAACATTAAAAAAATTGTATAAACGTAAAAAGAGGAGGGGGACAGACAGGGATTATCTAAGGAGGGGAAATGGGGAAAGGGGATGGCATCTGAAATGTAAATAAAATATCTAATAAAAAATTTTAAAAAGTTAAAAAAAAAGAAATAAAGTAGAGTTGAAAGAAAAAATTCTTTCAAGATTACAAATACAGAAATACAGAAAACAAAAGTATTTATACAATCAAATATATGTTATCTTATAAATTAACTTATAAATTCTTACTTTCAAAATTGCAGTTTATTTGAAAATAAAGGTATCTAGAATAATAGTAGGTCATTAAATAATTGAATTTCTGACTATGAGTATTGGGAGTCTTAAAAAACATCTATTAAGGTATTGCTTTTTAATGTCTTACAAAGGCATATGTATGAAAAGGCTGGTGGTAATCAAAGGTAGAGGAATCATGGGAGCTGGGCCACTTGTGGCATGAGAAACTTGATGAGGTTATTGTGATCCTTCCAGCACCAATTGACAGCTCCCTGACAACTAGGAGGCGGGACCGTTCTAATATACCACATGTTTCCACAAAGTACTTTGGAACACAGACACAACGTGATGAGGTCAAGCATTCACGACCTGGCACTTCTAAAACTGAGCCAAAATAAAATTTCCTCCCTGTAAGTTTATTGACTCAGTTGATTTGTTACCAGGGCAGAAAGGTGAATTTTATAATACACAGACAATGTTTATATAACAATCCTTAATTCAAAAATATCAAGAGGACTAGTTTTTAGTTCTTCATCTGGCCTAATCATTTTGTGTATAATTCTCTCATATGCTTTACTAGACCAATAAAATATCTTTTCTTATTAATCTAACTAACTTTTATAAAAGCAATCCATTTTTATTTCTATAAAATTCTGTTGCTATGAACATAGAAATCTTGGAGTTTCTTTGTCAATATAATCTCTGTGTTCAACATAACAGTCCAATAATGCAATTAAACTGTAACTGGAAACAGTAGAAGAAATAACTAAAAAACAAAGCCAACAAATGAATTGTTTTAATAGATAAAAAGAAATATGAAGGAATCAAAATTAAATGTATATATATTTATAAAATACCTATTATATATAAATATATGATTTTATCAAAATGCATACCTATATGCATTTTTCAATGTTTCAAGTTGGAAGTCACCATGGGGCTGACATGTATGCTGAGAGAAAGACTATATCTTCCTAAAATGATGCAAGACAGAAGATACCCAACTTATTTTACAAGAGTAAAAATGGAGTTTAAGGTAGACATCCATTGAATGGTGTCCTTCAAGATAATCCCTAAGATACACTAGAAGCTTGCTTTGTGTTGTTTACTACAGCAAAGGAAGGAGAGATTGTCAAAGAGGAATAAGAATATATACAACGAGGTATAGGAAAACAAATTAAATAGTGACCATCATGGACATCATTGAGTCTTTTTGACGAGACTTACCAAATTGTTCCAGTAAGCACAAAGAAGTGTTTCAGGGATTAGTTGTACTGTATACATGTATGTCAGTCATGAGTTGGGTTCTCCTTTTTAAAATCACATTCAACTGTGATATTAAACTACTTTTAATATAGGCAGATGCTTTAGAGAAGCTATATCTGCCATCATTCCACTGACTTTAGAACTACATTAAAATATTTAAAAATACCCTTCCACACTGTGTGCATCTGAATAAATACAATATTACCTGTTAGATATGAATTTTTTTTGTCAGTTGTCCCATATCTTTACTTGAGAACCACCAGTCTTCATTTTATTGAGTCCTTTGTTTGATTTTTAGTATATGCTTGAATTTGGCAAGTCACTGTATCCAGTAACTACAAAGTAGGTTTCTTCTCTGTGTTAGATTGTTTATGTCAAGACCCTAGTGTTCCATTTCCTGCTAATTTGTGATCAGTTTTCTCCATTGCAACTACAGGGTTTGGTAATAAGAAAGGAAGAAAATGATATATCTCAGATTCACCAGAGATTTGTTTTGCCAGTAAATACACACTAACAATTTTTACACTTTCATTATTAATTTTTGATACATATTTTAATTACCCAGTTGTTACTCAGAGCTACCATCAAAAGTACTGACATCACCAATTAAAGTTAGTTTTCAACATGTATCAATGTACAGGTGTGTAGAAGAAGTCTGTGTTTTCTTTCTTTTCTCCTATGTTTGTTCTGCTTAAAAAATATCAGAAGTAGCTTTCACTTTTTAAAATGTATCCTACAATTTCTCTTGACAATATAGTGACAAGACAGTGACTTTGAAGACCGTGGGAGGAAAATTTTTGTATTTCTAAAACTATGCATTTAGGAGTGTACCTAGCACAAGTGTACACAGGTGAACACCATCTCAGAAAAAGCTCCCTCCGTCTCACCGGGAGCCCTGGGATCATGGCAACGTGCCTCTTAAAACCACTGGAAACATCACTCTAGCAACACTTTATTCCCCCAGTATTGGTGTTAGGCAGAGCTCTTCTCTGCTTCCTGTTTCAATAACTATACATTTTTATAAAATTTCAGGAGTGTGAGTATCCCAACCATCTAGTTACTAAAGTTAACATCAATATCATTCCAATAGATGTGGTCCACCATTCATTTTAGTAATAAATCTGGGATAACTCTAAATCTTCAGTTCTGATGAAGGGAATAGAGAGGGAAGAGAACTAAGTTGTCAAATGAAGTTGGCTGATGCAACATACTACAGAATGGACATGGGGACACAAATGATATACTGATATACTAAATCTCTTAATAATTCCAAAGGGTTCTTTAATAGGAATATACAATGTCTTTCTAAATGATCTCTTTGTTTTCAAAAGTAAACTCTAAAAGACTATTTGAGAAAACATAAACAAAAGCTTCTGTAAGTTTTTTTTCTTGCCATTGATAGTTTATTCGTATTGTCAGAAATGTCATTTAAAATTCGAGCAAAACCTGGATAATTATTATGTAGTATCACTTGTTTTTTTTATAAAAGCACTTTGATATAAACATACCCTCATCATATCAAAAATAATAGCTATTTTTATTCCTATGCAGATTCCTGTTCTCCACAGAAGCATGTTTTATCAATTCTTCCTTCAACACAGAAGATAAGGTCATGCTTTTTGTCTAAAGAGCAGCACCATTGGCAATTTTATTCCTGAAAGGTGATCTCTATTTATAATTTTTTGTCATGTGAGTTATAGTGCAATATTTAAAAGCTAGGAGACATGGCAAAGAATTCTAGTGAGTTAACAAATGACATTTGCTGATTGTACACATGGTTTCAAAAACTGTAACTCTTCAGTGATAAATATTTCTCATTTTCCTACAGAGATTACAGAAAAGCTATCTTGCCTAATGTTAGAGAGCTCAGAATCTACTATGCTTGTTTTAACATCATTAGCCCAGTAATTAACTGTTTAGTGATTGCTTTCGTTTGTCAGAATTTGATATTTCTCATAACAGTTTGGGGAAATAAATATATTTATTCTACTTAAGAGCTGTGGAACTCAGAGGCAATGAAAATGCTTTATCACAGAATATTGAGAAATTACTACTATTAATATTGCCTTCATTTTTATTGTTTGTTTGTTATTAGTCTACTAAGGAAAGGGTTTTATTATGACCTTTTTCCCCTCAAGGGGAGAAAAGGAATTATTTTACTTACATTTCAAAGTCCTACATAATTATTGAGAGAAGCCAAGGCAGGAACTTGTGCAGGAATTTGCAGCAGAAACCCTGGAGGAATGGCTGTTTAGGTTTCTTGTCTTCTACACTTTCCCCACCCTACTACTCTACCAGTTTTACTCTTGTCTCTATTGTCCTGCTGCAATTCTTATGTCACCTGCATTCTTCTACCTGTCCTTTCATCCTTGAAATCCTATTTTCCACTGTCATAGCCTAGTTTCAACTTTTATGACCAATATTTGTTATTAATAATTTCATATACAAAGGGTGGAGAGATGACTCAGCATTTAAGAACATTGACTGCTCTTCCAGAGGTCCTGAGTTCAATTCCCAGAAACCCCATAATGGATTTTGATCCTCTCTTCTGAAGACAGCTACAGCGCACTCATATACATAAAATAAATAATACATAAATCTTAAAAAATAATTTCATATATAATATTCATTAGTCCACTTATACATTTGGTTGTCCCTGAGTTTTAAGAAGAAAATAAGCTGTTACAATGCTACATTGGAATTTGACATATTAAAAACTTTTCTCTCTGCTATATCAAAAAGTCAATTGTATATATTTCTTCCTAAGTTCAATGATAACATGTTGATAAATTTAAACTGTTTCTGGATGGAAGAATTTCTATCATAGATAAGGGAAAAACCTAAAAAATCTTGGGCATTTCAAAGTTATATAAGCATATTTTATCTCTTCATATTATCATCTATCCTACTGACACTCTTTTCTTGATAAAATATGGAAAGTCAGAATAGTAGCATAGACTTACAAAAGAGTAAGAAGTTTAAGGGTGTTTTAATATATTATGGCAGTACAATATAATGACTAGAAGTCATATAATATAACAATAAAAGAAGCAGATAAATAAATAATAATTATGCAATTATTGGATTATCTAACTTATACTTAAGGTGTGAAAAATAAAAAAATCAAGCTCAGTAACTTCTTAGCTATCGGTCTTGTATTTAATCAAAGCCATCTTATATTTCAGCATTTCTAGCATGGTATTTAATCCAAAATGTGATTTGGAATGTCTTGTAGATACAGAAATCTTACTATAGTAAACTTTATTAGCACAACAGGAAAAGGTTCTCTGTACCCACAGATAGAGATGTTGTGATTGTAACTAATTTGGGGGTCTATCTATCTATCTATCTATCTATTATCTATCTATCTACCTAGCTAGCTAGCTATCATTTATTTATCCTTTAACAAGCTACAGTGTTATTATTACATATGATTTTCCACAGAAATAAAAATTGACAGATATATTTATCTTTTAATTCCATTGTATTTTTTAAAAATATTCTATCCAACCATCTCTACCTTCACACATGATAATGATTATGCTCACATAGGGGGTCACTTATTGTGTGGTGTGTAAGAACCATATGTTATCATATATTTGTAATAAAAGTATTAATTTTTAATTATGTATGCTAAAAACCAATATTCTGGGAAAGAATTCTTAGTTGAAAAAATATGAACTGAGTTTCTCTGGTTCAAACAGTCAGAAAGATAGCAGCTGAAAAAAAAAATGGAATTTTTCAGAAGATGTGGCTGAATACCTGATTCAGCAGTAGACAAATTTCACATTATCCTATTCCAAAGGAAAAAAAAAAACCCAATTAACTGAACTATATTAGTGCTTTGAGCTATTTAAAGATAAAAATAAAACAAAGTATCAAAATATTACTTAAATTTTGAGAAAATTTCCATTATATTTAAACAATTGTTTCTATTTTTATTCTCAAACTACTAAAATTGAAATTTCATTGGCTTTGTATATTATGGGTATATGCATATACATGTGACATAATCTTAAATTACTTTCTTCAGCTAAGGTATGTGTTATATAAGTTGACAAAGTCAACTTTTTTCAGGTTAGATAAAGTTTACCCTTTATTATATATATTGAGAAAAAACATAAAGATAAAATAATTTGAATATTGTAAAATTTTTATTATTTCAATTTAAAATCGAAATAAAATTACATATAAAAGGTGTTTGATAGACAAAATAATCTTTTCTTTTATTGTTTCAGTTGATCATATTAGTATTTTCTCTCACCTCAAAAAATTATTATTACTTTATATTTCAACACTTGACTTTAGATATAGAATAATTGTGAACTAATATAGGACACAAGGAAATAAATATCATTTGCAATTTCTGGTTGCATATCAGATCTCACCAGTGGACTATGGGAGAAAAACCATATGAGATGTTTTTGGCATCATGGTGTTTTCGGTTTTCTGCATACTGTGTGTGTGTGTGTGTGTGTGTGTGTGTGTGTGTGCGCTTCCACACCTGTATGTGTCTCTGTTTACATTTCTGGGCACATTCGTGTGTGGAGGCATGTATATATACATGCATTTAGAGTTCAGGGATTTATGGCGAGTACCTATATCAATCATCTTCCACTTTATTTAATGAGTCATGATCTTACTGAATCCAGAGTCCAGAGAAACAGGTAGTCTAGCTAGCTGTTTAAACTAAAGATCCCTATATCCGCCCTGTGCAGACACTAGGATAATAGAGGCACTGTCTAGCTTGTGAAAAGGGGGCCATATCCAATAATACACCTTCTTATCCCTGGTATTATTTTATTTCCTGACAGGTGTATTTATGACAGCTTATCAAAATATTGTGGTGTTGTCTCTTAAATCACTATGTGGATCAGAGAAACTTGATAAGAAACTACTTTTATATTACAATATAAAAAAAACCTCTTCATTCTTCTTTAGAATTATTTTACTCAGTAATGTTAAATTTTATCTAATGTTTCACTAGCGGGCATAAAGATAATAATACTTTCCCTTGACATGACATTATATAAGTTCTATAATGCTGAAATACCTTGTATTTTGTAGTGATTCATATTTGTATCCAAATTGAATAAAAAATAATTAGTGTATTTCCTTCTGATATCTGAACAGTTATTAAATGATTTTGTCAATTAACATTTATACAGAATAAGAATCATCTGTTGTGCTATAGTGTTTGTGAGCTTCTTCCAGAGTATAATAAATGTGTTTCAAACTGTGTTTTTCTTTTCCTTTGCACTTTTTGTTATTGTACAAAAATCCATAGTTATAACTCAAACATGGGATTGAATTTTGTGTTGCTCCTCTGTGCCATCACAAGTCCACATAGCCAGGTTGTCATGACCAATACTATCATCTGTGGATGTTTTAGTTTTTCATGTGTATTTATCACTATGTTGTTTACCATGGATTTCTATATCCATTTTAAGTAGCTTTATTAGATATACTTTGAACCATACCAGCTAATTACTTTTTTGCTTATTATCATTATGCTACTTCTTAAGTTTGTTGCAAACCTCATTGACCTAGGTTATTTTTAGAGTATTTTAGAATATGAACATTGTTACAAGTTGATTTTACAGATCATTCATTCTAGAACAGCTCCGTAGTTCGTTATGCATAGCCCCACTAAGGTACTTGTCTACAGGTGGTACTTCTGAGTAGATGGACTGGTTTTCTCACATCCTCAAAAGTGTCTTGGAATCTCCCAGGTGTGTTCTCTCCTTGGGTACACTCCATGGAGTGTCTTGCTGGTAGTTTAGAGACACAAAAGAAATGGAAGTGGAAGAGAATAGAAATAGAAATAAGAAAAAATGGAGGAGGAAAGTAGAGGAGTAAAGAGAAAAGCTGGAGAGAAGAGGAAGAGAGAGGAAGATATGTACCTAGGTAGGTAGGAAGACAGATGATGATAGATAGATGACAGACAGATAGATGGACAGACAGACAGACAGACGGGAAAATATGTACCTAGGTAGTGAGGAAGACAGATGATGATAAAGAGGTATATGATAGATAAATAGAGAGATAGGTAAACAGAAAGACAGACAGACAGATAGACAGACAGACAGACAGACAGACAGATAGTGCTGAAAACCAGACCCAGCTGTTCTTGTTTCCTGTTGATTTCTCTTGAGGCAACAGAAGGAAAAGTGTGTCAGCAGGAGTAAGATTTGGTCTTACAAGATATTTAAGGTTGCTGTGTAATAATAAATTTTTACCTAACTAAGTCTAATTCCCTTTGCTACAGTACCTGACCTCCCTGAGTTTCTTTTGGGCCAGAAACTGCAGCCTCTGACATTTAGCCCGTCATCATAGAACATCAGGGAATTAAGTAAGGGATTGTTAGAGATTTTTCCTTCTAGTCCAGATGCCTCTCATTTGACAGGCTTGGGTGAGGAGGCGGTTGGAGCAATAAATTTCTACTGATTCAATAGAGAGTCATACTCACAGGAGGAAAAATTTTACAAAAGCAAATATGGATTAGACTCACACAATTCATGTATAGATTCATGCGTATACATTTATACAAATGAGTTGGGCCAAGCTCACATAATTATTTCATAATTACATATTTACATTCATATCCATACTTACATATGTATATGGAACAAAGAACCAAGTGCTAGTGCAGAAAGAACTCACTCATTCTGGGTGAAAAAGAGCTCTAATCTTTATGGCATAGAGAAAAAAAAAGGTTCTTCAATTTTTATTGCTAAATGAATTAACCCAAGTCGTAAGAAGAATGCTTTCTTCTTTTTAGTAAGACTAAGCCTGAATTGCTATTAAGAAAAGACCTGTTCTGTCCCATGGTAAAGTGATGCCTGCCTGCTCCTTCTGCTCTTTATAGCTTCTTTATTTTTCCTCTTTGCCTCTGCATTCTTCATGTTGCTCTGTCAATTTTTTAACTTGCCTTATAGTTTCTAAGTTATTCCACTCTGTATTCTCCTTATCATCTTGATCTCTGCTCCTGCTCGGATGTAACAGTGCTTTTGCTCCCAATGCCTTATTCCCAAATTCTATCTCTGCAATGTTATGCCCTTACTTCTAAGTTTTTCTTTAGTTCAGTTCTAAAATATTCTGTATCCTCTCCTTGTTCTCATCACTTATCATCAGAATACATGATCATATGGTAAAAAGTTCACCAAAAGTTTAAAAATAGAATCAAGAATCAAACAAGAAGTTTACAACAGAGAATGTCTACATGCATAGCTGTAATTAAATTTTCACCATCTGCCACCATTTATACAGATTCACAGAGAGTTAAAAAACATAATTTTTGTGACTAATGTATTAGTGAATTTTCATATAGATAACCTCAATCAATATTTCATCATCTGGACTTGCACCTATAGTAAATCCTTAGTTCTCTTTTTATGATCTTTGGTTAATGGTTTACAACCTCTTGAAATGTGCTATAAATTGCAGGTGCTGGCCTGCTATCTCAGAAGCAATTAATTTGTGACACTTGAAGACTAGCAGAGTTCTATATGCAGTTTTGACATCAGAAAGGACTAATAGCCTTATTATAAAATTAAAAGAGCCTGAAGCCACAATTACACTTATACCTAAACCACACAAAGACAGAACAAAGAAAGAAAACTTCAGACCAACTTCCCTAATGAATATTGATGCAAAAATACTCAATAAAATTCTTAAAAACCGAATTCAAGAATACAAGAAAATGATCATCCATCATGATCAAGTAGGCTTCATCCCAGTGATGCAGGGATGGTTCAATATTTGGAAATCCATCAACATAATCTAATATGCAAATGAATTCAAAGAAAAGAACCACATGATCATCTCATTAGATGCTTAGAAAGCATTTGACAAAATTCAACACAACTACATGGTAAAAGTCTTGGAAAGAACAGGAATTCAAGTCCCATACCTAAACATAAGAAAAGAAATATACACCAAACCATCAGCCAACATCAAACTAAATGGAGAGAAACTGAAGCAATCCCACTAAAATCAGGGACTAATCAAGGCTTCCACTCTCTTCCTACCTATTCAATATAATACTCAAAGTCCTAGCCAGAGCATTTAGACAACAAAAAGAGGTCAAAGGGATACATCTTGGAAAGGAAGAAGTAAAAATATCATTATTTGCAGATGATATAATAGTATACTTAAGTAACCTCAAAAATTCTACCAGAGAACTCCACAACTTCAGCAAAGTGGCTGGATATAAAATTAAATCAAACAAATCAGTAGCCTTCCACTACACAAAAGATAAACAGAAGGAGAAAGAAATTAGGCAAACAACACCTTTCCCAATACTCACAAATAACATAAAATACATTGGTGTGACTCTAACCAAGTAAATAAAAGATCTGTATGACAAGAACTTCAAGTCTTTGAGAAAAGAAATCGAAGAAGATATCAGAAGATGGAGAGATCTCCCATGCTGGTGGATTGACACAATTAATACAGTAAAAATTGGTCAATTTGCTGAAAGCAATCTACAGATTATATGCAATCAAAACTCCAACTCAATTCTTCATAGAGTTAGAAAGAGCAATTTTTAAATCATTTGGAATAATGAAAAACGCAGAACAGCAATATCTATTGTCAACAATATAAGAACTTCTGGGGTAATCACCATCCGTGACATCAAACAGGATTACAGTGTAATAGTGATAAAAACTGAATGGTATTAGTACAGAGGCATGCAGAAAGATCAATGGAATAGAATTGAAGATTCAGAAATAAACCCACACCTATGGCCACTTGATCTTTGACAAAGGAGCTAAAAACATCCAGTGGAAAAAAGACAGTATTTTTTACAAATGGTGCTGATTCAACTGAAGGTCAGTATGTAGAAGAATACAAATTGATCCATTCATTTTGTTGTTGTTGTTGTTGTTTTACTATACCCACCAAGATTCATTCTTATTTCCTTGTACAAAGCTCAAGTCCAAATGTATTAAGGATTTCCACATAAAACCAGATACACTGAAACAGAAGAGAAAGTGAGGAAGAGCCTCAGACACATGGGCACAAGGCAAAATTTTCTGAAGAGAACACCAATGGCTTATGCTCTAACATCAAGAATCAAGAAATGGAATCTCATAAAATTGCAAAGCTTCTGTAAGGCAAAAGACACTGTCAATAAGACAAAACGGCTACCAACAAATTGTGAAAGGTCTTTACCAATCATACATCCAATAGAGGAATAAAATCCAACATATACAACAAACTCAAGAAATTAGATTCCAGAGAACCAAATAGCCCTCTTAAAAATGGAGTACAGAACTAAACAATTTTCAACTGAGGAACATCCAATGATAGAGAAGTACCTAAAGACATGTTCTACATCCTTAGTCATCAACTAAATGCAAATCAAAACAACCCCTGAGATTCCGCCTCACACCAGTCAGAATGGCTAAGATCAAAAACTCAGGTGATAGCAGATGCTGGTGAAGATGTGGAGAAAGAGAAACACTCCTCCATTATTGGTGGGATTGCAAGCTGGTACATCCACTCTCGAAATTATTCTAGCGGTTCCTCAGAAAATTGGACATTGTACTACCTGGAGACTCAGCTATACCACTCCTGGGCATATACCCAAAATATGCTCCAATATAAAACAAGGACACATGCTCCACTATGTTCATAGCAACCTTATTATAATAGCCAGAAGCTGGAAAGAACCCAGATGTTCTTCAACAGAGGAATGGATACAAAAAAATAATGTGGTACATTTACACACTGTAGTACTACTCAGCTATTAAAAGCAATGAATTTGTGAAATTCTTAGGTAAATAGATGGAATTAGAAAATGTTATCCTGACTGAGGTAACCCAACCACAAAAGAACATACATGGTAATGGTATGCACTCACTGATAAGTGGATAGTAGCCCAAAAGCTTGGAATACCCAAGATACAATTCACAGACCACATGAAGCTCAAAAGAAGGAAGAACAAAGTGTGGGTCCTTCAGTCATTCTCAGAAGGGGAACAAAATACTGTTGGGAAGATATACAGAGATAAGTTGTGGAGCAGAGACTGAAGGAAAGGTTATCCAGAGACTTCCCACCTGGGAACCCATCCCATATACAGTCACCAAATCCAGACATTAATGTGGATGCGAAGAAGTGCATGTTGACTGGAGACTGAGTTAACTGTCTCATGAGTGGGTCTGCCAGAGCCTGAAAAATACAGAAGCAGTTGCTTATAGCCAACCATTGGCCTGAGCACCAGGTTCCCAATGGAGGAGTTGGAGAAAGGACTGAAGGAGCTGAAGGAGTTTGCAACCCCATAGGAAGACTAACATATCAACCAATTAGACCCACACACACACCTCCCAGGGACTAAACCACCAACTAAGGAGTATACATGGAGGGACCATGGCTCCAGCTGCATATGTAGCAGAGAATGGCCTTATCAGATATCAGTGGGAGGAGAGGCCCTTGTTCCTGTGAAGGCTCAATTCTCCAGTGTAGGGCAATGGGAGGGCAGGGATGTGGAAGTAAGTGGGGGGAATACACTCATGGAAGCAGGGGGAGAGGGAATGGGATTGGGGGTTTCCGTTTCCGGGGATAAACTGGGAAAGAGGATAACATTTTAAATGTAAATAAAGAAAACATTCAATAAAAAATTAAATAGAATTACCTCATCAATAAAAGAGTTTAATAATTGCTAACATAATTTTAGGAATTCGTATAAGATCATCAACAAGAATTAATAAATCGTCTATTATCTGTATAACATAACTGCAAGCCAATTCATTTTTGTTGTTTTACAAAAATCTGCTCAAAAGTGTTGTCTAATTTCTAGTGATTGTTATATATAGGACTAATAACAGGAAAGCATACTAATATCTGGAATTTTTCCTAAAATTAAATTATTCTCTGCCTTGCCTAGAGAAGCCAGCCCATATTCAACTTTGACTGTCCATTGCAGAACTAACTTAAGAAAATAACCTGCTCATTTTTAGCTTCTGCTAGATGGCTTCTGGCAAGATAAATAAATGATTGATTGATTGATTGATTGATTGATGATATATAGATAGCTATGGTATGATATATGATAAATAGATGATAGATAAATTGATAGATACAAATGATAGATAATTGATAGAGGTATAGATGATAAATAGTTGCAGAGATGATAGACACAAACAGACAGAAGCTGTATTGTCTTTATTTATTTTGCTTAGAATTTTATGTCCTATATCTACAAGATTATATGTTCTATTTAAGATAACTTTATAAAATAAATGGAGCAGTTTTTGAATCTTCTTATTCTTTTATGACAATTGAACCAAATTTATTTTTAAATTTGCTTCTTCATAAATATTTTTGATTCATTTTTCTGCAGGTTATTATGTTATCTGAAATTAGACTATAATGAATTAGCCATTGGGAAACTTTACTTCCTGTAGTACGATCAAAGTCATGGACATTGTTTTCAAATCTCAAGATGATATCAAGCTCCTAATATGGCTTCTTTCTTCTTTCTTATTTCCTTTTATGTTCAATTCCTAAATTCTACTCTTTGCATGTCTCTGCACGTAGTCACATTTAGTATGAACAGTAGCTTATTAAAAAGACAACATTATCACTTGAGGAGGAAAATTGCATCTCCAAATTCTGCATACCAATTTGGCTGTTATCTAACTGTAATTAGATCTCTTTTAGGATATGTAAGATTGAAGCTCAGAATTAACCATCTCAGACACGCTTTAAATGTGTAAAAGGAAATTAATCATTGACAATGGAAGTAGTGAAATATAAATATAGTTCAAATCCCAAAAAGTGTATAAAAGTTCAGAACTTCATAAGTAGCTCACTCTACCTATTATTTGCCCCTCTTCTGACAGGCAGCTGAGCTCTCCATCTGTGTTTGAAAGGTTGTAAACCTATATTCCTTGGAATACCCTGTTCTTGGTGAAGATTCGAAGTGATGACTATACTTTACCTTCTCATTAAAAACTTACATTCATTATGGTTGATATGGCCTAAGTCATATGTGTACTCTCATATTAGTCTAGCTTACAGAATACACCTATCTGGACATTGGTGTGGTTCAAATCATATGAGATTTTAGACACCAAGAATTAAGAATGGGCTTCTCCACATTTCCAGTGACATAGCTTCCTTGTGTTACAGATCTGTTTAATCTCCAAATGAGATGTCAAACTCAGAAAAATAAATGCATGGTTAGCAATGCTCACTTGAAGTTACTTTCATCTCCTGATCAAATAGTGTGAGAAACAGATATTGATCAAGTGTTGTGAGAGACAGTATGTTGAATTTATGTAGCAAACAGAATATTAAATGATTTAATTCAGTTATATAATATGCTATTCTGTACTTTCGTAGAACTTGCATGTGTATTTATTTGTAAGGTGCTATCATAAGGCCATGTTGGAGTGACAACCTCTGACATCTTATCAGCTTGACAGAGCAGAAGCATATTTATTGTTAATATCGAACTGCTATTTCCCAACATTTAATTAGGAACCCTAGTTATTTCCAGCCTTTGCCTTTTATTTTACATTGACCTTTTCAATCAAGAAGTACCAGGCGTCATGGTAGGAACTAATTACACAGAAAGAATTTGTCATGAGCAAGTGTAAAATGTGATAAATAATTTATACCCATATTTTGTCTTCTGGAAATCATGTGTATATTCCAGCTGCAAAGCTTCACAGGAAATTGGGCTCTGTTTGTCTAAGATGAGTCATTCTGTAGTAATACCTACTCACTATGTTCATCACATGTATTCTTTACATGTAGGGGACACTCTCTATTCAGAATGATGACAACCTCAATTCTATTCATATTCAGTGTAGTGATGTTTCACATTCTCCATGTACCCTGAATGTAATAGCCTGAAGTATAGCCATCGATTAGACAAAAATAAAAATCAATTTCCATTCCTATATATTTTAATATACAGTAGCAAGTTGGTACCTGAGTAACCAAAATATTCTTTTCCATTCACTAACAGGGTGATAAATGAAACCAGAAAGAGATGCTTCCATGGAAATTTTACATGGCTTGCCTCCAGGAACAGAATGAAGGTAGGAATGTTGATAACCAAGATTTCTTGAGCATCAAACAGTTCCTGCCATGTGTTTTTCTATATAGTCCCATCAACTATAGAGCAATGTCTGATATAATTAAATCTATCAAATTTAAATGATAATCCAAGACAGAAATTATCCCTCATCAGAATTCTTTTTCCCTGTTTGTGTCTGTGCTTTCTTACTCTCAGCAATCCATAAAATTATCATGTTTCCATGAGCAGGCACAATTCCTCCTCAGGTCCTTTCTCTGAGCTACTGAGTTCACTCTATCTTAACACTCAAAATCATCTTATTATTTTACTTTGAAGACTGGGAGTCCAAACTCTGAGAGACCCTACATTTCTGAACTCTATGTTACCGAAGTGCCACATTCTCTCCTGTGTGCATCTCATCCAGAAATATTTTCTCTAATGTTGATTTTAAAAATCATACAAAACAATTCAATGAATGTATAAAAAAAAATAAGGTGTTAATCTGCCAGTGTCAGAAAAAGCTAAGGGGAAGCCTCTTGTTCTTAATCTTCTACTTTTCCCTTTTTGGCTGTAGCTGTACAGTGTATACTTATCTGGGCCAACACTTTACTCAGTTTTACTTTGGATTATTTATTAACCTTGACCAGTGAATGCTATTGTTTATTCATTGTTTCTACTACTTTCATGATTTTCATTTATTATAATAAATTTCCTGGTAGTCAGTAGATCTATGAAGGATTCATAGTATACCTTATTCTTTCCATATTCTTGTAGTGTGAATGCTTATGTATAATATATGTCTATATCTCTGAAGTCATATACATCTAGACTTGTAAGCATATAGACAGTCTTGTATATAACAAGAATAATCCTCCTCAAGGGCTCAGTTGAACAAATTTCATAAAATCATGGTAGACTAATTAAAAATTCCTAAAATTCTAAAACACCACCATATATATATATATGCATATGTATATTGCCAATTAGCATTTGTATATATAAATAGATATTGACCTCATACAAAGATTAAGAAATTGCATGAGACTGGCCACTTTTATATTGGTGTTTTTTTCTAAAAGAGAAAACTTCACTCTATCATGCTCAGATATGCTTTTAGAATTGCTCATCAAACACAGGCTAGTGTTTTTGCTACTGTGTTTCAAAGCAATGAAAATCTTCTCTGTGTTTGCGGGTATCTGAGATTGCCAAGCAAAGCTTCTGAGCATGACTTGACATAATACTCTCCCTGTATGAGAAGATGAGGAGAAACAAAGAGAGAAAGAAAGGGGTATCAACTCTACTTTTAAGGATCTTAGAGAACCTAGTCTCCTACCCACTCAAGGATAGTCTCACCCAACTTTTTGGTTCTTTCATTGTTGTTCATGACAGTGTTATCTTAGTTTGAAGTACTTGTTCTTTCTTAAAATAATCATAAAAGATACACATCTGTGGATTAAGAAGTCATCAGCTAAGCACTGAGTAAGTGCCTCTGTCACTTAGACATTAGTCACATTGTCCCTATGTTTAGCAAAAGTTGAAAATGTCCCCATTAATTATTAGTGACATTTAACAAAAATAATTATTCCGTTGCATCATCATAGCTCTGGTTTTTCTATTAAAACTTCTAATTTTGGTCTTTCCAAAGGAAAAAAATGTCACAGAGCATCAGCTTTGTTTCTTTGACTTGGAATACTTCAGCCTTGTCAAAGAGAGGGAATTCATGTACATCTTCATTGGTAGATTAAACATATGTTCTCTGGTCCAATAGTGCAAAAATATGTTCATTTTCATTGATAGATTAAGCATATATTCTATGAGCAGCAATGTAGGGAGTCCTTTTCAATTGTGTTTTATTTTCTCCCTTGTAGCAATGATTTCTCAGCTCTGAAGCACCTCACTGATTCAATTTTCTGAGTATGGTGAAAGGTGAGTACTTTACTCTGTGTTAACTCTCACTTTATCTAATGGCCTAGCTAACAAACTCAAGAATGAATCCTGGCTTTTTCATACAGAGTTTTCTAGAGTTACACTCAGCACCTCTTTCCACTTCAGGCTTTTGTTTATCATTTATAAATGATGGAGTTAATAATAGCTTTATGCTTGTCAAACTAAAAGTGACCACTAATATTAGTTATTATGCTTCAGCACACATAGCCTATTTAACCCAAAACATGTAATGAGAGATTTAAGATAATGGTCACTTAAAAGAAAGAAGTATACTCATATGTGAAGTGTTAATCACTTTATAAACACTAATCCCAGAAACACAAAATCAAAGAAAAAATACTGTCTCTGTTTTTGTAAAACAAAAATTTAGTGTAGACAGTGTCTGAGGTTGTTGAGACTACTATAATGCATGAACTCATAGTATAAAGGGAAAAAAAAAGAAATCTAAGATTCACTTCTTAAGAGTAGGTCCTACAGCCCCTCGCTTGGTTCTTTTAGCTGGGGCAGACACCTAGCTGGTCTGCTCCTGAGAAGACACCAGATCCTAGGACATCATAGAGGAACCACTGTACTCAGAGCAGCAGGTAAGAACCCTCTTCCACTACTGTAACTACCCGCCCAGAGTTACAGCTGGGAGCCTGGGGTACTCAGGACCCATGAGCTACCCAAACCCCACCCATCTAGAATACTACTCCCCTTCCACCCTTTGCTTGGTACTTTTGGCTGGGCAGACACCTAGCTGGTCTGCTCCTGAGAAGACACCAGATCCTGAGCCATCCTAGAGGAACCACTGCACTCAGAGCAGCAAGATTTCAGGATCCTACAGGTGGCCTGAGTCCCAGGAGTTTTTCCACCCAGGAGCTCAGGATCACTGAGACATTTGAACTCTGAGGAGTTCTGACACAAGGAAGATAACTGAAAAGACAGGCTCCAGTCAGAGACAGTAAGTGAAGATAGCACTAGAGTTAACCAGATGGCTAAAGGCAAGCTCAAGAACATAAGCAACAGAAACCAAAGTTACTTGGCGTCACCAAAACCCAATTCTCCCACCACAGCAAGCCATAGACACCCCATCACACCAGAAAAGAAGGATTCAGAATTAAAATCACTTCTCATGATGATAATAGAGGACTTTAAGAGGCACACAAATAACTCCTTAAACAAGTACAGGAGAACAAAGGTAAACAGGTAGAAGCCTTTAAAGAGGAAACACAAAAATCCCTTAAAGGACTGTAAGAAAACACAACAAAACAGGTGAAGGAATTAAACAAAACCACCCAGGATTTAAAAATGGAACTAGAAACAATAAAGAAATCTCAAAGGGGGACTATCCTGGAGATAGAAAACCTAGAAAAGAAATCAGGAGTCATAGATGTAAATATCATCAACAGAATACAAGAGATAGAAGAGAGAATCTCAGGTGCAGAAGATACCATAGAAAATATTGATACAACTGTCAAAGAAAATGCAAAATGCAAAAAGTTCTTAATACAAAACATCCAGGAAATCCAGGACACAATGAGAAAACCAAACCTAAGGATAATAGGTATAGATGAGAGTGAAGATATCCAACTTAAAGGGCCAGTAAACATCTTCAACAAAATTATAGAGAAAAACTTCCATAACCTAAAGAAAGAGATGTTCGTGGACATACAAGAAGCCTACAAAACCCCAAACTCCATAAATGTAGAAACCAAGATATTCCATGACAAACCCAAATTTACACATTATCTTCCCATAAATCCAGCACTTCAAAGGATAATTGATGGAAAACTCCAGCACAAGAAAGTAAACTACAACCTAAAAAAAAGCAAGAAAGGTATCTTCGAACAACTCCACAAGAAGATAGCTACACAAACAAAATTCCAATTTTAATAACAAAAATAACAGAAAGCAACAATCATTTTTCTTTAATATCTTTTAACATCAATGGACTCAATTCACCAAAGAATTGAATAAAAACACGTAGACTATCAGAGTAGATACATAAACACACTTCGATAACAAAGACAGACACTACCTAGAGTAAAAGCATGGCAAACAATTTTCCAAGCTAATGGTCCCAAAAAACAAGCTGGAGTAGCAATTCTAATATCAAATATAATCGACTTTCAACCAAAAGTAATCAAAAAAGATAAGAAAGGACACTTTATACTCATCAAAGGAAAAAAATCTACCAAGATGAACTCTCAATTCTAAAAATTCATGCTCCAAATGCAAGGGCACCCACATACATAAAAGAAACTGTACTAAAGCTCAAAGCAAACATTGCACCTCACACAATAATAGTGGGGGATTTCAACACACCACTCTCAGCAATTGATAGATCATGGAAACAGAACTTAAAGAGAGACACAATGAAATTAACAGAAGTTATGAACCAAATGGATTTAAGAGATATCTATAGAACATTTCATCCTAAAACAAAAGAATATACCTTTTTCTCAGCTCCTCATGGTATCTTCTCCAAAATTGACCTTATAATTTGTCATAAAACAGGCCTCAACAGATACAAAAAGATTGAAATAATCCCTTGCATCCTATCAGATCACCACAGACTAAGGCTGACAAAAACAATGGAAAGCCCACATATACATGGAAACTGAACAATACTCTACTCAATTATGACTTGGTCAAGGAAGAAATAAAGAAATTAAAAACATTTTATAAATTAATGAAAATGAGGTCACATCATATCAAAACTTGTGGGACTCCATGAAAGCAATGCTAAGAGGAAAATTCATAGCTCTAAGTGCCTATAAAAAGGAACCAGAGAGAGCATACACTAACAACTTGACAGCACACATGAAAGCTTTAGAACAAAAAGACGCAAATATACCCAAGAGGAATAGACAGCAGGAAATAATCAAACTCAGGGCTGAAATCAACCAAGTAAAAACAAACAAACAAAAGAAAACTACACAAAATATCAACAAAGCCAAGAGCTGGTTCTTTGAGAAAATCAAAAGGTAGATAAACCCTTAGCCAGACTAACCAGAGGGCACAAAGACAGTATTCAAATTAATAAAATCAGTATTGAAAAGGGAGACATAACAACAAAAATTGAGGAAATTAAAAAGAATCATCAGATCCTACTACAGAAGCCTATACCCAACAATACTGGAAAATCTGGATGAAATGGACAGCTCTCTAGACAGATATCAGGTACCAAAGTTAAATCAAGAGCAGATAAACCATTTAAATAGTCCTATAACCTCTAAAGAAATAGCAGCAGTCATTAAAAGTCTCCCCAGCAAAGAAAAAAAAAAAAGCCAGGGACCAGATGGTTTTAGTGCAGAATTATATTCTACCTTCAAGGAAGACCTAATACCATTTCTCTTTAAACTATTCCACAAAATAGAAACAAAAGGAACACTACCCAATTCGTTCTATGAAGCCACAATCAAGGTCTTACCTAAACCTCACAAAGACCCAACAAAGAAAAAGAACTTCAGACCAATCTCCCTTATAAATATTTATACAAAAATACTCAATAAAATTCGGGCAAACCAAATCCAAGAACACATCAAAACAATCATTCATCATGATAAAGTAGGCTTTATTCCAGGAATGCAGGCATGGTTCAATATTCAGAATTCCATCAATATAATCCACTATATAAACAAACTCAAAGAAAAAAAAAAACATATGATCAACTCACTAGATGCTGAGAAAACATCCCTTCACAGTACAAGTCTTAAAATTATCAGGCATTTAGGGCCCATACCTAAACATACTAAAAGCAATATACAGCAAGCCAGTACCCAACATCAAACTAAATGGAAAGAAACTTGAAGCAATCCTACTAAAATCAGGTACTAGACAAGGCTGCCCACTCTCTTCCTACCTATTCAATATAGAACTGGAAGTCCTAGCCAGAGCAAATAGACAACAAAAAGAAGTCAAAGGGATGCAAATAAGAAAGGATGACATCAAAATTTCACTATTTGCAAATGATATGATAGTATACTTAAGTAACTTCCACCAGAGAACTCCTAAACCTGATTAAAAAAAAAAAAAAAAGCTTCAGCAAAGTGTCTGGATATAAAATCATCTCAAACAAATCAGTAGCCTTCCTCTACTCAAGGGATAAACAGGTTATGAAAGAAATTAGGGAAATGACACCCTTCACAATAGTAACAAATAAATTAAATACCTTGATGTGAATCTAACCAAGCAAGGAAAAGATCTGTATGACAAGAACTTAAGACTCTGAATAAAAAAAAAATTGAAGATTTCAGAAGATGGAAAGATCTCCCATGCTCATGGATTGGCAGGATTAATATAGTAAAAATGGCCATCTTGCCAAAAGCTATCTACAGATTCAATGCAATCGCCATCAAAATTTCAAATCAATTCTTCATAAAGATAGAAAGAACAATTTGCAAATTCATTTAGAATAACAGAAAAGCCAGGATAGCAAGAACTATTCTCAACAATAAGAGAACCTCTGGGGGAATCACTATCCCTGACCTGAAGCTGTATTACAGAGCAGTAGTGATAAAAAACTGCATGGTATTGGTACAGAAACAGGCAGGGAAGATCAATGGAATAGAATTGAAGATCTAGAAGTGAACCAACACACCTATGGTCACTTGATCTTTGACAAAGGAGCTAAAATCGTCCAGTGGAAAAGGACAGCATTTTCACCAAATGGTGCTGGTTCAACTGGAGGTCAGCATGTAGCAGAATGCAAATCAATCCATTTCTATCTCCTTGTACAAAGCTCAAGTCCAAGTGGATAAAGGACCTTTACATAAAACCAGATACACAGAAACTAAAGGAAGAGAAGGTGGGGAAGACCCTCAAATACCTAGGCACAGAAGAAAAGTTCCTTAAGGGAACATCAATGGCTTATACTCTAAGATCAATAATACACAAATGGGATCTCATAAAGTTGCAAAGCTTCTGTAAGGCAAAAGACACTGTCAATAGGACAAAATGGCAACCAACGGATGGGTAAAAGATCTTTACCAATCCTAGATCCCATAGAGGGCTAATATCCAATATATACAAAGAACTCAAGAACTTAGACTCCAGACAACCAAATAACCCTATTAATAATGGGGTACAGAGCTAAGCAAAGAATTCTCAACTAAGGAAACTAAAATGGCAGAAAAGCACCTAAAGAAATGCTCAGTATCCTTAGTCATCAGGGAAATGCAAATCAAAACAACCCTGAGATACCACCTCACACCAGTCAGAATGGCCAAGATAAAAATCTCAGGTGATAGCAGATGCTGGAGAGGATGTGGAGAAAGAGGAACACTCCTCCATTGTTAGTGGGGATTGCAAGCTGGTAAAACTACTCTGGAAATCAGTCTGGTGGTTCCTCAGTAAAATGGACATAGCAATACCTGAGGATCCAGCTATACCTCTCCTGGGCATATACTCAGAAGATGCTCCAACATATAACAAGGACACATGCTCCACTCTGTTCATAGCAGCCTTATTTATAATAGCCAGAAGCTAGAAAGAACCCAGATATCCTTAAACAGAAGAATGGATACAGAAAATGTGTTACATTTACACAATGGAATGTTACTCAGCTATTAAAAACAATGAATTTGAGAAATTCTTAGGTAAATAGATGGAATTAGAAAATATTATCCTGAGTGATGTAACCCAACCACAAAAGAACACACATGGTATGCACTCACTGATAATTGGATATTAGCCCCAAAACTTGCAATATTCAATATACAACTCATCGACCACATGAAGTTCATGAACAAGGAAGACCAAAGTGTGGGTACTTTGGCCCTTCTTATAAGGGGTCACAAAATACTCATGGGAGCAAATATGGAGACAACATGTGGGACAGAAACTGAAGGAGGGGCCATCCAGAGACTGTTCCACCTGGGTATCTATATCTTGTGCAGTCACCAAAGGTAGACACTGATGTGGATGCCAAGAAGTGTATGCTGACAGGAGCCTGATATAACTGTCTCCTTAGAGGTCTGCCAGAGCCTGAAATATACAGAGGGGGATGCTCACAGCTAACCATTGAGCTGATCATGGGGTTCCCAATGGAGGATTGAGAGAGAGGACTGAAGGATCTTAAAGGGTTTGTGGCCTCATGAGGTGAACAACAATACCAATCAACCAGATCTTCCAGGGTCTAAACCACAAGCCTGGGAGCATATAGGGAGGGAACCATGGCTCCAGCTGTATATGTAGGGTAGGATGACAGTGTCAGGCATAGGTGGGTGAGGAAGTCCTTGGTCTAGTGAAGGCTGGATGCCCCAGAGTGGGGGAAATCATGGGTGCAGAGGTGGGAGTTTGAGGGTGGGTGTGGGCATATCCTCATAGAAGCAGAAGAGGGGTTATGGCATAGGGATTCTTTGATGGGGGGAAGGGGATTACATCTGAAATGTAAATAAAATATCCAATAAAATTATAAAAAAAAAATTTTAAAAAGGGTAGGTCTTACAGTACTTTAATGAGCAAGAAACATTGCCTGAGTTGGTGAAGGAGAGCCAGGCTTACTAATAAGTGAGGAAAGTACGACTCAAGTAGAAAGAACAGCTTGTTCAAGCAACTAGTAAAACAACAGTGTCTTGTAGAGGAACTGAATTTACAAAGACATCACTCTCATGGATTACAGAAGCATCTGAGTAGTCACAGGAGAGGATGTACTTACCACCCAAGGTATCCACAGAAAAAAATCTGAAAGACTTTGATGGAGTGGCTTAAGATTTTCTGACACATAATCACAGGTCTCAGACAAAAGATAGCCTAAGTCTTCTTTTCTAGAGAACCAAGGCAAATGAGTTTTTTTTTTTTTTTTTTTTTTCAGTTGGGGAAAATGGATCTATCCTCAGAATTAAATTGTCAGAATTAAAAATACATTATAGATTTCTTTAAGCAAGACCTATTTTGAGAACAGAGTTCATCACTGCTGTGAAAATCAGATATCGTCCATATATTTGCACAAAATGTATCTGCCACAAGCAGTCTAGTTTTAATTAAGAAATGTTGTTGTCCCTGTAACACTTTCAAATTAAAATGTACAATAAAGATATAATGTTTCTTAAATTTAATATGCTTGTGGATAATGAATATTCATGTATGTGCATATATAAGTGTAAATTTCTCTCTAATGGCATCAAGGATTTTGAACAGTATTCTTTTCTCTCACCATTATAAATTCTCCATAAAATATTTAAACATATATGACTGGAGAGATGAGATGAAGACCCGAACTACCATATAAGAAAGCCAAGTGCCTCAGTATGGCTGCTCAGCACTCCCAAGACTAGATTTTCAGCCATTCTAGGAGAATCGCAAGTTGTGCTCAGTGAGAGACTCTAGATCCAAATATTAAGTGAAGAGTAATTGAGAAAGACTCCTGACTCAACTGCTGCCCTTACATGCATAACCACAGGTCTGCATATACACTAAGCCCACTCTGTCCTCCCCCCGCCCCCAACATACATTTTAAACTTAAAAATGCTGGAGTCATATAAATGCTGCAAACAGTCAATGTATTTATAGAAGAAAGTGTTCCACTCTTGCCATGTCTAATGTTTTTCTTTGCCTTCTGGCAATATGATTTTAGGTGTTTCACATTACGATCATCTTCTTACTGACATATGTCATAGTGTTAGTCTTATAGAACAATGACTATAAGAATATTGCTTTTATTATTTGGTAACTAGATTTCACGACTATATTTTGACTGGCTGCTACTTCATACAATAATTTTGTGAAGAATTATTTTATTATGTTAGCAGTAACATGTCCTAAATTCCTGAGAAGTACAGAGTTTACTCAAGACTACGGAGCTAAGATATTACATGAACCTGAGTTTGAATCTTTGACTCCCAGTCCCCAGAAGGACATAAATACATTAGTATTACTTTAATGTTTATACATATACACACAGGCATGCACACACACACAAACACATACACACAACACATACACACACAGACACACACACACTTCTTTGTAAAACCTCATTCTGGTGTGGCAGATATTCACACACAAAAAAGCTGAGACTTACAGAAGAATGGGGCAAAGTCATCTCTGCTTGATTTCAACTTGAGAGACAATAGAATTTGCATTTTATCTTAAACCTTCTCTTTAACTAAATCGTAGTTGTTGGATAACTGGTGTTTGTTGCTCTTAGTACACCTTTTAACACTTTTTACGTAGATTACTATAAGCATGCAAGTATTAGTAAAACAAAACATTAATAACTTCTTTCCATAAAGAAGCTTAAACAGTTTTCAATACAAATTTGATTTTAATAAACTCTTTTCTTTAAGGCATCAATCCCCTTTAATAGGATGCAGATGAAGTTGCCTGGAAACACACTCAGTCAGCAGTGTTGTTCCATGGACCAGTGGCAGAGGAAAGACAAAATGATTGTACCGTGCTGTTAACTGACTAGCACCAATGGCATTCAGTCTTGCAAAATGGATATTAATGATTCTACTGTGTTTAACTTGGTTTGTTTTTGATAGATTTTTCCCCTTCTGAATTAATGTCTGTCTTCTTTTGATTAATTTAGAGTGATTGTACTGTGAGTCATTTAATTACTTTTTTTTTTCCTTAAGTCAAAAATCATTCATTGTGGTGATGGCAGTCATTTTAATTTCTCACAAGAATAGTCTCCAAGGATCTCAAGTACTGGACTTTCAAAATGAGCAGAAGAAGCTCTTCATCAAGCAAGGAAGTAGACATGTTGGAGATTTCACAGGTCTCGTTCAGGACCTGAAGCTCTAACTCCCAGGAAAAACTATTTGAGGTACATATGTCGGTGTCCAAAACTAGGGGTTTTACCTAGCTGAAGTATAAAGACAATATGTATCTGTATATGTGCATATGTATATACATACACACACATACATATATCTCTTAAATTATTTGCATTGGGGTATGACAGTGGAGAGTATAGATTTTAAAAAATACTTGTTATCAGAAAAGACAAAATAGAATACTGTAAAGTGCATACTTGATTTAAGTTAAAAGGGCTGTTTTCCTGTACTATTTGAGTGTGTGATACAAGCAGCTGACTGAGGACAGATGCAGATACAGCCAACCATTGGACTGAGGTTGGAATTCCCTATGGAAGAGTTAGAGAAAAGATCGGGAAAGCTGAAGGGGATCAGAATCCCATAGGAAGAACAATAGTATAAACTAACCAGACCACTCAGACCTTCCAGAGACTAAGCACCAACCAAATAGTGTACATGGGCTGGTCCTTGGCCCCCAGCACATGTATAGCAGAGGACTGCCTTTTCTGACTTCAGTGGAAGAGGATGTGCCTAATCCTGTAGAGACTTGGTGCCCCAGGCAAGGGAAACGCTGTGAGGGTGTGAAGTGGTAAGGTGGGAGCTTGTGGAGGGTGAAGAGTTGGGGGTGGGGGTGGGAACACCCTCACAGAGGCAAAGGGAGGGGGCACTATGAAGGGGGTAACATTTGGAATGTAAATAAATAAAATAATTTACTAAAAGAGAAAGTAGAATATATAAAAAGTACTTTTGAATAGGTAAAAGGGGTATATCTGTTTTCAGAATTGAAGAATCACGTGATCTTTGAAAGAGTGGGCTGTTTAGATGTATGGTGTGACTCAGTATTTTTGTTTGCAAGTGTTCATAAATCAGTTTTATTTGCAGCAACTTAAAAGTACTCAGTCTCCTCAGGACTTATCACCTGACTCTGAGATGATGCATTATTACATAAAAATCTCATACATTCATAGAGATGGGAACATTTGCTGGACCTTATGGTTAGGGTATAATATACTTAAAGGTCAATTAAGGTATGGTCCAATATACACAGCGATTGTATGTACTCAGACTGTTTTTTTTTTTCCTGCTTTTAAGAAAGCAATGTAACTATTAACCTTGCCTGCCTTAGAGTTCCTATGCAAACAACTTTTACTGCTGACGCTAGTGTGTGTCTATGGTTTTATGTTTTGTGCTCTTTCATTGCCCTGACCCAGAGAAATACAAATGTGTGTAAGTATTACAACAATAATTTTCCAAAACAGAAAACTAGTCAAAATAGCCTCTGTATTCTAAGTATTTATCATTAGTAATAAAAACAGCATAGAGGTATTGCTTGATAAATGGTAGGCTTGCCACATTGTTTGTTATTTGAGTCAGTTGGAGTTAATAGTTTCATTGCCCACATGACTATTATAAGATTCTATAAAGTATTAGTCACTCTTTCTTTCTCTCTCTCTCTCTCTCTCTCTCTCTCTCTCTCTCTCTCTCTCTTTCTTTCTTTCTTTTTTCTTTTTTTTTTTTTTGATGCTTTCTGGGTTGTTTAATAAATTTAGAGCAAAAACATTTTTAGGGACACAGTCAGACAACAAGCAGGTATGGATGGATAAAGTACATAGACATGGTACAGATAGACTATAAATAAGCCAGAAACCATTAGGTACAGACAGAGGGAAGAGACAGGGAAAGAAGCAGAGGATTTCAACTTGCTTTTCTTTTAGTCAAATTAATCCATGGGAAAGTGCTTTGTTTCCCTACTGTAACACTGACACATTTTTTTTTGTTTCCACAGTTATCTTTAATGCATAAAGCTAACCCAGATGTGTATCATCTAACAATAAACAAAGGTCATATCCTTTCAGTTCACTAGGTCAGAAGCTCATTGGCAACCAAATAGGCAATATAAAATAATTTGTAATTGTCATTGTTACCACAAATGTCTTCTTTTACAGGAATAAAAACAAATGCAAGGCCAAAGAGCTATCTCAATTAGTAAGGTACTTGGATGTTAGTGTGAAGACATGAGTTTTATTCTCAGAACTTGTACAAAAAAATAAAGCAGACAGCATGGTTGCAAGTGCTTATAAACTCAGTTCTGGGGAGGCAGATAGAGGCATATTCCTGTACAAACAGACTGTAGGTCTATCCATTACCCATTAATCTATTTGAATACCAGATAAGTTTTAGACCTAGTCTCAAAAAAAAAATGAAAAAGGAAAATGGTGTTCTTGATTAATAGTAATCGATGAGCCTATTTGGTTGCCAACGTGCTTGTGATCTAGTGATGGCACATGCACCCCCCATACATATCTATAATCATTCATCTGCACAAACAAGAACAGTCACACAGAAATATATACATACATTGATATACACAACCATAAACAGTTATACAAACACAGGTACACATAGAAACATAAACACTGCTATAAACACAGATATACAAATATACACACATGGATATATGTGTGTGTGTATACAAAACCATACAAATCACACAAATATACACAGATATATAAGCACAGATATACATACACTCAAACACACCAATCCACACATATAGATACATACATAAATATATACATAGATACATACACAGATACACATATACAGGTATATACAAAGACACATGCAGAAATACACACACAAGAATAAACATACACCAATATACAGACAGATATAAACACTCATAGATATATACACATGCAGATATAAACACAGATATACACATATAGATACATTCCCACAGATACACACACACAGAGATTCATACACACAGATACTCATAGTTCAGGTGCCTCAGGAAACTGGGCAACCTGAGATATGAGGGTTTCAAATTTGAGTCACCAGATCTAGAATCATATGTGAGTACCTGTAGCTCCTTGAACATATCATATAAACATAATTTTGCTTTCACCCTCTGTAAAACAGAGCTACTGTTGTGTAATTTCTACTATGGTTCAGAGAATTTCACCCAACAGAGAGAAGCTGTCATCACACCTAACTGATACATTATATCACAAATGTAATTCTGTGGAAAGTTTTTTTTTTTTTTTTCAGAAGAATGACTTTTAGAAATTTGCAGGCATTACAACCATCAGAGTTGTCTAAAAGCCAATATACCACCAATTCCCATCAGCAGTGATCAAACAGTAGCCGAGGTCTTGGCCTTTTAGAGTTCTCTCTGCATGGCGCTTCTAGGAGGATCTTTCTTTTTCCTGTCTGTTGTGTGTGCCAAGCTCTCATCGGGTAATAACTCTCTCTATCCCACTGTGTTCACATTTCATAAATGCCTGAGTGTTTCTGGCATAGTATCTGGCATTTCACACTCTTTATCTAATCTTAAAATCTTTGTAACTCTAGTGAAAAGCACGTATTGACACAGTTTCAAATGGAGAAAGTTGAGTGTTAAAGATTGGCCCAAGGTCAAGGTGATTGGTGGCACAGCTAACTATTCAAACTCAGAGATCTGCTCCCCAACTTTACAGTTTGCCTCGGACTTTGAGTCTGAAACAGGCCATTTGATAAAGATGCAGGTTACTGAGAGATGCTGGCGTTCCTAAGACTGTTTAGGGAAATATTGACTGTGTGTTTTTGGAAAGTAAACTTTAAGATGATGTGTGTTGTTTGTGCTGCTTTTGGTTTCATTTTTTGTTTTATTTCTTATGAATATGCATCCTTATTTAGGAAATTGTGCTTTTAAACTGACTGGCTTATAGTGAAATGCCTTCTCTTTTCAGGTGCTCCAGTGGGAACAGAAGGGAGCTATTCACTCATTTGAGGCTAGTTTTCAGCTTTATTGACTATCAAGCTGGGCCTGTGACTATTGTTCATGCAAATAGGGTTCTGTTTTTAGAAAGGGTGACTCATTATAAAAACAATGTGACTTGTCTGTCCCCATGGCCTGAAAATAAATGTGGAGGGACAATAGATGCCAGGAAGCAAACACTTGTTTTTGTCTTTAAACTTTGAAAGCTCCCTTGGCAACATTAACAGTTCCTCTTTCTTTTTTGAGTTCACAGAAGTTGCTCTGCAATTAGCTTGCATACACTAAGATCACTAGACCCAGAAAATGGTGGGCTTTGGGCTCTGGTAATTGAAGTTCTTCTTTCTCTCTCTCCCTCTCCCTCTCCTCCCTCTCCTCCCTCTCTTCCCTCTCCTCCCTCTCCCTCTCCCTCTCCCTCCTTCTCCCTCTCTCCCTCCCTCCCTCCCTCTCTCCCTCCCTCTCTCCCTCTCTCCCTCTCTCCCTCTCTCCCTCCCTCTCTCCCTCTCTCCCTCTCTCCCTCTCTCCCTCTCTCCCTCTCTCCCTCTCTCCCTCTCTCCCTCTCTCCCTCTCTCCCTCCCTCTCTCCCTCCCTCCCTCCCCCTCTCCCCCTCTCCCTCTCCCTCTCCCTCTCCCTCTCCCTCTCCCTCTCCCTCTCCCTCTCCCTCTCCCTCTCCCTCTCCCTCTCCCTCTCCCTCTCCCCCTCCCTCTCCCCCTCCCCTTGATACTTTTCTTTTGGTGGAAAAAAATTATCTTATGCTAAAATTGTGAATGACAAATAAATTGTTGTGATTAATAAAATGCTGATGATTGTATATTAATAATCTGTAAGCATATTCACCAGGAATATTAATAAAAAACTTGAAAATTTTATCATAGCATTTTTTCAAAATGCAAATCATCACACTAGTGTTTTCACTTCTGGATGTGAACCTATTGTCCTATGATCCTTTGTTCTAGTGTGGAGTCTGGGAAAATGCTTGAAGGGATATCATCAAATGTTTCTGAACCATGCTCTCAGTCTGCAACTTCATTCAAATGCTAGCATGTACTGTGAGAATAAATTGTAAAAATGAAATTTTAGGTATCAACATGAAAGATTCTTAGGTTCAGAGTTTCAATTTACACTCAAGTGTTAGCTGCCTCTGGGGTGCATCCCAAGGACTTGAACTAACATTTCAAAAGAACAAAGGACCCAAGATAGAGGCAATAAAACACCTGGGTAAATGGTCACTTAAAAGAATTCTCCTGGAGAGATACAGATGTAAATTGGGAGTGTGATACAGATGTAAATAGGGACAGAGACTGGGAAAGAAACCAAGCTTGAGAATGGATGTTAAAAATGGCCTTTGTAGTTATTGAGTAAGAGGTAAAACTGCCTTTATGAGCCTTGTGAATATTGGTATCTAAAGGGCCTCAACTCTGATTCAGCACTCTCTTTTGCCTGCACACAAGAGAGTCCTGGTGTACCAGTATCAATAAACCTCATGTTATTACAACGAGTCCTGTCTGTGGGTTCCCTGTGGGAGCGTGTCCCTTGGTTTTGGATACTTAGAGTCCAACAATACTAACAAAGTCTATCAAGATCTCCTAATGTCCTTGTTATGTGTTAATCATTACAAGTTTGAATTGAGTAACAGGACTGGAGAGGGGATGAGGAATTCAGCCAACAGAGCAGAGAATTTTAATAATGTCTTGAATACAATCTTCAAATCAATTATTGGAGTATCTTGGTTCTCTGTTTTGGAGGATAAATAAAATTAATGGAGTATTTATATAAAAAATATAAGGCAACCTATGTTTTAGGGGCTCTGTCAAGGAGAATATAGATACACAAATCCAGATACAGCCTCTACCTCAGGCAGGTTCAAAGGTTAGTCAGGGAAGAAGATAAATATCATCATCTAATTCATTACAGAAAATGGAGGAAAAGTTGTGCTAGTTAGTCTGGTTTTGAATATTAAGCTATTTTTCATATGCAAACCATCTAATTTTAATTGAGTTTTTATAATAGGATTGCAAAATTTCTTTTACATGTTAGACAATGTATTACACATAATGTAGACATAATGATAGAAATACCTCAAAATTTTGGGAAAATAAGCTACTATTCATATTCCGTAGAATGAAAACTAAGCAAAAAGACCCATAAAATCCCAAGATTATATATATATGTATACATATGTATATATTATATGAATGGTGATATATATTCGCAGTCCATTCATCTGTATGTATGTCAAGGATTTCTAGGATTAACACTTCAAAAGTAATCGTGTCAGATGCCCTTTATGTGTATATCTAGAAGTGTGGGTGGAGCCTTAAAAGAAAGTTGTTACTAGCGCTTTAAAAATGACTTTTGTGTTTAAGTTTATATATAAGGTACAAAGCAACAAGCAGCTCTTTATCACTGTCTTCCTTGGAGTCTGAACTATGTTTATCCATTTTACAGACGTCTAATAATACAAATGTATGTGTGTCTTCAAAAGTTATTTGATCACAGAGGCATTTATTGATGGAGCATCTTGAAGAAATTGCAGTCTCCAGAATGAATCTTTAGAGTTGCTATCTGTCACATCTTCAATTGCCTGATGTGCTCCTTAGTGCATGGAGTCTCACAATGAACATTCACAGTGGATGTTCAGGAAAGGAAAAAGAGCTCTTTTGTCATGTCTTCCCGAGTGTAGTAACACTGGCAGTGTCATATCTGCTCCAAGTGGAAGAGTGTTCTTAAAGTAATATAAAACTATGATATCCACATTATATCAGTCATGAACTGGAATTGTAGTAGTGGTACTCCTGTGACTTATTGACATGAAAAAGAAACCCACTGACAGATATTGAAGAGTAGTAGAATCAGATTTGGCATTGTCTCCTAGGCCAGAGAAAAACTAGTTAGGTAGAACACAGTGTCAGAGTGAACACAAAAGCCCACCCTGGAATCTCATAGTAGTGTGGTATGTATTCTGATGACCAGCAGTATTAAGGCTGTCCCTGTGTCCTCAGGACCCAGTGTTCCCACATGTATCACTAGGCAGATTACATATTCTGCTGAACCCAGGCTGGTTCATCAAACAGATTGAGTTAACCTGTGACTGATTAATAGCTACTACAGAGGTGTCAGAAAACAACTCTCTAATATTTCTGCCTTTTCTAAAATAGGAAAGAGATTTCTTCTCACAAGGCACACTGGCTGGGCAATGCACAGATGCAGTATTGCTAAGTTGTGGTTTTGGATGTAAGTTTTCTAGTTTAAAAAAGGTTGTGATTCCTCAGTCACCCTGTCTTTGGCTCATTATTGTTTATGAATATGTTTATAGGATGTGGTTTAAGAGATGTCAGGAAAGGAGAAAGAGGGCTGGGCCAGAGTTTCAACACCAACTTCAAGGCCATGCTCAAATGACCTAAATTTCTCCACTACATCCTCCTCCTAAAAGTTCCACTCTCTTTCATCAATGCTAAGCTCTATGCCTAACGTTTCAGACCTTGGCCATTGGGAACTCAAAACCCAAACCATAGCTATCTTTCCATGCAAACCTAATACTGATAACTTTTCTTAGTCGCATTTTTCTTAGTGCTACACAAGAAGATTTAAAGATAGCAAAAGTTAATTAAACCAATTCAATTCCTATTTAAAGGAAACAATGCTAGTTTTTGTGACTGGATTTGAGCTTCTAAGAATCACAAGATTTTCTGATAATATTTGTTTTGCTGGGGAGAATGAATCATTTGTCGTGAGTATTGAAGTTGATTTCAACAGCAGGGAGTGAAGAGAGCTGCATCGTTCTGTGGAAACGAACACAGAGCAGAATGAATTTAATACTGTGCAAAACATGGGGGTTTAGGTTGATGTGGCTGTATGAGAGGGTACTTCCATTTAAGAAAGCCAAACATTTCATCAAAAGCCTCAACAAGATACTCAGTTTTTCAGTCATCTGAAAATTACTATATATTGGATTAACACAACATTTCTCCATCATAGAGTTTTAAAAATAATGTGTCATTTCTAGAAATCATAGTCAGACAAAATTTCTAAGTAAGAAGAAAAGCAAAATAGGATTCTTCATATTCCCAAGGGAAATATGATGAATCCATGGATGTGATCTTCAATAATGCAACAGAAGGAATGATTATCTCCTTGGAGTAGTTTAAAAGACTTTCTTACCAATGTTATATTGACTAGTCCATGGTAATTCAGATCCTGACTTTTCAGCCTCAGTGAATAAGAGCCACCACACAGTACAACAGGCTGAGTGATCAAAAATCTTGGCTTGTTCAGGGTGGTTCCCACTTATAATCTGGCTACAATTTATCACCTCTACTCTGAAGCCCTCTGCCTGGATCCTGGGTTGGGTTTTCAAATCACTTCTGAGCACCAAGTGAATTTACTGTCAAACAATCAAATGATATTATTGCAAAATAAAGTCTGGATTAGCTGTTTGGATGCAGTAGCATATTTGCGTTCCCTTGCCTTTTGCTCCCTTCTTTTGTCTAGGTGGTATAGTGTCATATCATATTGGGTGATATTTTATCAGTGTATATATATTATATAATATAATATATAATATAATATATATATATTATATATTATAACCTATTATATAATTATAACATATTATAATATATAATATATATAATTATATATTATAACATATATATTATATATAATATATTATATATTATAACATACATATATATATATAATTTTGTGTTCTCTTTATGTATCAGGAAGTGGAGTTTTAAGCACACAGTTTCATTTTGTCCAAATGACAACTTTGAGAATGTGTATTATTGTCTTCGGTTCAATTAAACTTTAGAAAAGCAGGTCTTTGACCAAACAGCTCCTTCTAAACCCAAACATCAGCAACAGTTCTTATTTATTGATAGCTCACTGCCTCCCTGCTCATTAGCCAATATAGTGAAGCAGAAAGAGAAAGAAAGAGTGAAAATAACTACCAGGGAACCCTGATCACACAGAGAAGCTATAACCTGTTTCGTGTCTCAGAGAGTCTTCCACATTCACTGATAAATCTTTGTAGCTCAATATAATCATTCAACTCAGACACTACATGCTCTGTCATCAGTAATTTTTTGGTAGATACTATCACCATTAATTTTTATTTACAATTTTTTAAAATTTGCATTATCAGTTCCTCAAATTGTCAGCATCATGGAAAATAACTACTGTGCCATAGCTCTTCTGCAAGTGGCTAGTAGTAAAGGTTTTGGAGGTAAACAATGACAGATAATCAGTCAGGGACATGTTTGTCTTGTATATAGGGATAACTGTACTGTTCATGGCTAACATCTGGATTTCTCATATCAGGTGTACTTTGTATGCTGTAATCATTTCACCAGAGCAAACTGACTATGCGTAGTCTGACTGTAGCCCCTTTTTAACATACCCCCTAAGCACAGTTACATTTTTAATGAATTTTGAAGTTCTGCATAGGCCCTAATACCTTTCCCTATTCAATATTAACAGGATGTATGCAGCCAAGATGCTCTCCAGACTCTGTGAGCATCTGTGTCTGCTGCCTCTACTCAAGATGTTCCTCCATTCATCTATGAATTCATGCATTAGTCATCCACTGAGTCAGCTCACTTGATTTAATAAGAGTTTGAGTTCAACCCCAGAATTAATCAGTTCTTTTTTTATCTGACCCTTGGCCTTGCATGATGTTACTAAGCCATACCACTAGAAGTGCATAAACTGCCTCAAAGCCATGCCAGTTCAATAATGAACAATCACCTTAATGACAAAATAACGTTGTGAGTTTTCAATATTGGTAGTGAATTCCTCCTTCAAGACTATTATTAGACACAGGATTAGAGACTATATTAGTCCTAAGTAAACATATCATTCTAGATTGGATTACCAATTCAATTCATGTTACTTCTAATGATTACTATGCTTTTAAAATGCAGCACACTGTTTATAACTCAGTGGCTCCCAGCTACGTTGATAAATAAAGTTTGTCAAACTCGCTGTTTTAGAATGTTTCCAATATCTCTAAAAAGATAATTTGATTTTGCCAAAGGGCCATGAATTTATGTTAACATGAAGATGCTGATATTATTTGTGATTGAGGCCATAAATCTGAACAGGAAGCATGGTACAGTGTGTCTCACATGCATGACTCGGTTGAGGGTCAGAATAATTTATCTTTCCTGAGTATTTTATGTAATGTGGGGGTCTAATCAATAATTGGTCTCATTTTACATCTAACACAATTTTTTAGTTATAATCGAAGTAGATCTTAAAATTTGATTTATTTAATTTTGCTTGTGCATCTGGGGATTGATCTCAAGACTTGGCATGTTCCTGCACCTCCTGAAGTTCACAAGACACTTTCCCCCATTTTTCATAGTATTTTATTTAAGCCCAGGTTTACAAATATAATATTACAATTTAAAAATACAGCAGGAGAGGGCTAAAGAGATAGCTCAGCAGTTAAGAGCATTTGTTGTTCTGCCAGAAGACATGGGTTTAATTCCCAGTACCCACATGGTGGTTTATAACACAATTCCAATTCCAGGGTCTCTAACAGCTTTTCCTGACCTCTTCAGGAGCCAAGCATGCATATGGCTCTTAGATATGCAAAAAAAATGTACACATAAAGCAAAATAAATAAATCTTTAAAGCATTTAAATAGAACATTAAATTATGGTTATTTTTCAAGAATATATAGATATTTTCTGTGAGAATGTAATGCAGTGATTGTAAGCTCCCCCCCCCCCCATACACACCATGCATAGGATATACAGATATCTCACAGATATGTTAGGACTGTATGATGATATTCTTTTGTACTTAATCATGTCCATTTCAAGGCCTTTCCTGTTAAGGTTCTTGCTGCTTCACTCACTTTCTTGAAAACATAACTCCCTTATGTGAATATTAAAGCATTCACCAAAATAATCATTGTGATTCAAGTCATATAACTGCTAAGAAGTATCTTTCTTTTGTTCCCTCTCCATCTCCAAGAGAGAGGGCAACCTGATAAAAAACGTAGTGCTTCTTTGAAAAGCCTCATGTATAATGTAATAGAATAATACTGAGTTTGAATCTCTACAGACACTATGACCAGAATACTAATAGATCTTCTATAATATAACACGAACCAGATTCTCCAGGGACAACTTTCATTGGAAAGAGAGACCGGAGGGGTAGAAAAATTGCCAAAATTTCTCACATATTTACTTATTCTGATTCATTACATTATCACTAAAATGAAGAAAGAGCACAGCAAAGTATTAGACACTCCTCAATATTTCAAAACTTGAGTGTCGGTTAGGAAATAAAATCTATTTCTATGCAATTACTTTCACAAGATTACTGAGGCATTGACCAAGAGGAGCACCATTGTCTAAACTTATCTGAAGCATAGCCTGGCAGAATTTTAGAATGATTATAAGATTGTGATAAGTGTCATTATCATGTAGAGAATACGCATTCAGACTATAAGCTGTAGTGCTGGGGGCGGAGCCACCATTGTACTCTTCATACAACCTGGGATAAAACTGTTATGTCTACCAGCAATGCCTAGTTTGAACTTAAGGTCTTATGGCTTTGCTTGATACTTTACAAGGTATTTTTTGTTGTTGTTTGTTTTGTTTTGTTTTTGTTTTTGTTTTTTTCGAGACAGGGTTTCTCTGTGTAGCCCTGGCTGTCCTGGAACTCACTCTGTAGACCAGGCTGGCCTCAAACTCAGAAATCCGCCTGCCTCTGCCTCCCAAGTGCTGGGATTAAAGGTGTGCGCCACTACCACCCAGCTCTTTACAAGGTATTAATTTGTTACATTTCAACAACTTTTTAAAGAATTCCACATATAAGGACTGTATTTCTACCATTTATACCACATACTCTCCCTTCAGTTCAATTTTTCTCTTCCTCAATTCCAGTGTTGTATGCAGACATGTGTATAGAGGGCAGAGGTCTTTCCAGAGTTAGTTCTCTCCTTCTTGCCTTGACTCTGTGATAGAGCTCTGGTTTTCATGCTTGCACAAGAAGCTATTTTACCCACTGAGCTATGTTGCCAGACCTTGTTTGGCAATCTTAACAAAAAATTAACCAAAGTTCTGTAAAAGTATATCTCTTTGTAGGGGATCTGAAATGTCAGCTTTATATTAATTAAAAGTCTATATTTACTTCAATATAAAAATTTCCATTTTGTCTCATTATAAATCTGTTTATTCTTCTTCTAATACCTCATTGTTCTAATCATCATAGCATTAATCTGAGTTAGTATTGAATAAATTGCTGATCACATTAAAGTAACACTTTAAATTTCTTCCTTGGGCCAGAGCAGGTGATGAGAGAGGTAAGAAAAGGTGACACTGGAGGACATGCTTTATCCACAGCTACTGTGACACCTACCAACTATAGAAACCTCACTTCTCAGGAGTGTGTCACCTGCTCCACTCTTAACACAACTAGGTGGCTTTTTATAAAGCAAAGACATTGTCACCTCTACTTTAAAAGAAGCAGAAAGCTTCTTTTAGTCTGTTACTTACAGAATGAGAAACCGGGGAGGCTTGTGGGATTCTAGGCACGTTTTTACTTGGCATCTTCTAAACATCTCTGGAAAATGACTACATCGTAAGTGAGGAAGCGTAAGCATCCCAATGAGCTACTGTGTTTCACCTTCCCCACATCCAATAGCGTGAGACCTTCACTATCCGTCTGACCTCTGTAAGACCTGTTTTCCAAGAAAATGGAGTTGAGTAATTCTGAAGACACAGAGTATAAACAAGTAGGTATATAAAATTTTTATCAATATAATTAGTATTATTGTACATTTCTAAATTCTCAAATTGTCACAGTTAAGGAGATTACAGACCAACAACTAGAAGGTTGAACATACAAAATGAGATGCATTTATGTTAGAAAGAACTTAGAAAGCACTCAGCAAAGAAAGCCAAGAGTTCTCTTTTTCCATTTTCATATGTACTTTCTTTTTAAGGAAAAACCATTGTATGTCTGAAAAATTCATAAGAAATCATACTAGTTGTTATTTAACTAAAAATTCTATTCTATATATTAAGTCTCTCTATAAATACGCACATTATTGTATAAATGAAATTCTCTCATCTGAGCTGACAATGATGCCTCCAAGAGCCAATGAATACCTAACAAAAAAAATTCCAAACCAAGCATGAGAAGTTCTCCTTTGAACTGGTTTCCAGGGTTCTTTAGGAGACTTCCAAAGCATACAGGCTACTGCTGTTGTTTTTGATTGGCCAACAGAAGTGGAAGAAAAGTCTGCATTGCTGAAGATACCATGCATTTCAGACAAAGAATCCAGAAGCTCCTGTGTTGGAACTGACCTGACTGCCTCCTCCCTGGAAACTAACTTTCCTGGTAGTTAAAGAAGAAAAGAAGGTACCAGTCCTACCCAGCTATGTTTAAACAGGCAGTAGCGGTAATTCACTTCTTGGTGGTAACAGCTCTCTGGCTGCACATAAGGCCTGCTCAGAGAGGTAAAACATGTCTGGTACCTGGTAGCAGGTCAATAGTACAGCATTAGTGAAGTCATGTATTTTGGAGGAGAACCTGAAACCACTACCTCCCTAAAAGAAATGAATCCCTAAATACAGTCTAAGTATCTGCCCTTATACCCACAGATAAGTGTAGTTCACACCCCACATAAGGGAAATTTTTCTTTGAGAAATACAAAACTTACATAAAACCAGAACCAAACAAAATGTGGACTTGTAGAACCAAGTCTTAAAGGACATCTACAAAACAAGTCCCGTACCGAAGGCTTGGTGAATATTGCAGGACTAAGGAATTAGAGTCTTTGGGTAAAAATTTAAAGAATATAGGTGTTATGCTTTTTAAAAAGCTGAAGAAAGGACAGGGAAGGAGGAACATTGTGTGCTGGGCTTGCTTATGCTTGCTTGTTTGTTTCTGTTGGCCAGTTCCAGATGAGGTAGACTAGCACAGTGACTGTGAGTTCCTGGCAAGGCTGCCTCTTGGAGATACACTGGGACATGGCCCTCCCTGCAAGGATTTGTCAGCAAATTTTAAAGTATCAATTCCCTGAGCTTTGGGACAGCAGAAAATGCAGCTAAGTTACACAGTGTGTTTCTGGTGTGGCCAGAGGAAAAGCTTCAAACTCATAATCCCATCCTCTTTCAGAGCAGCTGTCAGCTCCGATTAGCTTTTCTGCTTGCAAAAATCCTCAGCTCTCTGAATGGTTCCATCCTCTCGGTCCTCCTTGCTGCTATGGTCTGTGGCTTGGCTGTTTGATGAGTTGTCACAGCTGGCTGATCACAATGCTGCCCAATCAGCTTCTCCAGCAACAGCCCCCTGCCTGACCTTGTTCTCTCATTGCCTTCCCCATACCTCTGATCCTGCTGCAGTTCAACTCCCTTCTCCTGCTGTCTGATCCCCTTCCTATCTAATCAGCCTGATAGACAGTTTGATTACCTGCCCCTTCCTTTCACCCTGCTGGCCTTCCTGCTGCTACCAGCTGTACTGTGGCCTGCCAGGAACTCACCATCAATTCCTTCTGACCCTCCATTAGTTCTGCCGGCTGATCGACTTTACACTTTCATTTTTCCCTCAGCAATTCTATGATCCCCTGTTGAGTCCTTCCACTAGTGCTTCTGATCAGCTGCCTGACATTTTCTCCTTTGGGGTCTTATTCGATTCCCTTGCTGTTGATCAAACTTGTCTGGTGTTTTAGAGCAGCAGTTTTCTTCCTTAGTTTATCAATGGGGGATACCCAGATGGCTATCTTTGACAAGTGATGTCATCTAAACTTGACCTAATACCACCTGCTTCCTCCAAATTTTCCCCCAGAGCATAGAATGTGGTGTTGAGATCCAGATACAGCTTTTTGCAACCAATGAGTAATTTATACTTTTAATTTGGAATTATGTATTTTTCTTGGAGCACCTTGACTTCTAACATCTCCCAGTTAACTGCAGAATATTTTCTAAGCCCTTTTTCCTGCCTCATTTTTTTTCTCCCAACACTGTTTGATCATTACCATCACAGGGCCAGTATCAAAAGCTATCTGAACTCAAGTCTCTGTTTACCTCTTATTTATGTTTGAACTTTAAGTTGTTTATCCTTTCTGAGGTTTCATTTCTTGTCACTAAAGTATTTCCAGGCATTTATTCAACTACTAGTTATTGAAAAGTAACTACATATGTATGTATGCTGAGCTAAAAGTTAAGTATATTTATGTGAACACCAAGCTCCCTAAATAACTACTGTTTATATTCAAGAATAGATACAGTGAAAACACACAAAGTCAAGTCAGACACCTCTCTCTCTCTCTCTCTCTCTCTCTCTCTCTCTCTCTCTCACACACACACACACACACACACACACACACACACACACATATACAAACATTATAGTTATATAATCTACAATGTAGTAATTGCAGGAAATTTAAAAAATGCAATGTTAAAGAAGTTTGGGAGAAAGAGGCACTGGAGATGGAAAAGCCAATTTGATTAGGTAGGTATAATTGGGAAAAGTTCTTTGACAAGGCAATATCTGAGCTGTGACTTGCAGGATTAATGAAGACAAACATGTAGTGTTCTAACAAAGGGAAAACAGCACATGCAGAGATCTCCACAAAGTTTCCATTATCAAAGGAGCATACAGAAGGCTTTCATGTCTGGTCCATAAGAACTGAGATGGCCATGAAGTAACATAAAATAGATACAGGTTAGACCCTGTGAGACAGTGACTGACACAAGTATTCTAGGGCATATTCTAATCAGAAAGAACAATAACTGCAGGTTTGACCTAAATCATCACCATTTAACAGAAATGCCTGTGATAATTAAACTATTTTGTGGTGGGTAGTTACATATAAATATTGACAGTGTAAGGATAAAATCTAATGCATGGTTCTAAGCTCTGGAACTTTGGCTCTGATTAATCTTACTCATGTTAATTTTTATTATCATGTTTTTAACAGTAAAATTTTAATTAAAATGTTTGAAATCTGCTTTCAGATGCAATATTACTAAGTGCATGTACCCATGGTGCGTTCCAACGGCACCAATGTAACATCTCAGGCCTGGATATGCTATTATTTCTACTTTAAATAAACATTAAGTTGTTACTAAATGATGAATATTCACTGAATAAAATCATTAGCATATTAAAATATATGTTACTTTTCTAAGTTAATAAGTTTTAAATTAATTTAAAATTAACATTGATTAAAATTCAGAATCACAATTAATTTCAATTAAAATCAATTACAATATTTCATCTAAATATAAACTACTGAATCTGGCTATAAACTATAAGGGATTAACTAAAAAGCAGCTTCATTCAAAATGTATTTAATCTTTTGATCCATAGAGGCCTCAATTTCAGGGAATGAAAAACCGAGTGAAGAGATTTGGATCCCAGTCCCTTTTTGTTAAATGATAGAAATTGTACTGTTATTCCTTCATGCATTGGATTTCTCAAAAAAAAATGTTTTTGGGAAAAAATAAGCAACTTCCCAAATTGAAAAGCATTCAGTGTTAGATTCAAGACAAGCTGAGAGTCAGAGCTGCATAGATGAAAATGAGAGATTTATCTTGCTAAGTCACAGAACAAACATACACAAAACAACCTACCTCTGGTTTTATTCCCTGTAAAATAAAAAGGCACCAATAATGACCATTGTAATATTAAGCTTATAGCTCACTATACTCTGCCATGTGTTTGGTCCAAGTCACACATTCAGCAATTTTTAGCCACTGAGTTTATTGTTTTGATGGAGTTGATCAAGCTAGAGGCTGGGGTCATACCAAGCAGAAAAGAACTCAGTTAATTTGACAATCTGAAAACTTTGCTCCCAAGTCACTCCAAGTCAGACACACATGAAAAGATATGGGATGAGATTTGAATCTAGATCTCTATGATTCCACAGTTACAGATGTTAACCATTGGTCATTCTGCTGAACTCTGTAAAGTTGTACTGTAAGTATAATCTTTAAATTAATCTATAATCTAGCAAATTTACATGACAGTGGACACGCTTCCAAAGATTACAACAGATAGAGGTTTTGCAACTTAAACTTTGATGCTAATTCACCACTCCAAGACTTTATATGTATTACATTCTAAAATGTGTTCAGGGAATAAATTATATCTGGGCAGTGATGGCCTATGACTTTAATCCCAGCACTCAGAGGCAGAGACAGAGGAATCTGAGTTTAAGGCCATCCTGGTCTATAGGGGATGTTCCAGAACAGCCAGGTCCAAACAACAACACTAAATTCTCAACTGAGGCTATGACAGTTAGGATGTAGACTCCTGAGAAAATTCTCACAATTGTCATAGGTGAATCCTTGCTGCCCTTGTTGATGGATGGGAAGCTTCTAGCTACATTCACTTATTAAGTTCAGACTTTATCATTATTTTCTTTTACAATTAAGAAGTCTATTTATAGTCATATTGTTATGGAATATGTGAGGTAGGATTTGAATCCATAGATTCTGCAAGATAGATCCTATAGTTATAGAGCACTGACAATATATTACTTTACAAAATGGGATAATTGCCACAACATAATGAGATGCAAAACAATGTTCAATTAATATGGATTGAAATTTCAAATTGTTTAAATGTTGCCCTACATAAAGAGTAACTACTTACTCATAGCTATTAAAATGAGCTGGTATTCTTTGGAAAGTAATAATCTACATGTATAACTAACTTGAAATAACTTAGCTCTTTCTAGTGACTCATGCCCATCACAGGGGGGATAAAAAATCACACCATGTATCTCTTACAACAGGAACCAAGACATCCAGGGAATAGTGTTGGGAACATATTTGCTTCACAGATAGAGACTTTTGGTGAATTTGGAACACAATGAGGGACACATGTGATATTTAGGACTATTTTTATATTTTTAACGCAATAGGATTTCTATGCATGTGGCAGTGATCCAATATAAAATTATATGAAAGAAGTCTTTAAAATTGTGAATATGCTTGCTTTAAAAGTCACTTTATTTGGTAAAACTAGTAAATTCTATTTTGGGATCAAGTCAATGCTTTAACATTATTGATTTTTTGAACACTGAACATTTATGAAGCTGCAGCCTGTGTTTTTTTCCCTGTAAGAGTTTTGACTCCCCACTGAGTCTCTCGGGAAGGTTGATTGCCTTCATTTTTAAGCAAGTGTCTCTCAAGAATTGAGAACTTAAAAAAGAAATTCTCTTTGATAACAGCTTGTAAATCAATCTTCTATACTACCTCAGCAGCCAAGGGTCTTAGTGTGCCTTAAACTAATAGCTGCAAAGATGAGTGGTATTCTGAGGCCATTCAGAATGGCTGTTAGCAGCAAATGTGATGCCTGAGACTCATGGCTGACCAAACTCTTGGCAAAAATGATTCGATGTCTACTGGCTTCTGGAAAACACAGGAACTTAAATGCAAAGTTATCTCCTAGGGAATGCTGACAGCCGTGTTAAATATATCCAGAAGGAGGAGGGTACACATCAGGTATCAGAGAATATTTCAGTCTTCAGTTTTCCTAAGTTATCTAAGACAGGTTGGAAATTTTGTGAAACTGTTGTTTTGGTGCTTTGATTCCTCCTCTACATCTACTCCTGTTGCCTAGCTGCACCGTTGCCCACCTTCTCTAGTAACTCTTCTCTTTTTCCTTTTAAAGAATAGATTGTAATATAGGTGCATCATTTTTTTCCTTCCCTTTTCTTCCCCCAAAATCTTCCCATCTTCTTTTCAAACGCACATCCCCCCTTTTAAATTAATTGTTGTTGCCTGTATATGTATATCCACATATATTCCTAAATATAACCTGTTCAATTGGTATAATATTACTTGTATGTATGTACATATGTTTTTTGGGGATGACTATTTGGTATTGGAGTACCAAATGTTGTGTTCTTCCCTGGGGAAGACAAATTCTCTTGTTGTCAGCATTCCTTCATTGTCTGCAGGTCTCTGTGTAATACTGAGGCCTCTTACAGTTTCCCCCAAATTGGTGAGATTTTATGGGTGGAGTTTCTAAAATTACTAGAAGATATAATCTTACAGCAAATTTCCTGATACTTTGGCTCTAATACCTTCCCGCCACCTATTCTGTCAGGCTCCCTGAGCCTTAGGTTGAGGAATTGTATTATAGATAAATCTATTGTTACTGGGCTTCACAACTATCTAATTTGATTAGTTGGTTTTTTTTTTTTCTTTTTCTGTAATGGTCTAGGACAGTTGAAAGAGAAATGTATTTGATGGGGAATGAGGACAACATTTACCTGTGGGTATAAGGACAAATCCGCTATGATACCTGTGACCCACAACAATGACCATCATGGAATAATAATTGTACAAGTGCAGCAATGATAGACATACCTTAGCAGTAACCAACAGCTTTGTAGTTGGGTTTGAGACTTATTCATTAAGAGAGAAAACATGCCTGATGCCCAAACCCTAGCGAACTATCCATAGCTAAAGCCTCAGAACTTGATACAAAAAACTATAATCAATACTTTTTAAGAGAGAAAAAGACTACATTGTTATTTCTCCATTTTTTTATCATAGGACATGCTCTTTGTAGGTAATTCTCTGTTGCAGTGTTTCTTTAAAAAAGTAAAAATATATAGTCAAGAAGAGCATATCTAATTACAAATTCAGTAAGTAATTATTTGATTATGTAAATATGCTTTTCTTTTTAGTATAACCCAGAAGCTTGATTTATTACTGACCTTCACTAATGATGATCTCATTATAGCAGTGGTAAAAAAGATTATACCAAATGCCACACAGTACTTCATTTTAAAGGCTTCACCAAAGCATTCTTGCATTAGGGAATCTGCAACTGACATAGGACAGCCTAATATTAGAAAGATAACAGCATCTAGCTTATCAGAAAGCGAATCTTATTTTCCTCTTGATTAAAAAGGAAGGGAAACTAGAAAAATCTGAATACATTTTCCACATTATTTTCATTTTTCCCCCTAAAACTCTTCTCTCTGGGTTGTGTATTAGCAATTTATCACTGTGAACACTCCTGTATAAATAATCCACATGTATCATTCAAATTTCATTCATGTTGAGAACATGCCTTTTGCAGTTCTGAAACATTTTTATAGGGATCTTAGAGAATAGTGGGGCTGCTTCTGAGACTCCATTACCAATCTCTTACCTAGACTGCTGGAATCTAAGCTAGTTGAGTACTGTAGAGAGACATGCCCTTCCCACTTGTAGTAATGGACGTCTTGTATAAAAGAATTATATTCTGTATTCTGGCTGCACCGAAATTTTGTCAGGAACATTACCATTTTTTATGATGAGACAAACTCACTATCTGCCAGGAACACATGTTAAAAATTCTCTATCTTCCTCAATCAAGACATTTTTTTTTAAAGACTATTAGCAGGTCACATTATAAGTGACTCAAAATGTTTCAGATTAACAAAGACATTGAAGGTATTTTCTACATATGATATTTTTATTTATATCATTGAAAAACTACTAACTCTTTGTTTATGTTTATCTATGTGTAGATTGTCATATTATCAGCTAGCTGGTAGAAATTTTTAAAGCTAGAAACAGTGTTCTGCTCTTATAAGAATTACATTTTAGCTATTTAAATGGACAATCATTGAATTGACTAAAACACTTCCAAGTGATTATTGTAATCTAATTTAAATAGGGAACTACACGAAGGTGTTCTTACTGTAGTGGCTAGACAGAGTTAGTATTTGCAGTGCCTCCTTCTTTCGTAAATTTTGTTTATTCTGTCTTTTTAATGAGAAGTTATACTGAGTGTCCTAGTTTTGTAGTCACAGGGATTAAATGCCCCTTTCTTAGACAGGCTCCAAGGCACAGCATTCTTAATCAGGAAAGCAACTATCTATTTATGTCTGATATTTTTTTATCAACACAAAACTATGTAAAAATTTGACGGGCAACTTTAGGGGATCATTCCATCATCAACAGTGATGATATTCAAGCTTTTCCAGGGAAAATGAAAACACATTTTTCTCTTTCATAGTTGTTGACCTTAAGTTGGATTTTTGTTTTCTAAGCTTGAATGTCCAAATTTGATAAGCTTGGTGAATTCAGTATTGCTAAACAGCCATTGATCTCTGAAGTGGTTTCATGTCTGGATCTAAAGAAACAGGATATGCACAACATCTAGACTTATTTCTTACAAGTAGGCAACTAGCAACAATTAATATTAGGACAAGCTAGTGACCCAAGCTTCCAGAGAGATTCTTGTGGGCTCATGGAAGTCATCTGAATCCTCCTGCAGCTGAGGTTTCCCTAAAAGCAGCCCACATGAGTTTTATACTAACTAGAGAAAAGCATGACACACTGGTCTAAAAATGTTGAAGGACACTAGCTGTAGGACAGACTGGAATAGAGCCTAGACTATTCCAGCCAGATCTTCCCTATTTCCGGATATTACATTCCCAGCACATTTTACACTTATTTTTGAAAACTACAAGTAAGAAATTGGAAAAATTGGAGCCATCTAAGTACAGCCAGAGAACTGTCTTACAGTCAGCTTTCTCACTTAGACATTCTTCTCAGCAAAGATGGTCACATTCACAGGTCCCTAGGCCTCCTCAGACCAAGGAACAGATTTTTCTCATCGTGCCAATGGCAACTTCACTGAAGCAATCTCAGGGCATCAGGACTATGCCAAATCCAAAATATATTTCATTAGCTGTGAGTGTATTAAGAAGATCGTGTCTTTTTACAGCCGAGGGCTGTCCTAGGATAACCACTATCCAGGCAAGTAATCACATAAGCAGTCACAAAGATGGCCCCACTATTGGAATGAAATCTATAAGACCACTATAGTCTCACTGGACCAGTGGGATTTAGGATTCTCAATGATAGTACTCGACATGTCCTGCAGTTTCAATATCCTGCTACTGTAAAAAGCTTCTATAAGCTGCAGATATTGTGAGCAAATTTTCCTATGAGAACTCAAGGAGCATTCAGATGGGACACTGCCACCTCTGATACCCAGAGAGATCCATTTGCTCTTAATTCTCCTTTGAATGAGATTCTCCTTTGAATTTGATAGATGCCACCTTTCTTATTATGCAGGTCCCAAAGTTCTGTTCAATCAGACAACCTGAGTTATTACATGATGATATAATAGGATTTTTGTTGTTATTGTTGTTTACCTGTTTATTTGTTTGACACTTTTCTAAAGTATGAACACTATTAACAGAAACCTTGTTTTTCACTTAGTATGTGTAATGATTATTTTACTTGTCAACTTGACTATGTCTGGAAAGAACTACAATCCAGTTCTTTGTCCTCAATGGAGGGCACACATGTGATCCAGATCTTGAGGCTGGAAGATACAGGCTCTTGACATTGAGGAACAGTGGCTATGAAAAGCTTAAGCCTAGGCAAAGTAGTACAGACCTTTAATCCCAGGAGACTGAGGCAAGGAGATCTCTGTGTTCAAAGTCAGCCTGGGACAAAGGAAGTTCCAGATGCAGGCATGGTGATATAAACCTTTAATCTGGGCCACACCTTCTGCTGGAGGCCTATATAAGGTCATTGGAAGAAGGAAGACTCACTCTTCTTCGACTGCTTGCCCTTACTTGCCAGCACATCTGTTGAGACCTTCTTCTTCAGGATTCCAGCTTACACAGAAGACCAGCTGAAACAAATAGCCTCATGGGACTGAGAAACTACTAGATTCTTGGACTTCCCATTCACAGCTGCCTGTTTTGGGTTAGTTGAAGTACAGACTATAAGTCATTACAATAAATTCCCTTAATATATAGAGACACTCCATAAGTTCTGTGACTCTAGAGGACCCTGACTAATACAGTATGCATAACTGATTTTATCAAATAATTTACTGAAGCTCAGGTAGTTTAGATGTCAGGTGGGAATGGATGGTGTCCATTGTTGTACTTTTATTTGTATGTGTGAAGAGATGCACTGTCAGTAATCTATGCACTTACAGTAATAGTCTAGTTCCAAAGCATCCAAAATGTCAATTTTATAAGACACTCTTTGGAAACTATAGTCATTTTTTCCCCCAAGTGCTAGCCATACACAGAGAAGTACCAAGTGCACCATGGTAATACTCAGAACCTCCTGCTGTGATCAGCTTAACTTTCCCCTTCTTCCTTTCCTGTTTCATCTTTATGTGAGTAAAGGATCGCTGGTCTCCCCTGAACATGTAAAGATTTATGTTCATCAATAACTACACAAGACAGTCCAAGGCATTTGAGTCTCCAGTGGCCTTTAATCAAATATACAAAGTAACAGAGCCCATGCCACTTTCTTCACTTGTGTCTATCCTTCTGATAGTGAGACACTATTTCTGAGAAGATCCATATGTACGCAGTGATTCCTACACTTGGTGATGAACTAATGGTTACCTGACTTCTTCACTTAGCTTGATCATATGTCTCTGGCTTTTTTGAGGATTCATTTGTTGAGTATCGAGAAGGAAAGAATATGTAGGTGCTTTATGTTAAGCTAATATTTCTGTGCCCTCCTTAATTTATGTGATTAATTCATTCACATGTAGTGGGAATCTTTTTCCCACAGCTCATCCCATTCAGTTCTTTCTGAGGATATAAACTTCTGATGTTCAGGATTAAAATTGATTCTCATTAATTTTACTCTATTTAACAAACCAACCTCTTCCTTGAATGCCCAGTGCCCAGGTATTTAGTCTACATTTACTTTTGTATATCTGAGAAGTTATTCTAAGAGAAACATACTTCAGATAACTTAGACATATGTTTATGTTCTTTTAAGTTCATGATGCAACAAAATGTTGGTTCTTTCAGCTGTAGCTAAGATAACAGACATTTGGAATGTTTATTCCTCTGAGAATCAACCAAGTAATTTTTTGCCTTCAGCAAGTTTCTAAAGTACTGCAATAACGTATTAATTTATATCAGATCTGTTAACAAAGAAACAGACTATGAATCTGAGAGAAAGCAGGGGTGGGTACATGAGAGAAGTTAGAGGTAGGCAAGAGAAGACTGGGAATGATGCAATTACTGCTTCAGAAAATAAAGTATCAAAATACTTAAAAAATGCTGGCATTGTTCCATTAACTAAAACTATGTACTGTATAATATACCATAAATTATATAATACATTATATAATATATAAATTGCATATACTATGTTATTATTACATTGCCAATGCATGTTATTTAAATTAATTTTATCATTTCTTTTAAAGTATATATTACTTTACATATATGCATGTTTTGCATACTTTGGATACACATGCCAGGCATGTGTACCCAGTACATGCCTAGTGCCTGTAGAAGACAGAAGAAAGAGCAGGATCCTCTGGAACTGATATTAGTATGGCTGTGAATTACCAATGTGTACCTGGAAACTGAACCTAAGTCCTTTATTAAAACAGCAAGAACTCTTAATAACTGAACCTTCTGTTCAGCCCCAGAGCATTCTTTCTTCAATCAACATTGTAATATGAATTGCTAAGATTATGACTATTAATTATCTTACAAGTGTTGCATCCATCAAGTTTCATTATATGAAGTTAATAAAAAATAAGCATTTTTTAGTTCTTATTTTCAGTTTATGCTTTGTAGTATATAAAAAAATAGAATAGAAAAGCCTCTGAGTTATTTAGATATTTTTTATCTTAAGGTGCTAGGAGATAATGCTTCAAAAGCATTTTGATCACTATATATGTTTGAATTTTGAAACACTGTAATGAAGCATGTAATTGTTTTCATTGGCTACCAATTGTTATATTAGAAAATATTTTTGACTTCTTATAAAATTATCAGAATTCCACAGTATTTAATTCATGGTGAAACAACAACATAGGCTATTTTTAAGCTAATATTTGAAATAAGAGTGTGAGAGTGTATATAACAAAGGTATTCCAGGAGATAAAGTAAAAAAAAAATACAATGTCTCTTCTTTTAGCTAGAACATTTCTTTATTTCTGGATTACTTCTCAAATTCATTTTACGTTAAGTGGGTAGTAACAGGGAGCACAAATTAAATGAAATGCATGTATGTCGTGAAGTGTGGTCACTGTGGTTATTAACATCCAATGAGAGCAATTTATCTCGGTGTTATGTGTCTGCTACTTTCGAAAAGTTATTACTGAGAATACAATGCACTTGAAGACGCTTGGGCTGGAATTTGATTGACATTCCCCATTGAGTTTATTTTGATGGATGCCCAAAGAACTAAATAATTGTTGATCTTTGGCTTGCTTGTAATTCACTAACAATAATGACAAATGAAAACTGTTTTAAAGTAACTTATTAAGCAGTGATGGCAATCATCAAATCCAATGACTGTCAGATGTAATTCTGTTCTGCCCCATCGAGGACCTATCATGGAGAACAGAGTTTATTCTGGGAAGAGACAATTTGAGTCATGATTTGATGTAAAAATCTTCTGCTGAGTATGACAAATAGGGAAGTTGGATGCTTCAACCCTATCGATGCTATTGTTGGAGAGGATTTATGATCTTCATTATGTTTTGGATTAATCAGTCTTACCCCAGTAGTGTGTGTGTGTGTGTGTGTGTGTGTGTGTGTGTGTGTGTGTGTGTGTGTGTGTGTTTTAGCACAAAATGTGCTTTTGGTAAATGAGCTATTACGAATGTATACTGAGATCAGTTCATTGTTTTCTAAAAACAGATCCAGAAGATTTGAGGCAAAAAGAAGAGAGTCTCCTTGAGCAAATGACATATTACAAAGTTTCACTGAGATGGAAGAATAGTGGAAAGGATGAGACAGCTTGCTGGGTTCTCATGTTGAGTAACAGATGGAAACATGCCTTTCTGTTTCAGTGGTTGAGTCTGTTCCAGGGGTATGTAGAGTTATATATTTTGGAAACTGGGTGTAAGAAAAGTTCTACTGTAGTCTTTCTGCCAGGATAAGCTAATGTTTGCGTCTTATACATCCTACCTCATATGCAGTAAATATGGTTACAGTGTATGCTTGCACCATGCTGTTTTATGCTCTGTGCCATGCAGAGTCGAACATCAGACTTTTAATTTCTCAGCAATATTCATTTTTATGTTTAGCTGATGGGGGAAATCACTAAATGGCATATTCATCAAAATGTCCTTGGGCTGGAGAGATTATCAAACTGTTAAGAGAGTTGTACTATCAGAGAACTGGAATTTGGATTCTAGCACATATCAGGTATTCCCATAAATGTCTATAATGCTAGCTTCAAGGGAGAGCACATCTACTTCTTCCTGCATGGGAAGCTGCTCCACACTCACACTAAATCTAAAAGCATAAAATAAATATTTTAAAACAGAAGTGAGAGAAGATTCATGGCTCAAATAAAATAGTAGACATATCCAGCTTTTGTTGACAGGGTTAAAGAATATTGCTTCCATGCAAGGGTCATGCTTGCATCTAGCACATAATCTCAAAACGTACTTTCCATAAAAGAACTAGAAAGCATGATGTAGGTATTGCTTGCCTGAGAAACAGTTGCAAATACATTATTCTTTGGCATTTTAATGTAGCCTCCTCTTTATCCCAGCTTATATAGAGCAAGTGTGTATATCAGTAGGAAGATCCTGGTAGTTTATAACTGCTCAGTAAATGATGGCGATGCTAGTCCCACACTAGTTATTAAATATTTCTGAGACCAATACTGCCTTTTTCTCTTTCTTAATGCATATAAGATGAGTTTACCTTCATTTTATTGTATGCAGATGGTACTGCTGGTGAAAGATTTGTAGTTCAGACAGGTGGTATTGAGTATAGCCCTGGGCTTCAGAGTTTTCAAAACTATACTATATATACAATGGACTAGAGAGATAGCTCATCAGTTAAGAGCAGTGGTTACTCTTCCAGAGTACTTAGGTTCAATGTCCAGAACCCACATTATGGATTAAAACCATTTTTTTAACTTGAGTTCCAGAGGACCCAATGACCTCTTCTGGCCTCCACAGGCACCAGGCATGCATATGCTACATACATATACATATAGGCAAAACTCACATACATGTAGGGTAAAATAATAATAAAATAACCTAGAAGCATCACTGCTCTGTAGACTTTGTTAAACAGGGGTCTCACACAATTGGTATTTGGGTGCTCATTTCCTTGACTTGAACTTGACTTTCTTTCTCCATCCTAACCTGTTCCCAGAGAAGAGATTTGCTTTCATCAGTTGGTGACTAACAGAAACACAAAGGAAAATAAAAATCCTTTGCAGTTTCAGCTCCAGAGCAATAAAAAAGGTGTCTTCTTTTATATTCTTATGAGACACTGGGATCTTATTTGCCCTTATTTAAATGGTCCAGATTATAGCTGACAGTGGTCCATCCCCATTCACATGGGTTTAAAATTGTGTACAAAGGAGAGGGATGTTGAAACAAACAGGATTTTCCTAGAAGTTGGTTACTTCCTATGTACACAGGAATGAATCAAACCACTCCATCTACATATAGGCTCACTTCTTCTCGAGCTGCATCTGCTGTTTACACAGGTCCCTACTGAACTTTCTGAGAAGCCTATAATACCCATAAGTAACTGGATGGGAGTCATAGAGAAAAACAATTCATTGGAACCTCCTATCAGAGCCCTATTGCTGAAGGGTGTCAGGTCCAGCATCCAGGGGTTCCAAACTCATCTGAAGCATCTAACCCCTTTCTGAGACTTTCTTCCCATGTGATTCTAGATAGTGTCAAACTGACTGTTAGTGTTAACCACCACAACCTGTTCTCTATGTCATCTATAGATGGCCTTTGGAGGTGCACTGAGGGACCTAGCAAGCTAAGGTCAATACATAAAAATAGATCGGATAGTATAGGGTTAAGAAACAATCATTACAATATAATTAAAGGGAAATAAATTTAACATAACATTACTGAACCTTCATTGTCTTTCTCACAGCTATTCATATGCCCTGAATGAGAACCTCTACATTTGCATACAGTATGACCAGATTTTAAATCATTTTAAAAAATTTGTTGTGAAAGCATGCATAAGTTCCTAAACCTCTGTATCAAATGATTGATTTGTAATGATGCTATTTATTATCTATTTTATGTGATTATACTAGGCATTCATCTCAAGTCATAATTTATGTAAATGGAAAGTTAACAAAGCAGAAAGTCTCCCTGTCACAGTCTATTTCTTGACCCTGTACTATCTGATCTATTTTAATGTATTGACCTTAGCTTGCCAGATCACTCAGTCTACTTCTAAGGACCATCTATAGACATATAGATGACATAGAGAACAGGTTGTGGTCGTTAACACTAACAGTCAGTTTGAAACCATCTAGAATCACATGGGAAGAAAGTCTCAAGAAAGGGTTTTTCACATTGGCTTTGTCTGTGTTCATGTCTGTGGGGAATTGCATTACTCACACTGATTTATTTGAGAAGACCCTCCCACTGAAGAAGGTACTATTACCTAGGTGAGAAGGGTTTTTTTTTTATTGCATATGCAGAAATCAAGCTCACCTCAAGCAAGAGAACTTTCATATAGTCATTTCTCTCTGCTAATGTCTATGCTTGTGATATGAGTAGATTTTTAAAGTTTCTGCATTGACACATAGACAATGGTAGTCTATAATGCGGAATTGCAACCTGATATAACTTACTTTTCTATAAGAACAGCAATAACAACATAAACCATGACTTTTCTGAAGGTATTGTATCATAGAAACAGAAAACACACACATATACGACAATATACAGGATGCATGATCTTTGACATGTAACATACTTTTCACCATATTATACATGTTTCTTCAGCATGATTGTTTTCTCATGTAGTACAGGCACCATGGAATTTGCACAGTCTCTGCAAGGTTCTGCATAATTTAACATCATATTCACTCATAACACTTCTGTAACTAGTTAGTTATGAATGTGACTGTTTCCAATGTCTCATCATTATTAAGATACTGTGAAAAGATCCTTTAATATAGTTCCATAGTAAACTATTTGGATATATTTCTAACAAAATAGTTGCATATGCCTACAATATTATATAGGTTATGAATTTAGTAGTCTTTCATAATAACTGAAATATTTAAAAGTGAGTATCCCTTCCCCTGATAGCTCATCCAATGTAATGATTTATTAGATGTTTTAACTTTAAAAATTATTTGGGTAGAAAATGGCAATTTGTGACTTAATATCTGTTCTTATATTTTGAGTTAAGCTTAACATATTTTGAAGATTTGAAGCTGCTTATAAATTTTGTTAGCTGAAATCCAGGCATTGATTTTACATTTTCATGGAATATTTGATTTTTTGTGTTCCTTGTAAGATTTTATACATTAAGAACCTAATCCTTTTAGGATTTTATAGAAAATATTTCTCTAACCTTCTGGAACTTACTCAGTATGTGTGAATGTGTTTATTTGTCTGCCTGTAAGTTTATGCCTTTATATCATTTCACAAGGAGAAAGGGGACTTTCCTGAGTATTTTAGATCAATAATATCTTTAAAAAACTTGTTCTTAAAACCATATGTTAGACAGATTCTGACATTGGGAAACTGAAAAAAGGTGAATCAATGAGTTTTTCTTCTATTGCAGTCTGACTTTTATGTTATCTTTTTAACTGGAAGGAAAGAGACAGAGGTAACCTAATGTCTAGTGCAAGGGTTTCAGTGGGATGTACATGAAGGGCCAAAAGTATCACTCATGAAAGACACAATGTTGCCAATAAGGATTCTCCTTGTATTAATCATGTTGTCCTTGTTGGGTAACATACCTTCAAAGTAGAAATATTTACTTTGGCAGAAAATTTCAGACCATATCAGTTTATGATATCCAGGAAGGTATTGGTGGGTCAGTTCAGCTCATGGCTGAGGGATCATATGGCTTTCAGTTCATGTCTCAGTGACACAAATGCAGAAAAAGGGACAAGATGTATCCTGGAGGCTAGGCAAAGACTTCAAAGTTTGCTCCTTGTGACCTGTGTCACCATCTAGCTCTCAACTCCTACATTTTCCTTGGCCTCACAACATACTGCCAACATCCAGGTAACAAGCTTTGAAAATGACATAGGAGTGATTTTTCACTCAAAACATACCACCATGTTATCCTTGACTCATGAGAGCTTATAGCATATAATATGGCAAAATACATTTAATCAACTTCAAAAGTCCCTATGTGTTAAAAGTTCTATTCTACCAACTAAAGAGTACACATGGAGAGACGCATGGCTCTAGCTGTATATGTAGCAGAGGATGGCCTTATTGGGCATCAATGGGAGGAATGCCTCTTGGTCCTGTGGAGTCTCGATGATCCAACATTAGGGGAACACTAGGGCATTGAGGTGGGAGGGAGTGGATGGGCGAGCACCTTCATTGAATCAGGGGAAGGGGATAGAGGGTTTAACTGAGAAGGGGAATAACATTTAGAATGTAAATAAATAAGATAACCAAAAAAAGATCTAATCTTATTCAAATACCACACTCCAAATTATTTTTTGCTACTCTAAGCAAACTCTTACCCATGAGCCCTACAAAATATAAAAGACAGTTTCATAATTCTGGAGAGTAATGATTCCAGTCCAAAGAATGGGACTGTGGAAATAGCGACAAGCTCATAATAAGACTCAAATCTGCCATCACAAACACTAGATGCTAAGCAAACACTAATCCATGCTCAGCAAAGTATCATATGAACTCCAGTAAATGTGGACAGCACATTCTCTAACAAGTGCTCACTTTTACCCAACTTAGTCTTTCTTTCTTTTTTTTTTTTTTTTTTTAAAGGCAGGTTCCACCTCATTCCAGCAGCCTTCTTCCACAGACAGCCCCTGTCTGTGGAATTTTCAGAATCCTGAATCCTGATTTTTTCAGAGTTGCTATGCTTCACTCTCTATGAATCCTCTGGAGCTTCCTCGAAAGGAATCCGGTCCTATTAAAGATTGCCCTGCAAAACAGGCTTCCTTTAAAAGCATGGAAACTTAACACACCCATGTTTTTCCTATTCTGCCTGCATGCAAAACTGTCACCACAAGGATGGTGCCAATTTTCTGTTGCCAACTGGAAAAAAAAATATCAAAGTCACTCGGACCCACTGCTCTGGTAGCCTCGGAATGACAAAGTGACTGAGGCCATGAAATGACATTCCAAAGTTGCCTGTGAAAGTAGGATATACTCTGATTTCAAAGAAAATACAACAAAGGAGTTTTCAGTTTTATATCCTGGACATACACATACATGATGTGGAATTATGTAAAGTCCTAAAATTCTCCAAAAGCACCCTTCCTTTGCAGGTTCAAAGTACACAGTTCTTTTAAGTGGTGCTAACCATTCTAATTCCTACAAACTTTGCCAACATCTTTAAACACATCTTCTGGTAAAATGGCATAATTTCTCAAATTTCTGCTCTACGTTTGTATCTTTAATAATGCTTTAATCATGGCGACAAGAAGACTGCCTTTATTAACTCAGTCAACCTATCATATCAACATATCAGTTGACATATCATACAGCCTTGAAATATTCCTGTGGGAAATTATTTAATTCATCACTTTTAAATTGAAGTTTGTTCGCACTTTCAGGACACAGACAAATAGGTTATGAATGATGCCTACACTGATTTCCAAATGAGTCTTTGATCCCACCCCAAATGTTACAAGCATAGACTTTGCTTTCATAGTTTTTATTGCTGTTCCAAATGTAAGCTGGGCATCAACCTCTGCTTACAACATTCTGGAGAATATTTAGCCAGCATCTCTAACATTTTTGAAATTCTTTTACAAGTCCATTCCAAAAAATATGTCTAAGAATAATGGAGTCAGGTCAAGCTGCTTCTTGGTAATATTTTCTTTAGTTTCCTTCTGCATCAACTGTACCTGGAATACCGGTACCTGGGAGAAATGACCTAAAGGAGGAAAATTATTTTAATTTATGATTTTAAAAGTCTTCAGTTCATCTTGAGAAGAATGACATGGTTCTTGACAATGGGGATAGTATGGAAGAGGTTATCAGTTCGAAGCAGCAAGTGAGGCAGAAACAAGAAAATAAAAGGTCAGACTACAGGTGCCTACAGCCAGCCTCCCAAAAGAGTATGAATGGCTGGGGCGGGGGGATAACCTAACAGAAAAGACTTTGGAAAATATTTCAAATTTAATCCTTAGCATGTTCCCAATAAATGCCGACATTGTATTTATCCTCAGGCTTTCTTTTTTTCCATCGGAGCCTTGAGTGATGTCAAGACATAATCAAGAACGTTATTAGTAACTTAAATAGAGTTCAGATCTTCACTACCCCTTTTTGGCCAATCTAAGATGGATAAGGAGATCCTGACTTACAAAGATGAAAGAAACAAAAAGAAAGTCATAAATAGTATCAAAATTACATGCAATTTTAGCATGTTCATAATGCAGGAACTTTCTTTTTTCCTTTCTTTCTTTTTCCTCTTTTTGAGATAACGTAGGATATAACAAAGTAGAGATTAAACAAAGAAAACCATTTTAGAAAAAAACACAATGCCTGCTCTCTAAACATATATAAGAAAAGGAAATATTTGATAGTAGGTTAAGGCAATAAACAATAAACCAAACCCCAATCCATTTAAAACGAACAAATGTGTCAAGATCATAATATATTTTATAGCATTTAAGATTCAGATAATAAGTAAAAGACAAATGAATTTAATCTCAAAAGTATTACTTCATTAATTTCTCTCATATCTTGGAGCAGAATGACAAGCCAAAAACACTGATTACAGATCTCTGTTTATCTATAAGCTCTGTATGTATGTATATATTTATCTTATTATTTTTATCATTTTATAGTATTATTAACGTCAATTAACATATGACACAATCAAAAATGCATTCATTCATGTTTTCAAATGAATCATGGTCTCGAAATCTATACATTTGTCTATTTTTGAATGAGGTACATATGACTAATTATAATATTGAAACAAATGTGCTTCAAGATCATAAGATATTAAGAATATAAAGATATTTACAGCCTATTCATGTTGAGGAGGGGAAATATGTGAATAATTAAGTACTGCCATGTGACATATCCCATTTAGATTGGGAAAGCATGTATACACACTCACACATACACAGACACACACGGGATATATCTATATCTATATCTATATCTATATCTATATCTATATCTATATCTATATCTATATCTATATCTATATCTATATCTATATCTATATCTATATCTATCTATATCTATCTATATCTATCTATCTATATATATATCTCACAACTTTCCACATCCATTAAGCCTCTGTACACAACTTGTAAAATTCGGAAAATAATACACTCACATATATGTCGCGGCCCGAGCAAAATGTTGAGGCCCGGGCCGACCCACGTTTGGGCGGCCACTGTATCCCGGCCCAAGCTGCTGCTCCGGTCTGCGGGTCGAGGTTCAGCAAGAGCGAGGGTGAGGGCAGACTCAAAGAATGGAGACCAGACAGGGTGTGTTCAATCCCGTTTATTCTTTAGTCTCTCTTCCTCTAAATGTCTCCTGTCTGATTCTCCCTCTATAGTCTCCCTAATGTCTTCTCTCTGCTGTGTCTCCCTAATGTCTGATTCTGATTTGTTCTGTCTCTGCCTTTTATATGTCTTACTTCTAAGTCACGCCTCTAAGTTACACCTTTAATCATGCCCTTAGGTCTTGTCTCTAACTCTGATCTCTATACTTTTAAGTCATACTCTTAAGTCACACACCTTTAATCTCACATACCTTTAATCTCACGCACCTTTAATCTCAAGGTATCTAAACCAAGATTATCGGAGTGTTCTTAGCTGTTGTAGGCTATTGTAATCCAAGTCTCATGTCAGGGTATATGGCTCAAGATGGCTGCAAAGCTGATAGCCGCTTTCTGCTAAAAGTCGGCCCCCAACACATATACACCTACTCATACACATTCTCTCTCTCTCTCTCTCTCTCTCTCTCTCTCTCTCTCTCTCTCTCACTCTCTCTCTCTCTCACACACACACACATACACACACACACAGATATATTATGATGAAGCTAAGGATACATTTGTATCAAATAATAACGTAATACTTGGAAGCAGAAATATGTAAACATAAATTACATTAAATAGTCAGGGCTCAAGTATTCTATATCATCTAGAAATTTTACTAATTATCTATCAGTTTCATATTAGTTTAAGGACTATTTTCTACATATTTTAAAAACTATATTTAATCTGACCCACTACAAACAATAGTTACTGTTGATACTGTCTTATCAAAATATTTTTGTTCAGTTGAGTAAATTAACATTTTATGGTCATAAATATATTCAATCTGAAATCTCATAGACAATATAACCAAATAGTCTTCTGAAAAATATTCATGTATTTTATATGACATTTATAAATCAGAGATATATAATTTTATTTCATTGAATCAAAAAGTTTCACTGAATATATTTGCCAAAGATCCATCTAACTTATATGAGGTTAACTTCTCTAAATGTTTCTGACACTGACTAAATTTTTTTAAAAAAATCCACCCCTCCCTTTTTTTGGTAATTTGGGCATATTCCATTTATTCATAACTGTACACAATTTATAGAGTCAAAGTGAGGGCATTCTGAATAGTGTATTATAATAAGTGTAATTTTTTTAAATTTAAACACTAATTTATCGACACACATTCAATCCTTAGGTTACATTTCAGGCATACAATCAGTTGTATTAAAATATTGGAAACGAAAATTAAAGTCTGTATTAGCATGGAGGCCTGCCTTTCCCAATCTATGATGAGACAGTCCTATTCTAAGAGATTCAGGGAAACAGATCTTTGAAGATATGACAGTAGCTGCTTTTTGCATTAGCCAAGTTCATAGAAGCAGAGCTGAGTCATCTTTCAGTAAGATGACTTCATCATAGTTGGGACCATTGATTGCTGATGTGAAACATAAAAAGACTCAACATGCTGCTTAAAGATGTTGGATACATTTTTAAGTTAATTTTTCAAAGAACACTTTGTAGACTTGCCAATCTCTACCTTCTCCATGTAGTCTCTGCCTTTGTCTGATACTATGATTCCTTACAAATCAACAGGGACACCTGTGAAATATGTACAGCACAGTGACCCAGTGCCCAAGGAAAATGAGACTGTGAAGAATAGGACTGAGGTAGAGTGTATGGAAGATTATGAGATAAAAGGTGGGATGCAAGGCAGGATGGAGCTCATTGCAAGACATTTGCAAGTCCACAAAGAACAGCTACATTTTCTCTTGACAAAATCATTACCTGGTACCTTCAGGAGTTTAGAATAGGCTTGTTATATTGTCTCCCCACATGTTAGATTCATTCTCCACAGGAGGGCTCTGTCCCTTTTATTAAGAATACAATGGTTCAGGAACTTGTATGGACTCCTCAGTACTTTTGACTCAGAAAGCTATAAATATCACAAATACTTTCTAATTTTCACCCAATTGACCCCAGGAAGAAGCAACTGAACCCTAGTCTATTAGTTACTGAAAAAAAGACATGTTTAAAAAGAGTTGAAAAGGAAAGACACAATGTTGCTATGGGGAAAGAACTCCAAAATAACTGGTTTACAAAAAGCATCTGGAATCACTGAATTCACCCTGGCAGTTTTTTTATGCTAAGATGGGTGAAGAGTTAGAAGGTTTTAAACAGAATAGTAGTTCTGACATATTTTTTAGTTTTTACTCCAAAGTCTTTCTTTTAGCTAAGTTTAAGTAACTTGGATAATTTTCCTCTGAATTTGATCTATATCATACTTCCCTGTCTTGTACTCTACACCTTCATAGATTGCACCCCTGTACTGTACAATTCTTAAAACTTCTGTAATTTTAATGATAAAAAATGACCATAATAACTGTTTCCAAACTTTGTAATATGTAGCACCCTCATAGAAGCAGGGGGGAAGAGGGTGGAATAGAGGGTTTGTGGAGGGGAAGCCGGGAAGGAGGATAAAATTTGAAATGTAAATAAATAAAATAACCAATAAAAAGTTGAAATAAAAAGAAAAAACTCAGAGGCACAGGAGAAGGGTGATGGGGTGAAGAGCTCTGGGAGTGAGGATAGGGATGGAGAGACAACATTTCAGATGTAAGTAAATAAAAATAATTAATTAAAAATATGGAGCTGTGTTTATACAGTGACAGTAGGATTACTAAATCTGGGTCTCTCGTACAACTGTTAGATTCTGACATTTCAAACCTACCTTTGTCTATTTTGAGAATCATGGGTACCGTGGTCTAGGGTAGATAAGGAGGAAGGGGAATGTGCTAAAATACATCTTGTTCAAAATGTTATAGTGACATCAACTGCTTTGGATGCTAATTTAAAATATAAAGAACAGAAAAAGAGAAGGAAGCTATTAAGTAGGAAGCACCTGCTCTAAACACAACAAAGGGAGATATATATTTCTCTTACCTACAGACAATTTATGATAATTGTCATCTTCATGAAAATTAAACTATTATGATTTAAGGAGAGAAGAATCTATAACTATCAATAATATGACAATACTCTAAAACTTAGGTGATTATTAGTCTTGTCAGCAAGTATCATTGATTCAGTCAGGAGTTACACATATGTTTGCCTAGCCTATAAGACATCAATCACTGTATCATGTTATCATTAAGAATAAATACCCTCATAAAAATAATGGATGTCAAGGAACTCTATGCAAACAACTTTTTTGTCTCTTGCCTCAGTTATTCTGGAGCTGAAAATGTTACTGACAAATTATATCTAGTATCACAACTTGTGTCATTAGTACTTAAGCTGATGACTAACTCTTAGGGGAAATTAATATGAAATGAATTTTCTTGTTGTGTGAAAAAGGAAGAGGAAAGAAACCAGTTACTATATTGATCAGTTAACATTTTAAACATGAAATAGTTTATATGACCATACAATTGGCAAAATAAAGGTAAAATACTGGAAATCAATACTGAGATTCTTTCCTAAAAAGAATCATTAAACTTTGCTTTAAACTAAATAAATGTACATGCTTATTTTTGTACCCATTTCTAACACAATGATACTTATCATTTTTAATATAGACATTAAAAGTCTTATGAAAGTTAAAGTATTAAGAATCCAAGGTTAACTTTTGAGGTTATAAATCAGAATGATAAATGTTGTCCAATGTTTTATGGTGCATAGGTTGGGTCTAATATTTTAAAAGTAAGAAAGATGAATAATTCTAGCCTTAGGCTGGAGATATGGATCAGCAGCTAAAGGGTACATATTATTCTTGTAGAGGACCACAATTCAATTCCCAGTACCTATGTCACAACTACCTGTAACTCCTCCAGGGAGTTTATACTCTCTTCTGTCCTCTGCTGGCATCTACATACATTTGGTGTTTGTATACACACACACACACACACACACACACACACACAAACGATTTTAAATAAATCTTTAAAAAAAAGAAAAATTCTAGCACTATCCATTGACCTTTATCACAGATACGCACAACACCTGAGATGATAGACAGGCAAGTAGGAAGAGCATTGGAAATCCAATGAAAACCTACTGGGAAAGAGAAACAACAGAGCATAGCCGATAAAATGTCTCAAGAGGTGACCACATACTTTTTCTAATTTTGAAAATCTAATTGAATTCAGATCTCAAGTAGGGAAAGGAGCACATCTTAAAAATTCTTATGTACAGAATCATAATTAATGCTAGACAGTGTTTTAGCATACAATATAATACCCACACATTTGACGGCTCCAATGGAGTCCCTCAGCTGTAGGTCCGATTTTATATTTAGTTCAAATGGCTATTGAGCAACAATGAGATTAAGTTCCTTCACAGCACCTCAGGGCCCTCTTAGCCTTGGAAGAAGTTTCCAAAGTCTTAGAGGTCCACATTCTGCCACTGAACTCTTTTGGACTTAAGAGTCTTTGCTTCCCAAAACACAAATGTTGCAGGGAGTGATCTGTCTTAATACAGAGTCTTATGGCTAAAAAGGTGTCAGGCTAGCCCTTAACTATAATGGCTACCATTAACAAGCCTATAAATGCACATAAAGAAATAAATACTTAATGTATATCAGCTACTAGTTTTCAAGCTAACCTAAAGACCACACACAGCTTCACATTCATGTGGAAGACTACCAATGACTGAGCCTGGCTTGCTTCATTGACTCTCCCATAAATATAGTGATTGCTTTAGCTTAGACCCAGGGGAAAATAAATCCGTACCAAACTTTTATTCAGATAATGTTTGGGTAGCATTAAAAATGTTACAGACTAATGACTAGTCAGGAAGGCCACAATGTCTAACTCCCTTTGCCAAACCAGAAACACCTCTGTTTTGAATCTTGTCCATTTTCCCCAAACAAAACATATCTACACCTTTGTTATTGCACATCATTTAGACAAACGTGTGCATGCGTAATATATTTTTAAATATGCTACACATAAAAAGACTTTAGAGAATATGTCTTTAACAAAGGCATATTATACCACAGAGGCCCTTCCACAGTTGTAAATGTAATATTGAAATACCACAAAGAGGGGAGGGGGATTAAAAAAGGAGGGCAGCGTTAGGTATGGGGGAGATAGAAGAAAACCACAGAAAGCCAGGAATATTAATGGAAATATGTAGCAGCAGGAGGTGGTGGTAGGGGTGGAGAAACCTCTAGAAAGTTCCAGAGACCTGGGATGTAGGAGGCTCCTAGGACTCAATGGGAATGATCTCAGCCAACATGTTCAAGTGTGTGGAGATGGAACCTGAAGAGACCAGAAACCACTTCTAGTAGATAGGCATGACCCCCAGTTGAGGCATGGGGCCACCCTCCAACTTCAAAATTTTTGACCCAGAATTGTTCCCGTCTAAAAGAAATGCAGAGACAAAACTGGAGCCAAGACTGAAGGAAAAGTCATCCAGTGACTGGCAAAACCTTAACATTATGACTGATGCCATATTGTGCTTGCAGATAGGAGCCTAGCATGAGTATCCCCTGAGATGCTTTGCCAGCAGCTAAGTAAGACAGATGGAAATACTTATAGTGAACTATTGAACTGAGGTCAGGGACTCCTATGGAATAGTTAGGAGAAGGAATGAAGGATCTTAAAAAGATGACAACCCTATAGAAAGAACAACACTATCAACTAACCTGGATCCTTTGGAGCTCCCAGAGACTGAGTCATCAATCAAAGAACATACATAGGCTAGTCAGTGGCCCTGGGACATTTGTAGCAGAGGATTGCCTTGTCTGGCCTCAGCTGGAGAAGTTGTGCCTAATCCTGTAGAAACCTGATGCCCCAGAGAAGGGGAATGATGGCAGGAGTGAGGTGGAGGTAGGTGAGGAACACTCGCTCAGAAGCAAATGGAAGGGCTGATGGGGACCAGGAAGGGGAGCAACATTTGACATGTAAATCAATATAATAATTTAATAACAACAGTAGCAACAACAACAACAATAATAAAAACACAGATGGGTGAAATGAAGAAGCCACAGACTCCAAAGATTTCCACCTTAAAGTTCAATGAGAAGCCTGGCACAATGCAGGCAAAGCAAGACTTCTCTGGTAGTAGTAATGGTCCTGTTATTAGAGAAATAGGTATTGGCCAACCGGTGGTTTTTAAAAAGCCATGAGAAAAAAATTAGTTCTACACTAGCACAGTTGTAGAGGGTCCTTTCATTCCCTGAACAAGTCTGTGTATTGGTTTGAAGGTCTTGAATGTTGCTCCACCCTCTTCACTTGCTAGAAAGTGCAATCTCGGTCCATTAAGCCAGTATTTAGGCAGCTTACAATAGCATGGCATTTCGTGTGTGCCCTTTTGGAGTAGGATTGCCATCTTTAATGTTTAAATTAATTTAAAATGCTGTTAAGTAACAATCTGGCAGAGAGGTCATGTTTTTATTTGTGCCTGTGACCAGATTGCTAGGTGTCCACTGCCCGTTTACCCAAAGAGCAGGTTATGGGTCTGCATACAGGACCCACAGTTTAGGACTGGTTTGTGAAGAAAGGGCTAAGACTGTGAAGTCAGAAGTGTTAATTCAAGGAAAACAAAGCATTTTTTGTTTTGTTTTGTTTTGTTTTTTTTACAGTTTTCCTGATAAACAAAAACTGTATTTCATGCCAAGTATTGCCCAGGTTGGAAACACAGTTACTGTGCTGGCAGAGGACTTGGCTGGTACACCATAAATACATAGTGAAGGATGAGCACCTTTCCCACATGCTCTATGGCCCATGCACTTGATGATCTGTTGCAGTTTCCTGAGCCTTCCTACGACTGCTTATTAAGTACCTCCCACTTCTCTCTTTTAAAGAAGCCACAGGATCTCTACCTTGCTTATTTTGAACACTGGTTCAAAATTGAACTTAAGATCTGATTTGGCACCCTTCTTCCCTAACCTTTACCTGTGTGAGAGATAAGATGACTTCTGATATAGGCCAGAGGTCAAAGAAACTATAATTAAACCCCAGTGGGCAGAGCCCATCTATATATAAGGAAATTGGTTCTAAAATGACATAGCTTTAAGTGATTTAGTGGGACAAATTTATAAAATCAGGGTCGTATCCCCATTAGCAATCATTTGCCAGTAGAAGGTGCTTAACTACTTAAATTTTTAAGCTATATTTTCATTGAAAATTTTACTTACATTTCAGATGTTATCCCCTTTCCCCATCCCCCCCACCCACCCAGGAACCCTCATATAGAACTACTTAAATTTTAAGACAAAGCCTTCAGATGAACACATCTCTAATACCAAACAGGTCCACCTTTCTTACACTGCTATGGAGGCTGGTGGAAAGGCATACTAAGTGAAGGTCACTTTATAGTAAAAAACAGTGGGGATAGAACTTAAGCTACCATTTTCTGGAGTGATTGAGAAGCATCATATCAAACCCAGGTAAAATTTTTCTGAGAAAGTTGAGTGATATTCTGCTTTTAGAGTTGTATTATTGTCTGGTTTGTGTGGGGTGTTTTTGTTGTTGTTGTTTGTTTTTGTTTTTTGTCTTTTTGTTTTTTTAACCTTACAAGTTCTGAGAACTTAGGACAGTAGATTAACCTGACCAAAATTCAGCTTTTGTTACTCATCCTTTTCTCCTTTGTAGTGGTTGATAATGAGAATATCCTGTAGGCTCTTATCTTTTTGGATACAAGTTAGTGGAGGTGTCTGGGAAGGATTTGTAGGTGTGGCTCTGTTGAAGGAGGTGTTTCACTAGGAATGGGCTTTGAGGTTTGTAAATCTTATTCCTGGCCCAGTGTTTCTCTCTTTCTGTTTTCTACCAGCAGATAAGGATTGAAAGCTTTCAGGTACTGTTCCAGTGCCATGTCTGTCTGCATTTCACTGTGACCATCCTTCACTTACCCTCAAAATCTGTAAACACATTTTCAATTAAATGTCTTCTTTTACTAGAGTTACTTTGGTCATGGTGTTGTTTAACAGCAATACAACAGTAACTAAGAATTTCTAACACATAATTTTCATCTGCAAAATCAAAGTGTTTTTTTTTAATCCATGCTGGCATATTCATCATATAACCCTTAAAATGATGTTCTTGGATACAATACAAACATAAATCTCAATTACTTTTCAAATCAGACATAAAGTTAATTATAAGGAGAATAATCAAGATGGTCTGCAGAATTAATCAGAACAGAAGATGCTATTGGCAAGAGAAAGGATTTATGTTTGTTGGAACTGTGAGAATAGACAGAGGCAAATAGATAAGAGAGAAATTTAGATAGAATTTAATTACAAAGACTGTATAATATGTACAGCCCACAATTTTCTTAATAATTTTATACATAGTACAAACATTCAGTAAAAGAATAGATAATAAGTGGCATTATTAATATATGCAAAGAAATGCTATAAAACATGTTGAAGTAAAAATTAAATATAACAAGAGCATATATCCAAAGCTGTGATTCTGTTCTCAGGTATTTGCGATTCCTCTATATTTTTCTTTTTTTATTTAATTTTTTAGGATTAAAATTTAATTACATTTCTCTCTTCCATTTCTTTTCTCCAAGCTCTCCCATATAACCTTCCCCCTTCTTCAAATTCAATACTTCTTTTCATTAATTGTTATTGAATATAATACATATGTATATATTTATTCTGACATATTACTAAACGTAACCTGTGTAGTCCATAGAATGGTACAATGTATGTATGTTTACATTTTCAAGCGAAATGTTATTTTGTGTGGTCTAAAATTCTATATTATAAATACTACTTCCGAAGAATATAAAAAATATTTTGATTAATGATTACCACCATCAAAAGATATTTTGCATTTATTATAAGTCTCAAATCAATAAAACAGCCATAAAAGGAGCCTAATAACATCAACAAAACATGTTGATGTCCTGTCATAGCTTATTTTTTTGTCTGTAGCATGTAGTTAAGTCTGTGTTACCATCTATCAGAATTATTTAATACTGAATTAAAGTTTCAAGAACAATTAAATTCAAAATTTGAACCACAGTCATGTTGACAAATAGTTTTTATGAGTTGTTTTTCTAAAATATTATTTCAGCAAATATTTATGAACTGGTACAATATCCTCTGTGTGCAAATTTGTAAAGTAGTCTTTGGATTACTTTATGTGCATTGATGACATGTCACTTTAATTTGCAAATTTCTTGCAAATTTAGGTTAAGATATAACCTTGCTCTTTTATCTGATGGTGTTCTGATTAATCAGTCTATCTTTTTAATATGTATTTTTTTCAATTGACTGATATGATATTTCAAATATTTAGTTGTATCTAAGACTTTACAAACACAAAGTGAACTGGAGTTTCATATATAAACCTTTTGTTACTTCTGTTCCCTGGAACTGTACCTAAGGGACTATGAATGCCTTAGTAACAGCAACTAAAGAAAAAGACAACAGAGATTCTGTGTCCTCAGGAGAGTTCTTTAATATATTGACAGTTACAAAATAATTAACCAATATAATATACTCTAACTTCCAAAGCCATGTTTTAAAAGTTATCCATTCATCCTTACAATTATCCTACAGTGTTTCTTAAAATTATAGTTTTCTATAGCTTTAAAGAAAAACATTCTTGTTTTATTAATCTCCATAGTCATTTGCCTTTCTATGACAATGTTATAAGAATCTATGCCTTTAAGGTCAAATCTGTGCAAAGAACTCATTACTGGAGATGATTAAAATAATTAATTTTGGGGGCACTCACTTCAAGGCTCAGGGAACATGCTAGAAATGTTCAAGGATGTGTGTATGAGACAGAGAAAGCAAAAGAGAGGAAAATACTCTCCACTGGACAGGAAATCTCATTGCTCTCATGAACTCATTCTGTCATTGATGATCTGCACAAGACCTATACAACATTACACCTATCAACATTTCATCATGGAAAGGAGAGGGGTTCAGGAAGCAATTTAAGGCTGGAGGGTAAATATCAGTTTCATCATTGCTGTATCCATGGATAAATTGTTCTTGTTCGAGTAAATAATCTTTCTGCCATTCTTGGTCAAGAAATTCCAATTAAACTCATGGTCTCTCTTCTCTCTCTTTCTCTCTCTCTCTCTCTCTCTCTCTCTCTCTCTCTCTCTCTCTCTCTCTCTCTCATACACACACACACACACACACACACACACACACACACACACACTGATGAATGCTTCATGAGGACCCTAACCTGAATTCCCAGAAGAAGCATCTCCAAAGGAGAGGATGAAAGACTGGAATGGATGATATAAAAGAGCAATATTCATATGCAAGTGTATTAAACCATCAAGCAGTTAAAAGACATAAGTGCCAAAGGAAAATGTGGAAAATTATATTTATGAAATGTCCATAGTTTCTTTGTAGTGCATGCTCCTTCACATCAAGATCACACCAGAGATTTACGCATGAAGGTCCTAGAAAAAGTAAAGCTGTCTGAGTTCTCATCTGGGGATTCACTAGATTTAAAGTAAGTCAGACTGTGTGGATGGTTTTATTTACCCAATACACTCTATCTTCCATTATCTAAGTCCACTGAGACATGATATTTCAAGTTAAACATACTAAATAGAGTCTGTGTAAAAGGAGAGTGAAAGATATAAAAAATGTACAATGCTGCCTTCTGAGATCTTACTAATAGAACATGAAGATTTTTCTATATACTTCATAATTCTATTAGTATTGGAATACCATCAAACAAACATCACCATTATGTTCAGATATTGAAAGCTCATATAATTTGTTCAAGGTCCATTGCTTAAAACTTTGATCTATATCTACTTTTTAAAATTTCTACTATCAACTCTTATACTATGCAACTCAATTATTATTAAGAGCAAGTAACCCTATACTAGGTGATTATCTAAAATATGGAAAGAGGAGAGTATCTGAAGCCCATATAGTGCTATAGGATATAGTGGGGTTATAAGATGTAGTGCTATAAGATACAGTGCCATAGGATACAGTGATTTAAGATGTAGTAGTATCAGAGCTCCGTGCTTCTTGCCTTCATGGCTATGTGAAAGCACAGTATAACTACTACCTTCCTGCTTGAGATTTCCCGAGATGTTTTTAAATTTTCCTTTCCAATAGGGTGTTGCCCATTACACTGAAAATGGTTTCAAGAAGAAAAAAAAATGTTTCTTTGGAACAAAATTTTATTGATTAAATATTACACTTTTGGCACTTTTGTTTGTTGGGGATCCGATGGTGGGCAGAATGGGTAGGGTACTCCACCTTAGTAGATTTTTATTTTATTGAGAAAAATTAACTCTTTAATAACTCAACAAATACATATGACATTTTCATATCAAAAAGTAAGAAAATGATAAAAAGTAGGGTAAGGAATGATGGGGTAAAGGGCAGAGAGTTATTCACTAAAGGGGTAAAAGAAGAGTGAGAGATGGAAAGGAATCAGAAGCAAAGTCTACTGGACACACCTGAAACAGACCATCCCATATACAACACAGTGGTAAATGACCTAACAAAGCATCTCTAAACTATCTCAATTAAATGAAACTAGGGAAGGCAAGACCTAAATAAAGGCATTTTAAATAAAGGTATTTCTCCTTAAGAAGGAAGATGTTGAAATTCCCCTAGTATTATGGGAGCTAATGATGGACCATATGTTACTTTAAACTGAGGTATAGTTTTAATTTTCTGGGGAGCACCAGTGAAAACATGAGCACATCTGATTCTTTTGAGTGAAAATGTGTATGTGTTTGTATGATGTCTATGTCAAGGTTTTACTATTTCGATTCATAGCAAATGGGTGATGTGTGTAGCGTTAGTTTCTGTTGATCAGATCTAACTACTTGAATATTTTTCCAACTCTTCCACTTGTAATTTAAATCAAAAAGTAGGATATGAAAAAAATTATTTTGTCTTTCAATGAAAAATTCTTTTAAAGCAAGCATGTCTATTTATGCCTGCTAAGTCATTACAGTTAATAGGCTTCTTTACCAACTACAGAAACTCTACTCATGAAGTCCTCATGGCAATTCTAAGAGAAAAAAAAAAAAACGGTGATTTCTCCATATTAGGAAGGAAGAACATAAAACTTATTAATGTTCAAATAATTTACTGAAGCGAACATGCTTTTGCAAACAGTAGACATACTCTCAAAGAGAAAGCAAAATTGTCACAAACATCACTCTCTAAAGTGAAAACAATGTCAAAAGGGTTAAGCAATTTGATGTCTCTCCAGGAATTCATACCTTGCTACCACAACAACAGAATTCCCCAATATCTTTTACTGCCTTCCAAGATTAGTTTACCATCTGATCTGATAACTACAGACAAAATGAAAGCAAAGCAGAGCAACAAGAATGAATGCATTAAAGACATATGGAAAAGCTTAGAGATTTCCCCCAAGTGCTTCTTCCTTGGAAATGAACTGCTAACATGTAAGATCCTGCCTTGTCAAATATAACAACCACGTTTGAACTTGCATTCTGACTAGCTCAAGTTGATATGGGAACCAAGTAGGGCACTCACATTGAACTTAAAAAAGAAAACAACCTTTAAGTCAAAACGGCTTTAGTAGTGCATGTTGATTTATTATCAAACTATCCTTTCATAGGTTGATCTAGATAATGTACATTACTAAAATTAATTCCACCTGTACTTTTTACTTGCTTTGCTTAGTGAAGCATCTGAAAAAATGTATTTTACCTACATGTGCAGTTGGTGGTAGATATGACTTCAAGAATATGATGCCTTATCAGATTTCTTCTGCTACTCAGAGCATGAACATCTGGTATTATCAATAGAAAATTACTTCCTGTTATCATTTTCAAAGAAGAGATATTTAATAGATGAACTGTTAAAAGGGACACATCTTATAAAATCCAAGTAGACTGAGTGTTGCTTCCCATGTTCCCTATAAAACTTATATTGTATTTAAGTAATACCTGGGCATGGAAATGTATTTTCTAGCAATGAGTCCTTATGGTGTTTAAAAGTGAATGGCTAGAATCTGTTTTCTCTTTGAGGTCAAAGATTATTTATAAAAGAGAAAATATAATTTTAAATTCAGAAGATTTCTTAAACTTGGAATCTAGTGAAATACGTTTTGCTGAGATTAGAAAGGCAATCTTGCAGTGCCACAGGGGGAAATAATTTGTGTCCCTTTTCAGAATGTTTAGAAGTAAATTTTGTTTCTATTAGAAATTTCAGGGAGATTTGGCTAGATAATGTGCCTTCCTCTGAGTGGTGTGTACTTGACCAGGCACATTATTGATCAAATAAAAAAACGGCTTTTATCATATCAGCAAATCAAGACTTAGAAAGCTGAGGAGAGATTTTTTTTCATATCCTTGCTTTAGAAATTTCATATTTAATGTCCAGAAGTAAGTACTATAGAATTTTAGTCACATTAAGTCTGATGGCACTGGTTCAATACACCTCATTACTCTCCCTGGATCAGTTCAGGGTAGGTTTGCCTTGGAGGAAAACATGAGATTTTGGAGGTGACGAATATGCTATAGAAGGACATTAATCAGAGGAAATTTAAAGGGCATTTTCTTTTGGCCTTAAAGTCTTTGGTGTGGAACAAATGGTAGTCAGAATCATTCAGTCTGAGGTGTCAGGAAGGCATCAGGCATTTATGTGAGTGCCCAGTCATCTGTTAATCTTGAATCTCCCTGTCCATGCCATGCATGAGTGGATTGTACTTTTAGTTTTTGTCAAACTCCAAAGGTGGATTTCTTATCAGTGACAATGAAACCCTTTTGGACTTCAGAAATTTTGAAAACCATGAGGCAGGATGTCTAGGTATCTTTTGTCAGTTTTCTTGACTACTATAGAAAGCAGTTCTGGGTATATGCTCCAACTATGATGATTTAAATATCAGACATAAAAAGATTAAGTATAGATTCATCCCATTCCAAACCCTTTGTGTTTTCAGGCCATCAGAATATTTGATTAATTTCTAAACATAAAATTTGAGCTATTCTTCTGTGGAGGATTATAGGAATAGAAAGGTATTTTAATGGTAAAAAATGGCATATTTGGAAATTTTAGTACAAATGCTCACATGTTTGATGCTTTTGGAATTATTTAGGCCAATGACATACTATCCTGAACACATTCTAGTTCTTAAAGTCCAATGTAGGCTAATAGGTACATACATACATACATACATACATACATACATACATACATACAAGAGAGATACTTAAAATATAATGAAAATACTGTATGATACAAAGCTTACCAAAGCTTACTGTATGGACAAGATACTAGCTGCTAATAACAATAGAAATGATCAAAGTCCTTAGTGATCAGAGAAATGCAAATAAAAATGACTCCCAGATTCAACCTTATACCAATCAGAATGGCTAAGATCAAAACCTCAGGTGACAAAACATATTGGTGAGGATGTGGAGAAAGAGGAACACTCTTCCATTGCTGGTGGGATTACAAACTGGTACAACCACTCTGGAAATCAATCTGGAGTTTCCTCAAAAACTTGGAAGTATGTCTACCTGAAGACCCAGCAATACCACTCTTGGGAATATACCTAAAAGATGCCCCACCATGGCACAGGGGCACGTGTTCCTCTATGTTCATAGAGGCCTTGTTTGTGATAGCCAGAAGCTGGAAACAACCCAGATGTCCCACGAGAGAAGAATGGATACAGAAAAGGTGGTTCATTTACACAATGTAATACTACTCAGCTATTAAGAATGAGGACATTCTGAGTTTTGCAGGCAAATGGATGGAACTAGGAAATATCATCCTGAGTGAGGCAACCTAGACCCAAAAGGACATGCATGGTATGTATTCACTAATAAGTAAATATTAGCCAAAATAAAAATAAAAAATAAATGCCTATACCCAAGATATAGCCCACAGAACTCAAAAAGTTCAACAAGCTGAAGGGCCCAAGTGAGGATGCCTCAGTACCACTTGGGAGGGAGAAGAAAGCAACCACAAAAATTTAGGGAAGGACCTGGGAGGCAAAGGGTTAGGGGTCAGAGAGGGGAACATGATCTGGTATTGGGCCAGGGAAAAGGACTGAAATCCCTGAGGGCCAGCAGAAAAGAATGGAAACAGGCAGTCTCAGGAGGTAAGTGATTGGAGGGACCCTCCAGAATGTACCAGAGACCTAGAAGGTGAGGAGTTCTCAGGACTTAAAGAGTAGGACCTTAGATGGAATGCCCTACAATGGGGAGAGGGAATTTGTAGAACCCACCTCCAGCAGAAAGACAGGGCATTAAGTAAGGGATAGGGTTGCCATCCCACAGTCAAAACTCTGACCCATAATTCTTCCTGTCTGAAAGAACTACAGGGATGGAAATGGGGAGAAGCCTGAGGAAAAAAAGGTCCAGTGACAGGCCCTAAGTGGGATCTAGCTCAAAGGGAGGTCCAAAGGCCTGACACTAATACTGAGGCTATGGAGCGCTCACGAAATGGAACCTATCATGACTGCCATTCAGAAGACCCAAAAAACAGCTCAAAGAGTCAGATGCAGGTATTTGCACCCAACCAATGGACAGAAGCTACTGATCCCTGTGGTTGAATTAGGGAAAGGCTGAAAGAAGCTTAGGTGGAAAGAGACACTGTAGGAGGATGAGAAGTCTCAATCTGGATCCCTGTCATCTCTCAAACACTGGACCACCAAAAAAGGCAGCATATACAAGTTGATATGAGGCCCCCAACACAATACAGAGAAATGAGGGGGTCTATGTTCAATCAGAGATGATGTACCTAACCCTCAAGAGACTGGAGGCCCCAGTTAGTTTAGAGGTCAGGTGGAGTGGAGGCTGGAGTGTGGGGACATCCTTGTGGAGACAGGGGATATGGAGAAGGTATGGGATGTGGAAGAATCGGAGGGTGGATGGAGGGAATAAAATCTGGAGTGTAAATAAATAAATAAAAAAGAAATGCAAGGAGAATATTTAAAAACCACTGGTGAGAAGAAAAACAAACTGTTGGGTTAGATTATAATATATTGAACAAAGGATTTGTGACTAGGAAGCAGATAAAAAAATCTTAGAAAGTACTAATAAAGCAGATAGCCTTGTATAAAATTAGGCAGTTTTCAGGAATATGTACTTCACACACAAAAAAGATATAAAAATAACTCAGTATTTAGATATCTCAAAAAACTCATATATTTTCAGATAAAAATATCCCAAAAATTTATATCAATAGCAGAACTATCACAACTTCCTTGTGCATCCGTATAAATATTTTTCCTGATCAAGGTGTCTGAGGTTTCTTATTTTGCTGTTCACACTAGGTTCTTTAAAACACTGAAGGGTGAGTGCAGTTGATTCCTGTGTGGGAACACAGTGAGTCTGATCTGAAGATGCTGCTTTGGGTGATAATGTCACTGAGAGAGCCGCTGTGATGTTTTCCTAGCAAGTTTTTGCAAATACAATCTGAACCAAAGTGGGAAAATCACCATGATGTTTAATTAGAATTTGCCTGAAGATAGGACAGAAGAAGGGTTTGGGAAGATTAATTATGTGCACATACATCACAAAACTCCAAAAACCCACATGTTGAAAGGTCCGTTTCCTACAGAATCTAAAGTTCCTGAAACATAAAAGGTACACACATCTAGAATGTTTAGACAATGATGCCCTGTGTGTTTCTCTTCATTTCGTTTGGTTTTGAATTCCTTTACTAAAGGGTTCCAGTACAACTGTATGTTACTCACCTTTCATAAATTAAAAAGAAATCTTACAAAGCCTTAGCATTGCAGTTTCTGGTATTTACAGACTCAGAATATCAACATATCAATATCTGTGGTATGTATCAAAATCAACACTGAGAAAGAAGTATGTAATAAGGACTTCATGTGTCAAAAAGTACAAAGAGAGATAGCACAGCCCCTGTGTTCTATCTCTGGACCTAACACAAAGGTGAAATAAGAGAACAGAGTTCTCTGACACCCACATTCATACTGTAGCATGCATACCCCTCCACACAATAACGATAAATATAATTAAAATTTCAAAGTCAAAAGAACTCAGAGAACTCATACACGTGTCTCCAAGATTTAGAAAGCACACATCAAAACACCTATTATTAGAAGAAAAGAAATACAAATATCAATACATGAAATGAAAAACCCCAAGAATAAAGGACAGATGACTCAAATAAATAGCATCAGAAGTGAATAAAGAAACATTACAACTGATACCACAGAAAAGTGAAATATCTGAAATTTGGAGTGCCATGTGAAAAATCTGACCAGGCTAGAAGAAATAGAAAAAAAATTTAGAAAATAAAACCTACCAACAATAACTGAAGAAAGCAAAGGAAATCATTACATTCCAATAATGTGTAATGAAATTAAAGTTTGAATTCAAAATCCCTCACCTAAAACAGTTGAGGGACTGATGGTTGCTGAAAATTTCTATAAAATATTTAACTCAAATGAGTTTTAATTTCTATTAAAATATTTCAGTACACAATTTTGATGAGAACAGCATTATCCTGATTCCAAAACAAGATGAGTTTGCACAAAGAACAAAGAAGGAAAGAAAATATTTAATATATGTATGCATAGTACTTGTAAGCATGGACAGGACATTATCTGAGAAAATGTTAGCAGAGTAAGTTCAGTGTCACATTCCAAAGATCACACACCAAGATCAAATGGAAGTCATCCCACACACAGGTGTTTCAATATATTCAGATCAGAACATTGTAATTAACTCATCAGCATAATTAAGGACAACACCGTGTGATTATTTCATAGAGACACAAAGCATGCACCAGCACTTGCAAGTACTGTGAAAGCTAGCCAGTAGGAAAGAAGCTTCCTTGCCAGCTTGATACTGATTTCTTTGGGTTCTGTCCAAGTGTATACTGTCTTCAGAGGTGTCTTACAGCATACTGGTGAAGGGAAATTAAGGACAATGACAATATGACAATAATCTGTGTTGACCCCTGGGACCTCAACTTCCAATAACTCATAGGAACCTATCCCATGCCTTGCAATTCAGTTTTCATTTAATTACACTATCTTCTGGGAGTAACTGAATGAAAAAAAAAAACAAAAGAAAAAAATAAGGAAATGACCTGACTGCCCCTAGGTATGGTGGAGGAGAAAGTTTATTGTAGATAAAAGGGAGAGTATAGTCAGAAATAGAGATATCTGAGAGAGTTCTGAGAAGACATGTCCCTGAGTCACGTGAGGAGAAGGGAGGCAGGGCAGTAGGGAATAGAGGGGAATGAGGTGCAGCAGCCAGGAGTCCCAAATGTTTAGATTATATACAGAAGGGCAAGCTGTGGGAATAGAAGTCCAACCCCCGAGGTAGAGAGTTCATAATAGAGTGCAGTGTATGCAAACCAAAAGGGGCCTGTAATAGGTAGAGATTGAGGGATGCCTAGAGAACCTCCAGACCAAGACTTCTTTGATATGTTAAATAGGCCATTTGTTCCAGGTTTGAAATCCAACAGTAGCATTACCCATCAGTGCAGAATAATTTTTTTCAACTCCATTTCAAGTTTTATTTGGAAATTCGTTTACTAAACAAAACATTTCAATAAGGTGGTAACTAACCCCCTATCCTCTATTCCATCTTCCAACAACTTCTTAGAATAGTAGCAGTCTTTGTACCTAGCACTGGTTTCTGCATATTGTAATACCAACCTGCCATGCAAACTATGCCCAGCTGGTACAATAATGGTATAAATGTATGGGGTAGCTAATCAAATAATTGGATTAGAGTTTTGCTGCAGAGTGTTATGCATGGTACTGTAATCTCGGTCAATAACCAGTGGCTGGGAAGGATATGGACCCTGGGGTAGAACCTGCTGTTACTGCTGGAGGAATACACTGTCAACACACCTTATAAATATTTATGTTTATTCCAATAGACTGGGGCTGCTTTCAACATTGTTCAGAGAAGCTTCAGTGTGAGTTAGACAGAAGGATGGAGAGATACATAGTTGGTAAAAGTGCTAAATAGGAAAGACTGAATGCTCAGCACTAAATTTGACAACAGTATTTCTCCCACCTCAAGGCTCAGAGAACATCATAACAAAGAATTTGGGTAGAATGAAAGAGCTGGAGTGTAGGGGGAGATATTTAGAAAACAGCACTTGGTCTGGTTTGATCTCGGTCAGCCACCATGTTCCTGTTGCTTCTTGGCTCTGGCAGGGCTCCAACAAGCTAGATGTGCAGTCCCTGGCACCACTGAGAAGCCAGAGTGGGGGATGGCTATGCCAATCCACCACGCTGCATCCACAAAGTTCGGCTGAACTCCAGACAATATCTGCCTTCCTCACAGTAACTGGTAGAAATGAGATTAATGATTAATGATTACAGCTTAATGATTATCTAAAGGATTTATATATTTAGAAATACTCAATTAACAAAATGCCCACACAATTATAGTTGTTACCCAATTTCTAACCTTTTGATAGAAGTTGCTACCCAGGACAGCTTTCAACTCATCTGTGGTTCTCTATGACTGCTGGACTGCTTCTCCTCCCCTTCCTCTTTTTCTTTCCTCCCCTTCCTCTCTTTCTCTTCCAGCACCACCTCCTCTTCAACTGCCTAATCACCGAGCTCCACTGCGAATACAATGCAGCAGAATAAGTACCCTGCTCCACTGGAGGATAGGGAGTAATGTGAAATGTGGGTTTCTGGGCATTGCATGGTTGTTACAATCAAGAACCATAGCTGAGATTACACTAATAGTGTCTATGTAAGATCACCCTAGCCAGAATTCACCATAGATGGAATAAAGTCATCTCCAAACCCTCACTGAAGAACTATTTGCAACTGATCGATTCTGGGGAAGAAAGAATCATTCATTTGAGGGGGGAATGGAACTACTAACTGACAGAATTTCCACACTTCAGAGGATGACCCCCACAACCATGCACATATCCAGAGCACTAGCTGAACTTAGTTATCAAAAGAAAAGGAAAGGGATAAAGTTGGGTTGGAATATGTTGGAAGATTCATGGGGAAGCTGAAGAAGAAAAATGATGAATATGATTACATTTTATTATGAATATGTATACAATTCTCAAGAAAATAGTTTTAAAAAGTTTTAAAAATGCAACAATATTGAGAAATATTATAAAGTGAATGATAGAAGTGCTTCCTATATGTTCAGGAACAAGGTACAGATATTTTCCATCATCATCTCTGCTTAATAGTGCACTGAAAGTCTTAGCAAAAGCAAGCCATAACAACAGTATTCACGTAGGCTAAGAATGGCAAAGAGGAGGAAGGATAAAACCATTCATAACAAGCACCAAAGAGCAATTAGAGAGGGAGAATACCTTCTGTTTGTTGCCATGCATTAGGGAAATTATTGATGGGAATGGTTAATGTTGTATTTCAAAATGACTTGAAACAAAAAAATACAAAATTCTAAACAATTAGTATTAAGCTGAATGGAATATATGAATCATAAAAAATGTAAAATTTTAACATATTAACTAAAGATCATTGTTATACTCAAAAGACTGACATATGAATATTGACATAAGTTCAAGGTTATTCTGGACTATATGGCTAATGCCAAGCCAATCACATTTACAATGAGAATCTGATAAATTTTAACTCCATATTAATGTAATATTTCTAAGACTTAATTAAACAAATTTGATATTAATTAATAAAAATAAGTACATGTAAATCACAAATTACATAATCTTACTAAAAAGAGGTAGAATATTACACTATCAGAAAACAAAGTATTTATATTGTAAATGGAACTATTTGGAAAAGAATACATAATTTGATTATATTAAATAAAATAATTTTTGTTTACCTAATGCTTAGCTATGGTAGTGTGGTAGGTTGTGAAGAATATTTACATATTAAGAAACAAACATGATGCCATATAAAAACACATTAATATATATTAAAAATTGTAAAAGTACAGTTGGTATGATTTTATGTATTATGCACTCTTGTATGTAAATGCTAGTGCTTATTGAATAGTTAAGCGGTCACTAGAAGAGGCTCCTATATGACTAGCATTTTCATTTTTCTTCTTATTTTCTTCTTTGTTCTCCTAATTTTGATACTGACTTCTCAGATGTATCATTTTTGTGAAACCTATTGAACATAATATTTATTATTTACTCTTGATTCTATAAAAACTTATCTTAAATATATAAAATATTCAATCACTTATGCCAACCTGTATGTATAGAAAGAAATTTATACAATAAAATTTCACATTTCAGAAGCAAGTAATGCTTTAACAAGGGAGGCTCTGCATATGTGGGGCCAAGATTTACCATCTGCTCAACTTTGCCATGAAACCAAATCTTCTCTAAATTATACTTATATGTTTACTTAAAATATTGATTAAGTGATAAATAGTAAACACAATTACTGTCAAAAATCATAGATGAGGCTTATGAGAAAGTTCAGGGCATAAATGGTCTTGTCAGGGCAGATTTAACAACCTGAGCTCATGTAAAGGTAGGGAGAAACAACATTACACACACATGCACATGCTGACATATACACATGCACTCATACACACACACACACACATGCATGCACGCACACACATACACACACCATACCTTAACCACCACCATCACCATAACAACAACAATAACAATAATAATGGCATTACCTTTTAAATATTATTGTAAAAATATCTCCATGAGTATATTATCTCAGCTGAAGGAAGATACTTTCAAAATAGCTTCTTTGTATTTCTTATTTCATCAGCATATAAATTGGTTTAATAAGAAACTTATCTGTCCCCAATACAGATTGTAATGTGAAATCAAATTGCTTATCATTTGTGACAGTTTTCTCTCACTGAAAATGAAGGTTCACAACACAAAAGCCTCATCTAATCTCCACTTAAGAGCCCTCCATACTGTTAAGGCTTTCTTGTGACACAATGAACAGATTATAAGGGAATCCTGGGCAAGAACCTGGGTTGTTGTTTTGGGTTTTGTTATTTCTTGGGTATCACAATTAGTTTTCTGATGAGGGAGATCTTGAGACCTATACCTCAATCACAACCAACTTGATTTGGTTCTGTTTTATGGCCCTTGGATATCTAATCAAGCTTTCTTATACACACACACACACACACACACACACACACAAAACACTATATATATGTGTGTGTATATATTATATATATAACATATGTTATATATTATATATATAATCATTATATTATTATATTATTATATTATTATCATATATATATATGTAATCATTATATTTTGTAACATTTTCATAAGAGAGAAAGAGACAAAGACAGAGGCAGGCAGAGAGACAGAGGGGCAAACAGAAATTGTGTTTGTATGTATGAATGTATGTATATATGTATTTATGACTAATGTGTGTGTAGGGGGTGCAATTCCACATGGTTCACACATAGGTCAGAGGGAAACTTTGTAGAGTCAGCATTCTCACTCCATGATTTTGTAATTCCTAGGGATACGTATATGGCTAATGGGCAATTGCTTTCCTCATTGTGCATTCCTACAGATTGAGCTTCATCATGTTTCTGTCACCACACACAATGCTTTCTTGGTGATTGTGACTTTCTTGCCACAATATACTGCATCTTTAAGTCAGGAGCATTTTCTTCCCTCACTTCCCTTTGGTGGATTTGTGGCTCTATAGATGAGAAAAGCACCTAATAAAAATAGGTACACTGCTTTTATTTATTGTTGTCTAAAATACTGCATGTCAACTACTTACATACATACATGTAATAACTTACATTTATCATGCATTTGTAATTATAAGTATTTCGATGATTTATACCGTAGAAAATGTAGAGTATAGTTGTAAATACTGTCAGTGTTTAACTGTTTCAGCACACTCTCTATAGGAAAAATTCAAGATCATCAAATTAAAGCATGAAAGTAAAAATCAGGATTCTTGTCTATTTTGTAAAAAAAAAATGTGTTTTGAGAACAAAGGCATATATTTCATTTAGCTATTATCTTTGTCTATTCCAATGCTATTGCTTGTGTAAAGATGAATGTATGGGGGTGGCAGAGAAGGAATAGACCACATGATCTAAACTAGTTAATATAATGTGGTTTAAGAAATAACCAAACCCTGTGCTAAATAAATTATTACATATATGTAAAATTCAGTCTACTCTGAAGTTTAAACTCTTAGCTTGATTTCAGTCCAAATGACTGAGGTCAGCCCTACATGTTATATACTCATCAACAGAGTTAATGTTGGGAACTATATGTAACTATCACTAATTAGAACATTCAGCAATAATGCCTGAAAATAGTAACTTTTGCATCTCATAACTAGCAACCTACAACCTAGCCTAGAGTATTGCCCATTCTTACTTCATTAGAGTAATATACTGTAGGCATAATGATTTGATGCATTGTGTAAATGTTACCTGTGTGTTATTCAAATGCTAATTTCTTGGCCTCATATTTTATTTTAGTCCAGGCATAGTAATTTTATACTCATGTCTAGAATATCCTGTCTCAAGTTTGTGTAAACAATTTTTACCATTTATTCTCTATCTTGTGGAGATAAATGCTGATTATCCAATGTCTGAGCTAAAGAAAGAATAGTACAGAAACTGGCTAGGGAACAGAGAGGAAGAGAAAGAGAGGGAAAGAAAAAAAGAGAGAAAGAGAGAGAGAGAGAGAGAGAGAGAGAGAGAGAGAGAGAGAGAGAGAGAGAGAGAGAGAGAGAGAAACAGAGAGAGACAGAGAGAAACAGAGAGAGACAGAGAGAAACAGAAAGAGACAGAGAGAGACAGAGACAGAGACAGAGAGACAGAGACAGAAAGAGAAACAGACAGAAAGAGAACAAGAGAATCACATTGGTCGTGAGGAGAGGGTCTGAGAAGACACCATAAGAATAAATGTGAAACCCAAAGAAAGAGCCAGATCAATAATAATATGCAAATATCATGGGATCATGGCTTGGACATAGCCAGATTAAAATAGGGGACAAAACATTTAATTGTCCAGATAGTGAGGTGTAGCTTGAAATACATCCTGATTTCTCTGTGTTGTTACTGGGGACTAGCAAAGGTAAAGAATTATAACAGCTGGGCTTATTTGCTATTTATATTTATGTTAAAAACAATTCATTTTACAATATATCATTTACTAATATTCCTATATCTGTGCTTCAAATCCAAGCTCCTCAGGGTACCCATGAATTTTATAGTACACAAATTGCTTGACATCATACAGAGAGAAAGTGATTAAATGTCCTGATTCATTCTTATTTAAGTCAACGTATTTACATTTATCTTGTCAACAAGTAGTCAATATTTTAAAAGAAACAGGTGACTGATATTAATGTATCTTCTCCTAAACTAAAAAACACAAGATGACAGAGATGTGCCATGAAGCAGTGCAACACATTTATAAAGTTATCCATTAGAGCCTGAGAGTGAAGTTGAGTGACATTACCTTTACACAGATCATCTAACAACATACTAAGAACAATGACCACAACAGTGAATGTCATAAAACATCAGGGACACCAAGCATGGGGTTGACACATACTCAATTCATCCTCAAATAGCCCATCTTATCCCATAGACTATTAATAAATGATCTTGTGAAGAAGAAAGATTTTACATGATTCCTAGTTCTAATAAATATAAGATCTCATTCCTTTCTAGAATGCAAACATAATTCTCAAAGAAGAGATTTCTCTGTGGTCCTACAGAAATGGGATGAATTAGAATTCCTTTCAGGGTCTTACACAATTTTCCTTTTACTACCATGAAGTTTAATAAAAATGTACGTGGCATAAGCTTTTGCCACCTTAAATATTTTCCCAATAAAGTAACAGAGACACTATATCAAAAAAAAAACAAAAACAAACAAACAAAAAAAAAAAAAAAAAACTAAATTCATGCAAAGGCAAAAACAAAAGCTTTTCCTTCTCAACATTGCATATCAAACATCAAATAGGAATTAGTGGTTGAATCTGCTGCATTACAATGAGGAACATTTTAATACTGTTTGAGAAATAGTATGACCAATTTTAAAACACAGAAATATTTAAATGAAAAGTTAAAAATTCTAGTAAGAATCAGTGGTTTCTGTATCCTTTTAGTTCAGTTACATAGGTCCCATGCAGCGAGTGGTATAGTCTCCAGGGATTGCCTCAGCTCTGTAGTCATTTTCCACACCACTGCCCTTAGCAATTTGTTATGCTACCAAATGAACCTTGTTTTTGGTCTGAGAGGCCAGAGCAAAGGACTTTTATTACTTTTGAGTGGAAGTCAGATATCTACTTGTGTCCACCTGACTATGACAGCAACAATATCTTTGTATATAGATCCCCTCAGGTCAGGAATTACTCCATCATACCTGTTATGGCAGCAATTTGGTGACTGAGAAAGGAGGACAGCAAATTTAATGCTAGAATTATATAGTAAGACTCCTCATCGACCACTCCCCAAGACCCTGTGGAGAAATGACAGAAGGAAAGAAAACAAAGCCTCATCTCCCCTCATCAGCAGTTACTGAACACGTTGTTTAGGAATAGAGATATTTTAGTCATAGCTCTTAATACAAGTACTTATATAGAATATTTAACTAAGGCTTAAAAGTCTGTTAAGTTAACTAAGGCTTAAAAGTTCTGTTCTAAATACATTATTAATATTTCTTTCCAATACACATTTCTCTCTTCCTTTATTTTTCAGTCTGTATGTTTTAAAAGAGCATGGAATTACAGTGTTTCATCCAGAAAACTGTTGCAAACATATAAGACTTTTGGAATTATAGTTTAGATTTAAATTTTACACATTGCCTATCATTCTGAGTATAGTACAATTCCTAGCGATGCAGGCAGTATTTCTCAGTTTTTCCATGTGATTCAGCATCAGAAGACTTTTTAAAAATTTTATTTTATCATATTTTAGTCTTTATAATGGATGCATTATTCTTGATGGCACAAATAGAAAATGGCTAAATAGGTCTGAAAATAATTCTGGAATTATAAAATTGCATTAAAATATGACTTTTTCACTTTAGGTCATGTGGGCATTTATTTTACTTTTATTTTGTAAATAGCATACAAACTGTTAGATATCACATGGTCACACAAAAGTCGTTTTTGCTAATTTTCCTTTTTTTACAACTTTTCTACCCCTTTTCGAACCCTAAGCCCTTCCAACCCTACTTATTGCTCTCTTGCTTTATGTTATCTCTTACACTCAAACTGTACCAGCTGGGGCTAGATCACAGTGACAGATTTATGTTTAGCACATTTGAAATTCTGAGCTGAGTTCTTTGCATCAAACCAAAATCCCCATGACTCTGATATTGTATTTTAGTAAATCTTGCATAGTTGATCTTCAATGCTCCAGTTCTTTTGATCTTCAAATAGCTGGATTTTAAAGCTGAAAAATATGTCTAATATATTGTTGGTATCATATAAGCATGTCTCATATGTAGATGTTTAATATTATGTTTATATCTAAATGAGTTGATAACTAAAATGTTTGTGTTTGTCATTAGCTAAGATTTTTTTTCCTCAGAACTATTGGTACAATATTTTTTCTTTTATTAAAATTAGTTTTTATTTTATCTAGATGCATGCTTTTAATCTCAGCCTTAGGAGCCAAACATAGACAAATTTCTGAGAGCTCAAGGTCAGTCGGGTCTACAGAACAAGTTCCAAAACAGCCAAAGCTACACAGACAAACCCTATCTGTCAAAGGCAACAGGAAAAACTGGATTTTTTCATGCAGTATGTTGTGATTATAGCTTCAAATTTTACCTCCAATCTGGGTCCACACATTTTCTTTCCCTCATGAGAAAACAAAAAAAGCTTCGAAGAAATAATAGTAAAATAAATAAAATGAATCAAAAATAAATCAGAATATGGCAAAGAACCAAATGAGGAAAAAAAGCCAAAGAAAAACAAAATAAATGCAAATACATGCAAAGGTACACATTTTCATATACTCATGAATAAAAGAAAAAATGAAAACTGGCAGCCTCTATATATACATGCATATACATATATAAGCCTATGTGTATATAACACATATAATATAATAACAGTATATAATTCATGCAATATGATTAGTAATATATATTATACAATATATGCATAACATGTAATTATATAATTAAATATATTACATGTTACATTTTACAGTATGCAGTATGTAATATATCATATATTTTATTCACACATCATATATCACATATATGTCATAACATATATGATATATGTTACATTTTATAATATAATATATAATAATATATAATATAATACATATAAGATATATCATATATTATGAATATAAAATATGTATTATATAAAATTGGTTATAGTATATTTGTAAATTATATATTATATATAGTATATATGTGTATGAGTAGTTGTGTATGTATATGTGTGTGTATATGAGATCGGCAAGGTAGAAAAAATGTTTCTGATTTTAATGTATGAGACAAAGATCCTTCAAACTTGCTGTTGATTTCATTTCGTGTTGACCATTTATTGCTGGGTATAGAGACTACCCTTAAGAGTAATGTTTTACACCATTGAGTCCCTTCTGGAGAATACTTCAAGTGGCTATCAATTAGACATAGCTTTAGAGTTAGCGATGAGGCAAGGATGAATTCATTTCTTCTTTCAGCTCTAGAACACCTTCTGGTACAGACCAGTGCTGGCACTGTGCATGTTGTCAATCTCTGCTGGGTCTCTTATGTTACCAGCCCTGTGATGTCTATAAAGCCTTTATTTCTTGGTGTCCCCCATCTCCTCAATCTCTTATACTCTTTCTGCATCCTCTTCCAAGAGGCCTGAAGGAAGTAAATGATGAAGAAGTACCATTTAAAATTGAGTGTTCCAAGGTCTCTAACTCTCTTAATATTGTCTAGGTATTGACCTATGTCTTTGTTTGCATCTGTTTCAGGAGAAACTGCTTTGATAATGGTTGAACAAGATATTTATTTGTAAGTATTGTAGAATATCATTAGGATTCACTTTATTACTATATCCCTTTAGCAAACCAGTTCTATTTGGTTTTTTCCAAGTTCACCTGCTGTTCACTCATATATTAATGATCACTCAAGCAGCATTGTGTGTAGGTTTCTTCCCATGGAATGGGCTTTAACTCAAATCAGATATTAGTTGGTTATCTCCACTAGCATTGCACAGATATTGCACAGTGAATCTTTCAGACAAGTCACTCTTGTCAATTGAAGGGCTTGTACCTGGGCTGGTGTTTACCTTTCTCTTTTGATAAAATTGGGAATACCTTCCAGTACTGTGACTAGTAGTCTGTAGGGATGAAGGCTTTATGAAGGCCCCCATCTTGACTTCTACATGTTCAGGGAGTTGAATCGAGGTTGCCCACAGCAATAGGTCTTTCTTCATTGCCAGTTTATGTAAAGCCACTAAATAGCCTTGGCAATATTTCAGTTTTATATTTAGGTGTTTAAAAATGAATTTTAAATATTTAAGACAGCTTTTTTTTTTGTTATGAAATCGTATCACGGAATATTAAATAACAAAGTTGACCTTTCTAGTTTGACTGTAAAAATTTTCTGTAGCTTTTTCATAGCCCTTTGCTCTATGTCTTAACACATTAAATTGTGCATGCTATAAAAAGTAAAGAAAAATAAAAGAAAATTAACCATTGTCAACATCACCAAGCATCACTATGCTTATTTATATATGATTGTAAACATCATTATGCTATTGCAAGCTTGATGAAATTCCCATAAATACATGGTTAAATGGCTATTTAGAAAATAGAGAGAGAAGCAAAAAAAATTACAGCTGTCAGTATAATCTTGCTGTGTTGAAGTAATTAGGTAAATTTGATCCCTACTATCCACCCGAAATTATTGGCATAGCATAGTGTTTCTGTAATCACAGCTCTGAAGACAATAGGAAACCTAGGTCTTTCTCTGTAGTCCCCAAAGTCATTTTGCTGAAACCCTAACCCAGTCAGAGATAATTTGTCAAAAAAAATGAGATGCAGAAAAACTGAAGAAGACATCAAGCATCAACTATGGCATATCTCTATACTTGAAAGTACACATATACACACACACTGAGGTAAGTAGAGCAAGAGAGACAGACATTATGACAAAAACTAAGACAAAATGTATTATTTTATGAGAAAAGTGTCGAGATTGTTTCTCTAAAGGCAGGCTTATCTTTCTACTCTGATTTGCTAAATTTAGGTCTAATATCTTTGCACCATTGATATAATTTCTACATTGGAAACTGCTAGTGCATGTAAAAATTTCTGATGGTTTGGCCTAATAGTTATCATTAATTTTTTTCTACAGCCAATGCTCAATTCAATTAAGGGTTAGTAGATCTAGACATGACCTAGAAAACTTCCAGATTACATACACTTTGATAATGTTTATTATAAGCTCTATCTTTGACCAACAAAAGGATATATCACAAATTATTGATAAGTCAGACTCTTAAAAAATATTTTTCTGCCATCTTGATTTCAGGATCTTTGTGTCTTCAATATTTAAGAATATACAGAATAAGTATCATGTGATTTTTAAATGTATGATACTTGCTACTTGCTAATAAATTCTAAAAAGTTTCAGGAGACAATAAAACATACATGGTACATTACATATGTATGGTTTGTTTTCTCTACAGACACTAGATAAGTTATATGTTAATTACAGGAATACATATTTAATAAAATAGCAATTGAGGAAAAGAAATACCTATTTCTTTCTCTACATTACCCTCCTACTGCTGTTTATAGCTTTGAAGCTCCACTTGGCATATGAAAGAATCTTCCACTGAAAATGTGAATGTATTTTCATTGATCATTAGAAATATGGCTTGTCTTAGTTAGGGTTTTACTGCTGTGAACAGACACCATGATCAAGGCAACTTTTATAAGGACAACCTTTAACTGGTGCTGGCTTACAGGTTCATAGGCTCAGTTCAGTATCATCAAAGTGGGAACATGGCAGCATTCAGACAGACATGGTTCAGGGGGACCTGGGAGTTCTCTATATTCATCTGAAGGTTGCTAGCAGAATACTCATTGGGGTTACCTAAGACCATTAGAAAACACTGATGTTTATATTAAAATATGATAATAGTAGCAAAAATAACAATTAGGAAGTAGCAACAAAAATAATTTTATGGTGGAGCAGTACCACAACATAAAGAATAAAATTAAGGGTCACAGAATCAAGAAGGGTGAGAACTTTTACTTTGGGTATCATGCAGTGTACAGTTTTATAAAAAAAGACATTTAATCCTTAGTTACTTGTTGCAACCTATCCTAAGCCATGTGATGCTCTAAACCACAAATTAAATAACCTGAACATTTCTAGCTTAATTGTGGATAACACCTGAATTGCTTAACTCTCAGCACACAGTTAATCTCCAACTTCCTTTTTTTTAATTAATTAATTTATTTATTTTTATTCTTTAATTCTTTTTTACAGTGCAGGCTTTATCACCCTCCTGGTCAGAATTCCAACTGCATCCCTTCTTAAACCACTTCTCCCCATTTCCAAGAAGATGTCTCCACCACCCACCCTAACCACACCAGACCTCCCTGTGCCCTGACACCTCAAGTCTCTCAAGGATTAGATGCATCTTCTCTCACCGAGGCCAGTCCCAGCAGTCCTCTGCTGTATATGTTTTAGGCACTTCATGTCAGCTGGTGTATGCTGTCTGGTTAGTGTCTCAGTGTCTGAGAGACCTTAGGGGTCCAGGTTAGTTGAGACTGCTAACCAGTCTAATTGTCTGCTAAATTGTCTCAAATTTGAGAATATTTAGAGGCTGCATTCTAACAGGTACAACTTTGTTCTGTCACTTCAATAAAGTACTAGGAAATAACCTTTCCCACTAAGATGTCAGAATATCTAGCAAGAAAATTTAACTTTGTACGTGTAGTTGTAATTCATATATAAATCCTAACTATAAAAGCAGTTCATAAATTACATTTTGGATCTCATTGAAAAGAGAGCTCTGTTTTGTCATTTATTATCAAAAGTTAATCAGGTTTATAAAGAAAACATGTTTCTTTTCAACTGTGTAAGATGACATTTAAAAAAGACATTTTTAAATATTTTAAAAAAATATTTAAAAAATATTACATGCAATATTCATTAGTGATTAAAAATGAAAAGTTTTCTAAGTTGTATTGGTAGTAAGAATTATTAAAACCATAACATTTGATTTAAAATGGGCTGATCTCCTTTTCCTTCACCAAAATCTCAGAATTTAGAATTTTATAATTCTTTTCTTAACCTATTAATTTAGAACTTTTTTGCCTATTATTTTATAATTCTATTAGAATTACCTATTAATTTAGAATATCTATACCTATTATTTTAGAGAAATTTAGAATTATTTAAAATTTCTTTAACTATTATTTTATAATGGCCTATATAATTTAGAAATTAAATAAGGTAGGTGGAATTTATTTATTAATTTAGAGTTATTTTAGGATCTTAGAATATGTAGAATTCATAAATAAGATATATTTTGGTGATATTCACTCCCTAATCTCCAACTACTCTCAGATTCCTTTGTCATATCCCTTCCTGTTTTCATTTCCTCTCAACCTACTGAGAATGCTCAGTGTTGTGCTTATGGACATATAGACAGGGATGCAAGAACATTCCCTGGAACATGAGCAACCAATCACTGGGTACTTCCTTGAAGAACACTGACTTGCCTGACTGCAGATGCCTTCAATTATCAATTATCATCAGGTTGGTGTAGAGCTTCTTAAGTAATTTCCCCATCTATGCTAGGATTGAGACCGGTGTGATCTTGTGCAGACAAGCACACATGGCTCTTTGGGCAGCTCAGGGAGGCGGCCTCCAGAGAGAAGCAGAAGTGTGAGATTTTTGACTGGGTCCTCTCCATGCAGCACCTGGCTGAGGGACTCACGCCCGGGCAAGGGGAGTTCTCAGTCTGAAGTCCCGTGGAGCGCAGGGCTCTTAAGTGGGGGGTCTCTGGGCCAATGGCTGACCTGGGAGCTGATGGTCTGTCCTTGGGCTCCCAGACACCGCTGGGAATCGCTGAAGAACACATTGGGGGTATGCGTGCTGGCCCCCAGCCAAAAGGAACGAGAGGGAGAGCTCTGAAGGGTGGCTGCATGGCTAGCTTGCTTGAAGAGGTGGTCCTTTGCAGCAGAATGCAGAGAAGCTCTCTACAGGACATTAGACACAACTCAGTAGTTGAGACCTTCTCCATGGTTTCCTACGGTTGGCCACAAAAGACATGAGGTTCATGGTTCCAAAAAGGTTTTATTTTCATGGCGGATGATAGATGAATCTGCATGCACCCCCACTTAAGTCAGGGTGGACCAGACTTAAATAGGAAGGGAGGAGGGAGGAGAGTCTGGGAAAGAAATACATAGTTGGCTACGCCCTCTGGCCTTTAGATATCTCATTAATCTCTTGAGCGCCCCCAACCCCCAGACCTGTAGTCACACCCTCTACCTGTGGAGGGGCTGGTAGGGTCGTTGACCTACGCGACTGAACAGAGCAGATCAAATGGAGGTCTCTGCCATGTGTCAGAAGCCTGGAATCTGGGAGTATGGCAAGATGTATTCCATCCCTTGTAGGGTCTCTGGCCATTTCTAAGCCAGTACTCTATCAAAAACCAAGCCACCCTATCATGGTCCCACAAGTCCTAACTTCTGCTTTTGTTTTTGAGCACAGTAAGTTTTCAGAAAGACGTTAATTTTCTGACAAAAATATATTGTGTAGACAGACTCCCAGCTCACTGATCCAGTTAACTTTCTCAGAAACTATTTAGAAAAGATCAAGCCTCCAGCTATTTCCTATTTATAGCCCCTAGAAAGAATGAAGAAATTTTTTTGTAAACATGTTTATACAAATATTTGATTTTGCTTCTTATAAGAGACATTTTGATGGCTATATCACCCAGGAAAATGAAACCCTCTCCTCCAGTATCCCATTAATAGTAAATAAATCTGCAAAGAGTTGTGGGACATCACCAGCCTCTTCCCATTTCATAATGGAATGTTGAAAATCCAAATCTTGTGCAGGCATTCATAGCTGCTATGGGTTCATGATTACAGTACTGAGAAATATAAAGTGACGTAAGAAATTAAGTCACCCCTTAGAAGAACAATGAACTATGGAAAGACAAATAGACAATATGCTGGACATAATTTATATATTCTGCTTAAGTGAAATTTAGCAATGTATTTCACTTCCCAAAATTCAATGTCTTCATTTATAAATGGAAAAAAAAAAACTTAAGTTGGTCAACTACATGTTTGCAAAAGCATACATACCATATCAGTTCTGCTCACTACTCAGTTAATACTTATACATGCTTAACCAGTTAAGAATTCACTCCAAATAACCTGTTAAGCTAAATTAAATACACATATTCATATAATATATATATATGTGTGTGTGTGTGTGTGTGTGTGTGTGTTCCATAGGGGCACTGAATTAAAAAGAGGGCCACAAGAAGTACTTTTTCTCTATTTTCTCTATTGAAAGACTTTTCCTTCATTTATGTATCCATCCTTTGATAGATTTCTTCTACTAATTTTAGCATATAATTTGTATTTCAACTATGCTATGCTATCTCATTAAAGGAGAACTATTAATATTACCCAAAAATTATTAAACTGTCAATATTCTTGCAAGCCATCCTCAGTTTTATGTAGATTTTTTGCTTAAATTTAGCTATTAATATATGTGTACATATAATTATTGTTAAAATATTGCTCCGGATCTGTGAGTCTTTACATCAGAATATATAAATCTCAGATATACTACATTTTCCACTAATATCAACAGAAAATCTAACAATAACTGTATGAAAATAAACTTGATCAAACTTTATGGCTATATAGATTAGTGAGGCCTTACAGTTATCTTTCTGGATATAAACTGCTGATTTGACTTGATTAGAACACTTGGAAATGACAGACAAAATTATAATCACAATGCTTTTCACATTTAATAATTATTTAGAATTTGCTTCATTATCAAGATCATAATTATAAATGATTCATACCCAGAACAAAATATTTTATTTAGTGTTTTTAGTTTTCATAGTCCTTGTGGCTGCTTCATGATAAGATTAATTACATATCACATGAAATACATGTAATAAATAAAACAGTTCTAGATCAGAATAAAGTAAGGCAGATATCACAGAATTCTCTTTTTTGTTTGTTTGTTTTTTTTTTTGTTTTGTTTTTCGAGACTGTTTCTCTGTGTAGTCCTGGCTGTCCTGGAACTCACTCTGTAGATCAGGCTGGCCTCGAACTCAGAAATCCGCCTGCCTCTACCTCCCAAGTGCTGGGATTATAGGCGTGCGCCACCACTGCCCAGCGACAGAATTCTTATTTTGAAAATAAAAAAAAGCTATGCTTACAGTTTTTCTAACAAATATATGTCAAAATAATCTTACCCAAATTCAATAAATTATTATCAACTTTAATCTTAAGAAATTGGAAGTGCAGAAAATCCAGAAAGTATTTGTCTTTGAAGATCTTTGACTTTTCTGCAATGAAAATAAAAATGTGCTTCATAACTGACAGATATAGTTGACATTCCACAAGAGCCTTTGTGGAGAAAGCTACCCATGAATACGCTCCATGGGTAATAAGAAGACAGAGGACTTGCATTAAAATGAAAGAAAAGGTCAGGCTATGACAGTAGAAAGAGGAAGCATCCAAAAGTGGGAAGTCAAACTGAATGCACAGCAGGAAAGCATTGCTGACATTTATTTAGTTCTTTACGTGTCAATCTACAAAGCTGCATTCAGTCCAAATTATAGCCAGGCATACTCTTTTATGCTAATAGTTGAACTATGTACAAGAGATTGCTCCTAGTCCCGTGATTCTTAGTTTTCAACACAGTCAATGAAGCATAATAATAAGTATCCATAAGTTAGAACTCAGTGTAAGTAGGAATTAGAGAATGAGAGGAGGAAAAGATGACTCAAGGTAGAAAGACAAGGCAAAAAATATAGGTCCTGAAGGAAAGAGGAAGCTATATAAAATGGAACACAGACAAAGCATGTACATTAGAGCACTAGAATGACCAGAGATGTCTGTTAAAATGGAGCAAGGGAGCAAGGAGAGAAAGAGAGGAAGGTCTTCAAAAGCCATAGAAAATACTTGTACAGAAATGCACAATCACATACAAAAGAAACTGAAATGGCAGCGTGGAGAGGTTCAGGAAGGACATGGTCAGGGTTCAGGGAACACTTCACAGATAACTTATCACAGGGACCCTCCAGACCTTGAACTGCATCTGGCTCCTCAGGCAACCTCATTACTATCAACAGTGGCATTCCCTGGTCCTTGAAGAGAAAGAAAGATGAGTCTTTGTGGAGGTCTGGAACACAGCCAGCCTGTTGATGTGAAAAGCCACTCTGCCATTAATCTTTTGGACTGGGCATGAGCAGAGAATAGATGGTTTCGGAGCCCATGGAAAGCTACTCTGAAGACAGCTGGAGCCTACAACACACAAGAGAAAGAAAATCATTTGTGTCAGTCATTGATAATTCACTGACATGAACCCAGCTATAAAATTCTGGAAAATGATGGCTTCCAAGGTCAAGTGTTAGGTAGAGGATCTGGATGATGCCTCAAAGATAAAGACCAAATAAACATAATTTGCAGAAGCATAACTGTGTCACAAATGACAATTACATTTTGAGAACAATGACGTCACCCATTTTTTCTTGATCCCCTATACAGTGATATACATGATGAGAGTCAACAAATTTGTTTTAAAAATTTATAGTGTCTTAATGTTCCCAGGTTGGAAGGTCAGTAATCCCACCTGGCCCAGGAAGAAGATTTCAGGCCTCATGTGACAATATTTTCCCTGATGTTTCTCATAAGTTTATTCATACAACACGTTGAAGTAACTGGTTTTAAGAATTAATAACAGATTTACCATATATCAGGAGGCCTCAGTTTCATTAAATTCTTAGTAATTCTCAATGAATAATGTTTCATCATTCCGTAGTTGGAAAAAACTACACAGCACTAGAGGTGGAAAATGGCTTGAACGTTATGCTGCTTACATTCCTAAGGGGGGGAAGAATTAATATTGAATAGGCATGCACTCTGGAACACTCACAGGACCCTTGCATGATAGGTTTTTCCCATTTTATATTTTGAAGAAAGGAAACTAGCAGACATATGATAACTTGCCCAAAAGCTTTCTAAATAGTAGGATTTAAAATATGGCTCAGCTGCCTTTAAAATTATCTTTTAAGTTTTCATGAGATGACAATTGTAATATTTCCCGCTACTCCCTTTCCCTTTTCCAAACCCATCCATATGCCTCTCCTTGTTCTCTTTCAAATCCATGGCTTCTTTCTTTCTTTAGGAATATATCTATATGTAACTATGTAAATACATAAATATAACATAATAACGTGGACAGTGGCCATGTTATTATGTTGTATTTATCTCAGAAGAGATATCTTTTCTCAGGAGGTATAATCTCAGAAGGCCTCTGTATTACACAGAGAAACTAGAAACAACAAAGGAATTGTGAGAGCAAGAGAAACCTTCTAGAAAGAGTCACTGATTTATTTCTTTTAAAGCTCGTCCTTTCTTTCTCTGTCTTTCCTTTCCTACTCTTCTTTTATCCTTTTTTGTTTTTCTCTTTCTTTCTTTTTTCTTTCTTTCTTTTTCCTTCTTTCATTTTATGTAAGTCAATAGATAGTAATAGCTATCACTATTATTTCACAGGAGTCTTCTTTGTAATGGTCACAATATTGTGATGTTGAAACAATGATAATTTGTTTCTACTTTCAAATAACAGTTTGAGATGGAGAGAGTAAATAGACAGCTAGAATGCATGCTGATAAGGACAATGGTAATTTAAGACCCAGGCTCATCTCCAAAAACCAAGAAAAACTACAAAGAGGAATCTATTTATTTCTATGATTCAAAAGATGACTAAGAGATACTGAAAACACACAGGATAGGCTGGATTGAGAGAGAAAGCAGCAGAGATGGAGCTCCCCTCAACCTGGGAAATACCAACTCTAGTGTGTAGCATGATGCCCTAGAAACACGTTCCTTGGAAATGAATATATTTTATCTGGCTTTCAGAAACAATTACAGTAGGCAAATCTCAGCTGATAGTACTCTTTAATTCAACTAATCTGCTTTTTTTTTTTTTTTTGAGTAAACTATAACTATCCCATGAAACTATCCAAAATGTTCAGATAGAGCAAACAACTTCTTCCAAACACAGGCAATGCTAAAATCCTACTCAACTTTGAAGCTCTTTGTGCAGATGGCTGAAGCCTCTATTGAGGTTGCACTCCATACAGTGTTTGAATCTGGGTGAACCTATTCCTTCTCTTCCATTTCTACATGTATGAATACTAAAAGTTTCCCTGAACAAGTCTCCTGAATTTCAGTTTCTATACAAGTCCTCACTGTAGAAAATAGGATTGTCAGTTATTGATATAGTGAGATTATATATGGTTAAATGTTTGTGATGTTGCAAGTGGACCAGATATAACACAGAAGAAGTAGGATAACTATATAATAAATAGGACCAGACAAGTGATCAGGATTCTGGTCTTCTAGCATGTTGCCAATTAAAGAGCAATGTTTCAGAGCAGCTGACTTCTGGAGTTTTGAAACCTAAATAAAATCTTTCAGTCAACTTTATCACATTTCCTTATTAGAAATAGCTGTTATGAAGGACACTGTCTTACAGTTGATGATTGCTAACCCTACCAAATTGTGAATTCAATGAGAACAGGTATTTGTATTGCACCTGTGAACTGGTGAGTATAATGTGGAGAAAACTCCTAAAGAACACATAATTTGGAAACCCAGTCTTATAGGGCTGGCAAGTCTTACCAACTTTGCCTTAACATGAAACATGAGTTTTATTAATATGGAGTATAGATATGTGAGATTCAGAGATTACAAAAATCTCTGTTTCCTATAGCTATTATTCATATATAGAAGAACCCTAAAAATGTAATTATATCCCAATTCTGAAAAATGGTAAATCAACAAAGGTACAGAAAAGACTGAAGATAACTGAAAAGACTCAGAAAATGGTCATGGCTGATGATAATCTCCGTGAATACTAGTCAAATTTGAATGAGACCCAAGGATGTGGATGTAAAAATGTAGAAGCATCATTTTCTAGGAATTGATGTTTGAATGACAGGTTGTAGACATATGGCCTTGTTTGTATAGTTAATACACTTTAAGAATGCCACAGTGCAAGGGGAATCATGTTGGTAATTTTTTCTTGAATTGCTTAGGAAGAAAATGAATCCTGTGGGCTAATTGTAACTGTACTGTACATTTGAAGTGGTTTCTAAATGGAATTAGCTTAATACATGAATAAATGTTGAAGATGTCATCACCAATTAAGAACTATAAGCAGAAGAGTAAATGACACAGCAGACAGAGGACCATGCTGTTTCCAAGTTCAAGGTCCTCCACTATTATAAATCACAGTGGTTGCCCTCCAAGAGTCCTCTACATTTCTCCCACTCAGGTTTTTCCATCAAGTTGAACTACATTGTAAGTGCAGTAGACTTTCTGTTGTTTATGTACTTCTCACTGGTCTAGGACAATATCAGAGATGTGTGAAACTAATTCATAATATAATTGATTTAAAATGTAAGGTATGCAAAAAAGTAAAAATTAATAAATGTTTAAATAAACATTATTTTACCAACCTCTTTAGCTGCCACAGCTAATATTTACAAAATTTTCGCTGCATTTTGAAAGCAATTTACAGGTTCAATTTCTCACAGTGAAAGATTTCTCAGGCTTGCAAAATAATTGCTTAAAAATCAGTCAGCTGTGGATGAAACGAGTTTCTCATTTTGAAAGTGAAATAACAAAACAATTTTCAGAAGTTCAAGAGGAAAAATATGTCCTTCATATTGGCCCTGCATTTTAGTGGCTTTTCTATGCCACTATGCAAGGCTTTCAGAGGATCTAAGGCACATTTCTCCAACTCAAAAGGTAGAGTTTTATATAAATTAATTAGAGAGCCCGGACCTTGATTTAAAAGAGAAAAATGAACTTCAAAGAGTGCCAAAACAAACATTTAGACTTTTGGGAATGGACATTCTGTCTCTTTAAGAGGATTAAAATTTCAAGGTTGTTCAGGTGGCCTGACCATAGTAGGAAAAATAGTTTAGTTCTTTATTCTCCTACAGCCTTTGCAGGTGTTCAGATCCTTTGGTGAAGATTATCAGGAATACTTTGTCAGGAAAATCAGGATTTTAAGCACTGGCATTCACAGATACTATGGTGAAATACAAAATGAATGCTGGAGTGGGAGTTTAGAGATAACATTGTGAAGAATTTGGATTTTAATTGGGAATTTGGAAAGATTTCTCAGAAGGAGATCAGATCCCACATGAAATGACTGCTTCAGTGAATCTTATTTGTTTAAAAAAAAGAAAAGAAAAAAAAAAGATAGGAGCAGCATGAGAAAGCTATGTCTGTAACCAGTAGCAACCCTTCATTTAAACCAAGAGTGAAGGATATTTGGTGTGATATGAGCTGTCAGTGATCTTTTTCACTTTATGATGGTTTCAGCAGGATTCTGCTTCACACTGCTGTTTTGTGAGCATCTTTTATAACAACCGGAAAGGAACATGGCTTAGCTGAGATCATCAGACCTGCCTGTGAAAATCTCTAGACCTACTGGAGAGTTTTAAGACAAATTTCCAGATTGTAATAGTTGCTTTCTAGTATTCCAATATTCTGGACAGGATGTTTCTGTGTCATCAGAATAGACACACACTTCAACTTCTTATAGCATTTTTGTTCAATCCTTTATGCCTGTTACCATTTAGGGAAAACCTGGAATCCAATGGACTAGGACACATAATCTATGGGGAATAGCTACACATGAGGATTTGTTTTCTTTCTCTTCTGTTATTTCTCACAGTCTACTTCACATGCCCAAATCGGAGACCTGTGGGTTATGAAACACTATTACAAATGTGATGCTTGGCATTCAAGTGTTCTCTTCTTTGTCCCACTCATTTTTGTCTATCAAGCTGACCTTTATACCAAATGTGCTAATGTATCATCCTTAGAAAGTAATTTTTGCTGATAGTTTCTCCTTACTCTCTGTAGATCAGGTTAACACAATTTTGTTTGCTTATAGAATATAGAGCATCTGCAGTTAAATATCTTGATATACTCTTTATTTAATTACTTCCATTATCTTCAGTTAGCTCCTTAAGTTCGTCAAGGACATTTATCACATCTGTACTCCTCAGTGTGAAATTGACAGTGCTTAGCCCAGTACTTACCACAGCCACAGAAATACACATATGGAAAGAATGAATGATCCAAGAAAAAAAAAAACTACACTGTATGGACTTCTTCAATTCCTAAGAAAATTTCTTTGGAAGGATTGGAAGCTATAAGCCTCTCACTACAAATAATTTTGTTATGATAATATGCATGAGTTTATATTTTAATGCTTTAGTATTGCTGGATTTGGGAGTAACATCTGAAGCCCTGTGGGCTCTTGAGATCAGAGTCATGTCTATAAATATTTGTCCTACAATATCTATATTGTAGAACAATTTTTCAGCCCTCTCCCCAGTTCAGGGTGACTTATCAAACATTTGCTGTCCATGTGCACAGCAAGACTGCTGCATCTATAGAGACGTCCTTATTAAGATTCTGTCTCCCTGCTAATAAGAAAAATGATGACTCAGAATACTTGGGGAGCTTTGAGTCCTTAAGATGAATTCCTAATTCCTTCTCTTTGTTAGAATGCAGGAGACCTGCAAGATTATAGAACAGTCCCCTTTTCTAGGATGTCCTCTTTCAGTAAAGCAATAGAAGAAGATAAGAGATAATGAAAATAGAAAGGGCATGAATAGCTTTGAGAATGTGGGTGTGCGGCTGGGCAATTGACAACTAACTTACTTTTTAAATTAATATTATAATTTGTAACTCATGTGGCAGACGTTAAAATAGCATTCCTATCAAGGAATATGTGGAAAGCCACTAAATATGAATTATTTGTATGTGTGAATAAAATGAACACAAATTGAAAGGTGTCTGATGAAGAAAAAGTCTAGGTCATTTTTGTTAAGAGGTGAGAATCAGATCCCAGTAGGTGGCATTGGCATATCTTATTGCTTAAAAGGGCAAAACCTGTTTCCTTTCTTAAACTTGGCTGAGGCAATTACAGACATGCCAAACATTTGGGTCTTCTCATTGACTCTGTCTACTTTCTTACGTTTCAACTGGAGAATAATATGTGTCCACAGTCATTTTATCCATGGTGTCATGCTCTAGTTTCTTGTATGGCTTATTTTAATCTCATAGTCAAATAGCTGGCCTAAGGAGGCTGTTTTCATTCATACTAGCCTAGTTAAGTACTCTCCCCACCTCTGATTTCCTCCACTGCTCATATTTACCTTAAATATGTATCATATGTTATTATTTTTAGATGCTTACTGGTAATCTGAAAGGATCATAAATGAGGACCTACATATATTTTCCCACTCCTCTTTATTTTTAATATTGATGAAATTCAATCATGCCAAGTATAAATGTGCAGAACTATTGAAGAATTGGCTATTTGTGTAAATGATTTATTTATTCATGAATGTTAAGTAACAACTGAATATTTAAAGGTGTCTTTTGATTAATATTATTAGACAAATAGAATAAATGGGGTTAAAAACAATACAAAATTTTGTTATAATCTCTCATCTATCAAGGAACAGAATATAAATGGAACCAAGAACATTTCCTAATAGGTCTTATTTTAAACAAATTTTGTGTACCTTTCCCCAGTATTCTTGGAAATGTCAAAGAATAAGAAATGGACATTTCTTGACCCTGGGTTGGAGACTCATTATCACTATCTTCTTAGGTTAAACAGGTGATTCTAAGACATGAATAGGCTCAAAATGTTCCCCATATGTGACAACAGAAGCTACTAGAAGTTAAATCATCCAATGTTGAATTGATAAATGGCCAATTTAGTCCTTGAGCCTCAGCCTAAATAAGACTCTGAATTTTTTATTTTTGGTATTCTCCTCCCATGCATTGCACACTGCACACTGCACACTTTCTTTCTCATTCTAAATTAACTCAATATATGTCACCACTTTCAATGTGTGTTTGAATCTCCTACCATTCTTGTAAAATCGTATACAGCCAAAATATTTTACCAAGATTATTTTTGGACAAGCTTTCAGTATAAATCTCAGATTAGTTTGAGGCTTATGATCTACCTGCCAATGTTTCTTGTCAACTGTGATTACAAGTTCACATCAACATTTAGAGCTAAAATGATATTAAATGAACAGAACTTCTGCAAACCAATAATGGACATTTAATTAAACAGACGTTAGTAAATTGTGTTTTGATATTTACTCATAAATTCATTTTTCTATGAAAGTAAAATAACTCCTATTATTTGTTCCAACAACATTAAGTTATTAAATATGTACAAATTTCTAGATAGACATATTTTGAGTAATAAAACAATAAAAGGCAAGAAGAGAAATAATGGAGAATAAGATTAACACTGTTATACCGCTGAGGAGTGCTTAATCATATCAAGAAAGGGTAGGTCCTTTAAATACAACCTTTGTGCATACTACAGGGATAGAGTATGACAGTGTTTATTGAATAAGAAGTAAATTATCCATTCAGTGGAATCTGAATAACTTTTATTAAGCATTCTTTGAAGAAGGTATCTTGAAGAAGATTTTGGAATAAAGAGATGAAGTCAGCTATTTGGACTTCGGGAATATATAGAAAAGATGTTCCAATTTATCTTGTGGTATAACAAAATTAAGGTTTGTACGGCAAATTTGATAAGATGATTAAGATAGTTATATACATGGAAACTTTGATATATGGGCAGCTTCGAAAACTGATTTCTCTAGAATTTAAAGGTTGATAATGTATGGAAATTTGGAAGTGTAGTAACAGGCATGAGGTGCCTGTAGAAAAAACAAGATTTTCCTATGGTAGAATACAGCTGCTTCTCTATTTACAATGTTTTAACTGTATGTCTTAACTTCACAATGGTGCTAAAGCAATAAGGTGCAATTACACCCAGACTGGGACTGTTGTTAAATACTTTGTTACAATCTAGAGAAGTTCTCATAGATTGAAGCTCACAGTCAGCCATCTAGGCTCCCGTGGATAATGAACTGATGGTAGGATTAATTATCAGGCTTTGAGGGACACAGTAATTTATTGAATCTTTGAAAATGAAAGTCAAGTTGCAAAATGTTGATAAGTCAATGTCAAGGGAAGTAGTAAGATGCAGAATAAAATGTGAGAAGGAAATAACTGGCTTTAGACACAAAGATAAGTCATGTTATCTTCTGTCAGTGGGAAAACTAAATAGATATGCAAAATACATTCTCAATAATTTTTAAGTATGGAAAATAAATAAAAAAAATAAATTCTGTCTTATTGCTCCACGTTTCTCTGTGTAAAAATGCAGTGTTCTGATAACAGTTTTTATCAGTTTAGCAAATAATCCTGAACATTAGAAAATTAAAATAATAACATTTTTTATTTCTCAAGAATTGATGAAGATAAGAGAGTGTGGTTGACCTAGATTACACTTCATTGATTTTATATTTATATGTATGCAGGTAGCATTCAGTCAGTTATAGGTTGGGATGCCAATTTCTCTTCTAGGTTGTCATATACTGGGGGAACTTAATTTTTTAAATAATATACGTATGTGTATGTCTTTATGTAGGTATACACATTTTGATGAAGGAGCTGACAGAAATCAGAAGAGAGTATTGAATCCTATAGACCAGGAAGTTGTGAGCCATGAGATATGGATACTAAGAACAGAATCCAGGTCTTCTGCAAGAGCAGAACATGGTCTCAAGTGCTGACCCAGTACCCAAAGGATACATTGTTGTTGTTGCTGTGAGATAGTAAGAGAGAATGCATATATAGAAACAATAACAAAAATGAATGCTAATTTATCGCATTCAGCTCCTATTAAATAGGCTACTACCTACTGTTGAAAGCAATTCACATATGTCTGGTTCTGAAGAGCATAGTACCCCAAAACTACATGAATTATTTAAAGACCAACAATCTTTGGTCTTTATGCTTGTGAATGCATTTAACCTTAATTACGTCCTAAATGTCTAATTTGTCTAGCACTTAAGCAAAACCTTCATGCATACTGCAAGGATAGAGTATGACAGTATATGTAGGGTAAAGAAATCTTACCCATTTATTAGAATTAAAGTAACTTTTATTAGCCATTCTTTCGACATATCCTAAAGAAGGTATGGACATATAAAGAAGAAAGGCAGCCATTTGAACTTTGGAACTAAATAGAGAAGATATTGCCAAAAAGGTTAAATTCTGAATGGGGTAGGGACAATTCAGTGCAAAGATTAGGTTAAGAGAGCATGACATATTATTTAATGTGGATTTAGGATATCATTTGATGATGGATCAGTTAATAAAGCAATTGCCCTGAAACATGAGAGTGTGAGTTCAACTGCTTAGAACCAAGAAAACCCTGGCAGTGAATATCTGCAGTTTCAGTGATTCCACTGCTAGATAGGAGGCAGAAACAGAGAGAGACTCCATAGAAGTTCATGGGTTAGCTGCCTAAAGTATGCAGTTATATTTAAGGAAGTGATTATTTATTGAGAAAGGTAGAGATATGTACTGGTAACAAAGGTTTTCCACTGGCCTCCACATACACACACATAACTGCATTCATACACAGGAATGGATCATATATACATGCACACACACCATACATGTAAACACATTTGCACACATACAAGTTAATTGAAAATGGGGCATAGTTGGACAGTAAAAGGGATGGAGAGGCAGCTTTAGGACTAAAAGGTAGAGACATCTGTAGGTTTCAGTTACAAGTTCTTCAGATAGCAGTGGTAAACAGTAAAGCTGCCATGGTCTGTTACTCATTAATACAAATAATTTGGTCTATACTCTTGTTTTGGGTTTGAGAAAATTCATTATATATATATATATATATATATATATATATATATATATATATATGGCATAGGATACAAAGGAATTGTTTTAAAATACCACTGCAAAGAAGATGACAGAGACAATATGCTGTTTGGGGATTTTGTCTATTTTGATGCAATCCAATTGGATGTAGAACTAGGATTTTGTGGAACAAAGACCATGTGATGCAATGGTTTCCAATGTACCATTGATTGATGCAGACTACAGATGACATTTTACTATGACTTCTTTCTACCCTTAATATTTTGAATAATTAACAACCTTAAACATATGAATAATAATTACCTTACGGTTTGTAAGATACTTCTACATATAATCTTGTTAAGACGTGTACATTTTAGTTACAGACTGAACACCAGGGCACATCATTTAGGCATGCAAATCCTATTTCTTCTCTGAGTGTTTTTGTTTCTAGAAGTACTCAAGAGGAGTGGAAATGGTCAAGGCTTGTGTCCAATTCCAAAATTGAGATAAGATAGTCTGCCAAAATGATGGCAACCTTCGGGTTGCTTGACTCACTTTAGCATTTTTCTTAGCATTTCAGCTGACAGATGGTCCTAGAGTTTCTCCTCTTCTCCACCCTTCTGCTTTGCTATGTCAATTAGACTTGTTCACATTTCCAGGAATAGGAGGACTTCATCTTTTTAGTTTATCATAGGTATGTTTCTATAATACCTTGCACCACAATCTTTTTGAAGGTAGATAATGGTCTCTAAGAAAGATGTGCGCAATTTTTTCCTCAGCTAGAAAATACTACCACAGAAGTAGTCAAAAAAAAAAAAATGTTAAGATTTCTAGGAAAAAAACTTATCTACACCCACTTGATCCTTCTGTTTCTTTTCAGTTGAAGAGACATGCTTTATGATAGAAATATTAAGATTTCTGACCGTTTTTATTTAATTCTCTATTGTTGAAGAGAGGAAATGGGCTGATGTTTTTCAGTACTAAGGTATCTTCTATATTAGAAAGCCTTTCCAATGTCTCCCTGGCAGAAATGGCTGAACTTTCCTTCATTTATATGAGAACATTTTTATAAGAACAGTCTTACTAGCAATTACTCCTTTTATATCTATAATCTCTCTCAGACCATGAAATAATTGTGAGTAATATGTTCCATTTTTAAAATGCTTCTCTAAGAGAATTTATTGAAATTATTAGAAAAGTCTTGACATAATTTTCAAAACAATTTATTGAATGTTACTTTGTACAAAAAAATAGCTAGACTTGTTAAACTCATTCATTTACTTGTTTCAGAAGAAAAACCAGGTAGCAAAGATACTTTAGAAAAAGAGAGGCTGGAGGAATCCACTCAAGAGAAAGTGGGACCATAGTGTCGGCTAAGGAGTTCAGCGGGCCTTTCACTGAAAACAGAGCCTAATTGGCTGTAGAGAGCCTGGAAAGGAAGATAGAAAACAGATAAAAGACAGCATTATGACTTTTTAATTTTTATGTATACTAAATAAATAGTCATTTTGAGTTTCAAAAAATAATTTCTAGATAAATGTTCGGGTAAGAAGCACAGACAATGCTAAATAACATTTGTAATATTCTCTGAGTTATATTACAAGAAACCGAGGTATCTCTAGGTTGACAGCAGGTTTTAAATGCCTGCATTTATACAGGCAACTTACAATATTCTATGAACTTTATGTAGCATGGTATGACAATAACAGAAGTGTATGGAGTCTAAGGCCTCTTTGATGGGTGGTGTTTCTCATGCTTTTCTTATTTCCTATTGACATCCAGAACAAGAATCTGAACTATAGAGATGGATAAAATGACTCTATAGTGACTCTGACAGGGTTCATTGGAGTTGGTGCTCAGAGACAGAGGCAGAGAGAGGTCTAGAGGTAAATACTTTCTCATTTTTATGCTCTTAGAGACACAGTTTTACTCTCACTCTGACACTGGGATTAAGAACTAATCAGATTTCTATCTACATGTAGTCAGAAACATTGACATTAATGGAAATCCATCAATCCACCTACATTTCAGTAGTTGGAATTTATGTCTTCAGCTAGATGGTCCGTCATCTAAACTT